>NC_089758.1:11694233-11706733 GCF_040412425.1 Macrobrachium rosenbergii
GTTCCAAACTTGTGCCTGTATCATCCAAACAAGACTGGCAGCTCTGGAAGCACAACGACCACGTTAACAATCACTCACAGCCTATTCGAAAACAGGTTTAATCCCGGGCACTTTTTTATTCTTTATTATGAGTTTCCCATCAAACCTGCTTATTAGAAAACGGGATGATCACTTCAAGCCAACCGATATCTAAACCAGATTAGTTCTCACATTATGCGCGCGCGCACACACACATACACCTTCAACACCCACCGTGTGAATAAGAATGATGAAAAGATTCTTAAAACAACGGGGGAGAACCGGTCCCGTGCTGCTTCCGACTTATAGAATCGTAACCTTTAAATGTTAGCAGGTTATGGATTCCGTCCTTCTAAAGGTTGCGGCGATACTTTAGTCCTACTACTGAATATATTCTCATAGATACTATGGGCATTTGTGAGAATAACCACACATACACATCCACACACACATATGTATGTATGGATGTATATTTCATTTATATATACAGTATATATGTGTGTGTATGTATTATAAAGGTGTCTGCCTTCTCTCCTTGGACAGCTTGCCTATGGGGAGAGAGAGAGAGAGAGAGAGAGAGAGAGAGAGAGAGAGAGATCTGTTCTTCATGACAATAAATTATGAATACAATGATCACTGCCAGCACTTACAAACGTATCAGGAGAGACTAGATACGCAGTAGTCATACAAAAAGACAATGCACTAAAACTCTCCAAAATCGGCGAGGAGACGTGACAAATTCTACCTGTGAGGAAAATAAAATAGGGAGGGTGGGGAAGAGAAGCGATGGGGGCAGGTATGCTCCATATTGATCAGTATGGAATAGGGGCGAAGTGGGGAGGAGAGAGAGAGAGAGAGAGAGAGAGAGAGAGAGAGAGAGAGAGAGAGAGAGAGAGATAATCTTTACTTTCCTTTCTTCACTTGCATTAAGATATTCACAAGTCAAATATCTACAAGAACTCACACACACACACACACACACACACACACACACACACACACAGAGAATGTTGAAATCACGTCACCGTCAGCTACCATAGAACAATTCCGTCAAATACCCCACAAAAGATTCGCTGGTCCGACCAAAGGATTGGTCCAATCTTGGATGCGTTCATTACGTCCCCCACCAATTATCCCCATAGCTATTAAACTTCACCGATAAATCAAGGGCATATGGGCCTGGATGATGATATATATGGATAGTGAAAGAGCTGCGCGATTTTAATCGAAAAGGGAACCCATTGCAAACCGCTATAACCTATACGTTTACCAAAATCCTGTTCTCATTATTGGGTGTTTATGAATACATAAAGTAATATTCAATCCTGTTTAACTTCTCTTAGTCCATTTACGTGTACTGGCTGTGGTGGATCGCAGCCGTGGTAAAGAAGGTCGTGGGGCTAACAACCTCATCCCAACATATTTTGACAACTAGAATAACAACATTTTCTGGAATCTCCCTCTCTAAACAGGAAATTATATATATATATATATATATATATATATATATATATATATATATATATATATATATATATATAGATGGATAGATAGATAGATAGATAGATAGATAGATAGATAGATAGACAGAAATATCACTCCTATTTCTTTTATAATAAGGTGGCTCTAAAATGTATTCTCTTACGGTTGAGAACATGAGTTTGAGATGAAGTGGCTAGCTAAACCAACGTCCTATTTTTATAGATACATACAGATATATATGCACAAGCATATAGATATAATATATATACATGTTATATATATACATATATATATATATATATATATATATATATATATATATATATATATATATATATATTACAAAGCCAAGCACTACGGCTCTTTAAGCCATTCAGCGTCTAAGACAGTGAAAAGGAGTTGGAGTGGTTGGACAGCAAGGTAAAGAGATCCATAAATTAAATGGCGAACAAAGATATAAAGGCGAATCTGGGAGAAAACCCCAAAGTTGCACAAGAAGTAATAGTTACGAGAGACTGAGCAGCAAGCTAAAAGGTAGAGTTAAAGTGGGTGCAGCTAGGGGCCGAAGAGAAGCTGCAAACACCCTTTAGTGATGCTTACAATGCACCACGTGAGTGCACTGACAGCGCTACCTTCCACACCTTGGGTAGAGAGAGAGAGAGAGAGAGAGAGAATCCTGTGCATATACAGACAAAGTGCCGCTCGATATAACTACTCTCCGTGTCTGACTGTGTTAACAGAAAAAGAGTAAATAAAAATATTGTATCCATGAATGCTACTAAATGCTACCAACCTCACAATTCACCGTATTTGCCCCAGGTAACCAAGCATCGCGTTGTAATACAAACAAATATGAGTATACATATGAAAACACACACACACATACAAATGCTGCACAAAAAGATAAGGGAAAGAATATGTTTTTAAATCACAAGCGTACAGGTCACATAATTATAACAAAAACATGCACGTTTCACAAAACAGAAGGTCTACAATAAGTCATTCCATTCTACACACACTAACAAGTTTCACTGACGGAATGGAAAAAAACACAACAGTGAATAATACTGTACGTAATCACGCGCACAGCAAACAAACAAGAAAGGTTCACCCGACCAAGAGAAACGAAAGGGAAAATGAAAAAAGGAAAAAATGAATATAATATTACACCTGCAAGGGATAAGACCATGAAGAGAAGGGGCCGCCCTTTCAGTAAGAGCCATACTCAAGATCAAAAGGGGAACTTCCATGTGGAGGAGAGGAGACGGCGCACCTTCATACCCTCTATGAATACGAGAGAGAGAGAGAGAGAGAGAGAGAGAGAGAGAGAGAGAGAGAGAGAGGAGAGATAACATTAACATTATGTGATGCGAGTAGACGGTGTTCCTTCTTGTCAAAATGCGTACACGAGAATGAAAGACACATAAGAGAAAGAGACATGAGGAAAAGTAAACAGACAAACGGGAAAGAGAGAATGAAACAAGACAGACAGAAGCAAAAGTGAGAGATAGATACGTGAGAAAAAAAACAGATAGACACATGAGAAAGAACTGAGACAAGACAAAAATAAAAGTGAGAGACAATGCTTGAAAGAACAGCTGACAGACAAAAGAACACAGGGCAGAAAGGTAAAGGGAACAGACAAGACATGCAACAAAGAAAGAGAAAGATAGAGAGGATATTGAATGGAGGGTGCGGATGCGATGACACGGCCGAAGGGCATGATAAAGCAGATGAAATCTGTGAGGTTCGTGGTGGGCTAACGCCCTCCGGAGAAGGGACACGGTTTTTCAACGAGGTTGACGGGGCGGTGCGTATAGAGTACGACAATATTTCACTATTACATAGCTCAATAACAAATTACAATATAAAAAAAAAAATTCTGTTTCTATCGCAATCTCACTACCACGGTTCAGTGGCATGCTTTTATTAAAATGATAGATAGCAGTAAAAGCTAACTCCTATTTCTGTATTTCCCATTACCTTCAGTTACTTCTTTCGAATGAACACCTCATTCTTTGGAAGCTTGAATTTCAAGCCAGTGACCTCTATGGGCTTGTTCCATATGAATAGTGTTCATCTTCTGAATAATAATAATAATAATAATAATAATAATAATAATAATAATAATAATATGCAACAAAGTGATAACAATAGGTCCTTTTGTTTTAGTGGTGGATATTTAGACTAAAATTGGACAAGAGAAAAATAAACGCTTTTCCTCTAACAACCGCGCAAGCAATTTTCTTTTTATTCGCTTCAACGTATTCAGTGGCACGGTCGAACTTAAAATAATTTACGCAGTTAAAATCTAACAGCAAAATATCAAGACCAATTTGAATAGCTAAATTACGGGAGTATATTTTGGATAATTAGATGTTTGAAATGTTGAATTAAATTTTCTCTCTCTCTCTCTGTCTCAAATACTCACACTCATACAAAATCTGTAAAAGTATCAAGGATTAATTTAGCTCTAGGTCTGCCTCATCCCACAATATGAGAGCATGTTCTTGGCTGGTTAATGCAGTTTAACTGAACCGGATTTCTACAAAAAAAAAAAAAATAGTTCTCATGGCTGCATATTATCTGAATCGACATCACTGCGAAGATAAAAAAAAAAAAGAGAGAGAGAGAGAGAGAGAGAGAGAGCCAAATTAAATATTTCGATACATACACCTCACCGGACTGTGGTAGCAGGGACGCGTAAGTGTATATATAAAACCGAGTGAGAGAGTTAAAACTGAAAGAGTATCATACGCATGCGTACAATGCTGCATAAATCGAAATGGAAGTCCATCCTAATCCTGACAAATGATCACTTTGATGCAATAAATCTACACATTTGCAAACTTTCATATGAAGTGTATTCGGCATCCTAAATCCTGCATAATAAAACGATCAATAAAAATGAGAGAGAGAGAGAGAGAGAGAGAGAGAGAGAGAGAGAGAGAGAGAGAGAGAGAGAGAGAGAGAGGATTCCTGTGAATGATACGTTATACTTGGGTATGGCGTCCTAAAAAGATGACAACGCAAAAGGTGGTTAGGTTTTACAGAAAAAGATTTTTACGAACTTACAACATAAAAGGAAATCGCCTCTACTCATCGCATTGTTGTAGCTTTAAAAACTTCCACAATGTAAATATAAATATCTTCGTCTTACCAAAGCCTGAGAAAAAAAGATGGGAGGCGGCCAGGAAGAGGATAAAGCATCATCCGACAACAATGGTTCATAAGGCTTTTGTTGTGGAATACGAGCGGAAAGGTACAATTCAACCCACAAGAGGACGATCTACGCTTGGAACTAACCTTTTCCTATTTATATTCACTGCACGTGGTTTCTTAAGGGTACGAATAAGAAAAACAACAACTAGGATTATAACAGTAACTACAACAATAACTAAAATAACAACATATCTCGCCTTCGGTAGCTGCAGTTCCTTCTTCAGGGAGAACCCTGACCAATTTGATACAAGTAATTTGGAAATGAATGAAATCTGTATCTGTATCTTGACACTGCCGTTTCACAATGAACGCATTGTTCTCGTGAGGAATTAGTTGGTGTCTAAGAGAACATATAATCTGTCAGTGTTTGGTTATTGATTAGTTTCTGTAATGTAATCAACTGTGCCTTTGACATCACTGAAAATCGAACAGGATCTCACGGGACAGGATGCTAAATCCTTCGCGCGCAGGCCAACGTTGGTACAGTTCGGGAAATTCACCCTTTCTGTGTGTGTTTGTGTTTGTGTGTGTCCGATGGCGGAAAACGGCCATATTCCGTTAAAAGACACTGTGGCTCTGTTTATCTGAACAGTAAATTATGTTACCTGGGAGTTACACGACTATGTTTGCGTCGTCCAAGGTTATATAATGGCACAGAATACACAATCACATCACACATGAATTTATGAAACCAGGAAACTAGCCCCTTCTGGCGCCACACACTCCAGGGGAAAACAATGGGGTGAAACACATACATGCATACATATATAATATATACTAGCTGACCAACCCGGCGCTTCCCGGAAAAACTCTGAATGACAGCTGATAAACTCTCTCTCTCTCCAACTCTCTCTCACTCTTTCCATCTTTCTCCTCCCAACACCCCTCTACTCTCACTTCCTCTCCCTTTCCTGTTAAGATAGTTGCTTCAATTACATTGCCCAGCATTTCTGACATTTTATATTTCACCCCTTCTCACCCCCGATTCCTATCAGTGCTGAACTTGGACTTAAAGGGCATCAGTAGTGTCACTATTCATCTCAGCAACCTCAAAAACTATGGAGTAGACACCAATACCTGTTCTAATATCTGTCATTTTTAACATTTTATTTTTCACCCCTTCTCACCTCCTTCCTATCAGGGCTGAACTTGGACTTAGAGGGTACTGGGAGTGTCACTATTCATCTCATTGGCGTCGAAATCTATGGATTAGACACCAATATTTGTTGTCTTCAGTTATGTTTACATGTCACCCCCTTCCCACCCCTTCTCACCCCTCTTTCCTATTCGGGCTGAACTTAAGACTTGAAGGGCATTGGGAGTGTCACTATTCATTTCAGTGACCTCAAAAACTATATATTAGAAACTAATATCTGTTGTTTTCGGCTATTTTTACATGTAACCCCCTCCCCACCCCTTTTCTCCCCCCTTTCCTATCAGGACTAAACTTGGACTTAAAGAGCATTGGGAGTGTGACTATTTAACTCAGTGACCTTGAAAACTAAGGATTAGACACTAATATATGTTGTTTTCAGTTATTTTTATATGTCACCCCCTTCCCAACCCCCATTCCTATCGGGGCTGAACTTGGACTTAAAGGGTATCTGGAGTGTTACTATTCATCTCAGCGACCTTGAAAACTATGGATTAGACACTAATGTCTTTCGTTTTCAGTTATTTTTACATGTCATCTCCTTCCCACCCCCCTTCCTATCAGGCTGAACTTAGACTTAAAGGGCATCAGGAGTGCCACTACTCATCTCCGCAACCTCGAAAACTATGGATTAGACACTAATATCTGTCGTTTTCGGTTATTTTTATATGTCACCCCTGCCCACCCCACCCCCTTTGGTGCCAGTGACGTCTTACCCTGACGGTATTCTTGCGTTTCAGAGTTAAGCTGGAACCCACATATACATACATCCATTTATATATATATATATATATATATATATATATATATATATATATATATATATATAAAAAATACCTAAGAAACTTCCACTGCATCATCATCCAAACGAATATATAAAACAATATTTATATTCACCTCCACGCATGGACGAAGGATCAACAAGAATTTAGAGTATACAATATTAAAAAGTATTTAACATAAGTTAATGACGTCAAAACAACCTGTTTTCTTGATAAAACAAAAAAAAGACAACATAAACAACACAAGTCATTCCACAGCAAGAGAAAATTTATTGCAGGTAAGCCTAAAGCAGGATGAACGGCGCATTACTAACAACGAAGAATGGATAAAACGGCCTTAAACCCTAATAGAAAAAGGGTGACGTTGGCTTGCCCTTCCTGACGAAATCATCAGGACGCCGGAACGTTGAATGAAAGCATATAAATGTCCATCTCCTTGACAATGGCGATTCTTTCGCCTTTCCTATGACCGAGAGAATAATGCAAGAGGAAATATTATCATGGAAGTGCCTACGAGGAGGAAGAAAGAAAGAGAGGGCATTTCAAAACGGACATCTATTATCTTATATTTATAATCTTAAAAATAAATAAATAAATAAATAAATAAAACAATCCTGACCACCGTTTTTATTATATGTATATACAGAGAGACCAGGAAACAGCACTAGGTTTTCGACAGCGGAGGAACCCTCCTGGGTTACCAAAACACGGAAAATGGGAAAAGACTTTATTTACGTATCTTAACGCCATTAATTTATATTGATGGAAAACGGGAAACCTGTACAATGATTAATTAGGCTAGGTGTCAAAAGTATTTTTCAAGCACTCAGAGTTTCTCTTTGGGGTTTCGAGCGTAGCAGTAGTTACAGTTCCGTTTCTAAACTAGTAAGGGCAATGAAATGGTTACGTACAGACGCTGTTTCATCACTGTGTGCCGGTCAGCTATCTGCGCAATGCTCAGATCCAGCATTACTGAACTCTGGTGTATAAAAACATGGCTAGCTTCAGCTTCTACGTTGCTAGTCATTTTAGTACGGCGCGGTGCCTGAATGCGGAATATGTAGCAAGACCTTTAACAGCTAGCAGATTCTCCTCAAACCCCACCCCATCCCCTAAAATCAAGACCCAAATCATTGCTATAAAACAAACAACGTAACAAGATCTTAATATGGACAAAAATATATCATAACAAGTAAAACTAAATATTTTTACACATTATGTTTGTAGACCCAGAAATTTCAAAGATACTGACACACAATGGCAGTAAAATTATATAGGCAATAAAACTTGCTCTCCTTTCATTCTCATTGACATAATTCATAATGCGCACACATTTATATGGAATAAACCAAAAGCGTCATTAACCCAAGAAGAAATTTCTGAAGAAAAGATTGTTCTGCAGATTGCGTACTTACGCCGATCGACTGGCCTTTCGGGC
Organism: Macrobrachium rosenbergii; assembly: GCF_040412425.1. Classification (NCBI taxonomy): domain Eukaryota; kingdom Metazoa; phylum Arthropoda; class Malacostraca; order Decapoda; family Palaemonidae; genus Macrobrachium; species Macrobrachium rosenbergii. The sequence continues at coordinate 11,702,329 of NC_089758.1, forward strand.
ACCCAAAGTATCATATTCTAATGCAGTTCAACTTTTTCATGTAAGAGTTCTAATCATATACGGGTAACTGACATATAAATCGATTCCCTAACTGTGACCTTCGCCTTTAAATCTTAAAGGTCAGACCTGGTGAGCTTAATTATTGGGGGACTGTCTCTGCAACTTAACAGTATGAAAAAATCTCATAAATATGCAACCCGGCTAAGCAACATTCAAGCTGCTGAAATAAGTGCGGTAATTTCCATGACAACAAACCTCCAGTTCCTAACCAGTTTCTCCGTCACCTACAGTAAAGTTTTACAGAGATATTTTCATCCATAGTGAAAATAACCTGTCACCATATTAACTGGTAGTTGTAAAGGGAACTTCAAACTGATATTATGTGTGTTTGTATGTATATGTACAGAAATATTTTCATCCATAGTGAAAATAATTTTTTTGAACGTGCTTTTATTCCCATTTTTGTATGGGTAAGCACGATGCCTTCTAAACTTTTGATTTGGCTTTGGGGTAGACCTGTGGTCTCGATCGGCTGCCCTGCCTGACATCGCTTACACCCCGGTACGTATGTTTCATGTATCATTTTCTTCCCAGCAGCGAGAAGTTATTTCGAACGTTGGTTATGTTTTAGAAGGTGTTGTAACTTTGTTTTGTGTGTGTATTTAGTCAACATCCATTTGCTTTTTATATCCGTTGATTACATATATAATCCCGGGATGTCTACACGTTTGTATGTCTCTGATCAGTCGGCTGCACTCGCGCCACAGACCTCTACGTCCGAAGCTGCTGCTGTAACCGACTGAGCCATCGATATATATATATATATATATATATATATATATATATATATATATATATATATATATATATATATATATATATATAACATATATATATATATATATATATATATATATATATATATATTATCTATATTTATACAGGTTTATCTATATTTATACAGGTTTAAATAAGACTCAGAGACCCACAAATGTGCGCATTCCTGTCAGGGACTGTAATACACTTGTTTTGGCCAATTTAACATCTTTTAGACTTTCAATCGCTACTGTCCTCTATACGGTGCCTCCTTAATTGCAATGTAATTAAAAACCGAGAAAAAATCAAATGCAAATAAAAATCAATAAAAATAAGCAGAACAGACGACAAGGTATGTAACCGCAGGTACACAAACTATGAGAGAGAGAGAGAGAGAGAGAGAGAGAGAGAGAGAGAGAGAGAGAGAGAGAGAAGAGAATACCATCCGCCATATCCATTAAAGTTATAAGCTTCTGAAAATGTCATAAGTAGAAATGGCATCCTTTTACCTTTTCAAAAGGCCGCTGAACGCATGTACACAAACATAAACCGATAGACCGGGTGAAAGAGAAAGAGAGATGTTCTTATCAAATCTTTTCAAAATAAGGTTACTTGGTCATGCTAAGAACATTAACAGGCAAACAGAAAAAAAACTAAATGTAAAGAGGCTTAAACTGAGTGTAAATCTATAACATTACCCACTCAAAAGGAGTGTTATGATATGAATTTAAAGTACTCTAGAGGATGTCGGGGATCAAATTGCAACGTTACTAAGATCAATTAAGAGGTCTTTAGTAAGTTAACATATATTCGAGGTTCTAATAATGAGACAAGGAAAAGCTGCCATTCGTCTAAGCTTTAATGTTATTAAGTATTCGTGGAAGACGTATGGTGCTTGTGAAAGCAATGTAATTATGTAATTAACATTATTTTTTCCTCTCTCTCTCTCTCTCTCTCTCTCTCAGGCTTCCTAATACTGACATGCAGTTTTTGAACATCTGTTTGTTATATGACAGAATGGCATATTAAAATTTAATTAACTATGCAGGATTTTACAAAAACAAGTGAGTAACCGCTCAAACATATGTATATACACATATATGTATGTGTGTGTGTGCTGTCGTTGTAACTGTGCATAAATATGGCTTGCCTAATAAACTATTAAAAAAATCATTTGCTCTACAAACACTGTCTGACACGTTTACTAGCTACAAAAACGCACGTGCAGAGAGAGAGAGAGAGAGAGAGAGAGAGAGAGAGAGAGAGAGAGAGAGAGAGAGAGAGAGAGAGAGAACAGCAACCACTTACTCCTTACCTGCAAGGAGGACACCAGTGCGCCGAGAAGTACAAAGCGATGATCTTGTCGGGCCCACTGATGTCATGCAGGCTCACAGCACCAGAGTGACTCTGTAGCTGTTCGCCTATGCTAGACACAAGGGAAGCATGGGCCATGCTGACTTGTTATTTATTATTCCTTCACTCGCTATAATATATCCTGGGAGTCACTCCGCGCGTTGGACTGACAGTTCACTGATAATTTTGCTATAATGTTCAACTTTTGTTTTTTTTTTTTTTTTATTGAGAAATCGACTTTCTTTTCTTGAAGTTTTGACACTTGGAGCAAATTGCTATTTGTTGGTGTTTTTCTGGACGTCAAGATCTTGGTGACTTACGGACGAAATGCTTTCAATCTTTCAGAATTTAATGCTAAACAAAACCTTTATAAATGTAGACGAATTATTTTCAGTATGTATGTATGTATATATATATATATATATATATATATATATATATATATATATATATATATATATATTATATATATAATTGCATATATATATATAAATATATGCACATATAATATATATTTACATACATAACATATATACATATATATATATATATATATATATATATATATATATATATATATATATACACACGTATTTGTGACGTCACATGCAACAGCAATGTCCATTAATCAAAAAGAAAAATCAATGTCACAACAACACAACGAGATACATATCATAACTGATTACATCTTCACATCGACAGAAACCTATATGCACAGCATCTATTAATCACATCTCGATACACACAATTATTACGGTACATAGCCCACACACTCTTAAGATAAAGTCTAAAATAAAAAAAAAAGTAGAAAAAAATATTCCAATACAATGGAAAACTCAAAAACATGAAACTAAATCAATACATGTTTTCCGTAAACATCCATGTTTAAAAATAAATAAAACATTCCATGAAGCAACCAAACAAGAAAAAACTAATTCTCACCAGGCGAAAAAAAAGAGATCAAAAGGAAATTAACAAAAGTCAAACATTCCATTATAGTCACAACACTTCCATGTCACAGCAAAGCCAGGAGCCATTCTTTTAATCCTCAGGGACTCGTTAACTTTCACACAAGACCTTTCTTTTTTAATCGGAACCGAATATCCACATTCAGGTTTTCCATCCCCCTCCCCCAACCCTTTACCACTCTGTACAGCATAAAAAAACACACACACACACACACACACACACACCACGACCGAGCGATCAAAGCCAAGTGTAAGCAAGCCTTTAAACCGAACGGCAACCCCTCCCCCTTCTGTGGGTGTTTCTTTGGTGCTGATAAAATGATCTTTTTACCGGCGCACCATATGTTGCTACTGAATCGATTTTCATGACGTACCGTTATTAAGTTAATTTTTACATGTTTCATACAAAATACAAAAACTAATTTTCGTTTAAAAATAACATTTAAAAATCCTAGTATAAAAGCTACAGGTACAGGTTAAATTTATGGGTTTCATGTCAAATTAGCATTGTTAAGTTCCATACAAAAACATTTTACATGGTAACTTTAATTCCATGTCAACAAGTGTCATACAAATTAAACATAAACAAGCTTCATATCATACCGGATTTATAAATTTTATTATATTTATATATATATATATATATATATATATATATATATATATATATATATATAAAATTTACAAGATCCGCATGAGAACACTAACAGGTTGCACGTTTCAATATAAAATTTATATTTACTATGCAACCCACAATTGCAAGTTTTGTTTTTATCAAATCGACATAAATGGATTTTACCTGAAAAATTCGCGTCTCGTAGGCTATAAAAGATGTAAATATAGCTTAACTATAAGAGGACAATAGTACCATCCTCTTTAAACAAAAATCTACTTTTCCCTAACGCGGACCTAAACTCAATTCCCCTAATAAAACTGTCAAATCCCTAAATCCCTATTTAGAGGAAATCAGGAAATGATTTCTAAAAATCAATAAATAAATTTCTTTTCGATTTGGTCCAGTAATGAGGGAAGGAGGACGGCAGGAGAGATGCAGTCGGGGAGTGGGGGAGCAGGAGTAGAGGGCACGCTGGAGGTGTGCTCGAGAGATACGGCGGCACTGGTGAGAGAGAGAGAGAGAGAGAGAGAGAGAGAGAGAGAGAGAGAGAGAGAGAGAGAGAGACGGTAGCCACCACGTTTCGTCAATTCTTGTTTATGTTTTTTACCTAAGTGATAAATATTTTAGTCGCCAAACTGTATGCTTTATTTTT
>NC_089758.1:11711733-11721733 GCF_040412425.1 Macrobrachium rosenbergii
CTCCGGTTCCTGGAAGGGCGAGAGAAATTCCATTTGCGCATGAGCCGAACCCCAAAGAGTTTCCGGGAACAATCTCCAAGATGCTTCAAATCGTCTTGAAGCCTTCAGAGAGAGCAAGTGTCATATTTGAAAAGCTGGGTAAGAGAAAGCAAAGAGTATGGTGAAGGGACTTGGATATCAACGCAGATCGTTTAAAAGGTGAAGGTAAAGGAGGTAAAACAGAACTTCCTGAGGAAAACTGCATCAACACATTGGAAATGGAAATTCAGAAGCGGACGAGAAAACAACAAGAAGGCGGCCCTCCTCAACATGGAGTTCAAAAGCTGCCTACACAAGCCCTCTAAGGACAACGGTGAGGGCCAAAAGCCCCCAAGGCTCTCCAGTCGCTTAAGGGCAGCCTTGAAGGGAAGGGTCCGACCAAGAGGCTGCTTCCTTGGAGGAAGGCAGGTATCCTGCCAGGCTGGGGAAGCGGGCCTGGAGAGGACCCAAAAACTTCAAGGATGAGGCCGAATAGCCCACAAGGCTCTCCAGTCTCTTGAGGGCAGCCTTGAAGGAAGGGTCCGACCCAGAGGCTGCTTCCTTGGAGGAAGGCAGGTATCCTGCCAGGCTGGGGAAGTGGGCCTGGAGAGGACCCAAAAACTTCAAGGATGAGGCCGAATTGCCCACAAGGCTCTCCAGTCTCTTGAGGGCAGCCTTGAAGGGAAGGGTCCGACCCAGAGGCTGCTTCCTCGGAGGAAGGCAGGTATCCTGCCAGGCTGGGGAAGCGGGCCTGGAGAGGACCCAAAAACTTCAAGGATGAGGCCAAATAGCCCACAAGGCTCTCCAGTCTCTTGAGGGCAGCCTTGAAGGGAAGGGTCCGACCCAGAGGCTGCTTCCTTGGAGGAAGGCAGGTATCCTGCCAGGCTGGGGAAGTGGGCCTGGAGAGGACCCAAAAACTTCAAGGATGAGGCCGAATAGCCCACAAGGCTCTCCAGTCTCTTGAGGGCAGCTTTGAAGGGAAGGGTCCGACCCAGAGGCTGCTTCCTTGGAGGAAGGCAGGTATCCTGCCAGGCTGGGGAAGCGGGCCTGGAGAGGACCCAAGAACTTCAAGGATGAGGCAGAAAAAGCCCACAAGGCTCTCCAGTCTCTTGACAGCCATGAAGGGAAGGGTCCGACCAGAGGCTGCTTCCTTGGAGGAAGGCAGGTATCCTGCCAGGCTGGGGAAGCGGGCCTGGAGAGGACCCAAAAACTTCAAGGATGAGGCAGAAAAGCCCACAAGGCTCTCCAGTCTCTTGACGGCAGCCTTGAAGGGAAGGGTCCGACCCAGAGGCTGCTTCCTCGGAGGAAGGCAGGTATCCTGCCAGGCTAGGGAAGTGGGCCTGGAGAGGACCCAAGAACTTCAAGGATGAGGCCGAAAAGCCCACAAGGCTCTCCAGTCTCTTGAGGGCAGCCTTGAAGGGAAGGGTCCAACCCAGAGGCTGCTTCCTCGAAGGAAGGCAGGTATCCTGCCAGGCTAGGGAAGTGGGCCTGGAGAGGACCCAAGAACTTCAAGGATGAGGCCGAAAAAGCCCACAAGGCTCTCCACTCTCTTGAGGGCAGCCTTGAAGGGAAGGGTCCGACCAGAGGCTGCTTCCTCGAAGGACAGGGTATCCTGCCAGGCTGGGCGTGCCTGGAGAGGACCCAAGAACTTCAAGGATGAGGCCAAAAAGCCCACAAGGCTCTCAGTCCCTTGAGGGCAGCCTTGAAGGAAGGGTCCGACCAGAGGCTGCTTCCTCGGAGGAAGGCAGGTATCCTGCCAGGCTGGGGAAGCGGACCTGGAGAGGACCCAAGAACTTCAAGGATGAGGCCGAAAAGCCCACAAGGCTCTCCAGTCTCTTGAGGGCAGCCTTGAAGGGAAGGGTCCGACCCAGAGGCTGCTTCCTCGAAGGAAGGCAGGTATCCTGCCAGGCTGGGGAAGCGGGCCTGGAGAGGACCCAAAAACTTCAAGGATGAGATCCTGAAGCCCCAAGGATCACCACTCTCTTAAGGGCAGCCTTGAGGAGAAGGATCCGACCCAGAGGCTGCTTCCTCGGAGGAAGGCAGGTATCCTGCCAGGCTAGGGAAGTGGGCCTGGAGAGGACCCAAGAACTTCAAGGATGAGGCCGAAAAGCCCACAAGGCTCTCCAGTCTCTTGAGGGCAGCCTTGAAGGGAAGGGTCCGACCCAGAGGCTGCTTCCTCGAAGGAAGGCAGGTATCCTGCCAGGCTGGGAAGCGGGCCTGGAGAGGACCCAAGAACTTCAAGGATGAGGCCGAAAAGCCCACAAGGCTCTCCAGTCTCTTGAGGGCAGCCTTGAAGGGAAGGGTCCGACCCAGAGGCTGCTTCCTTGGAGGAAGGCAGGTATCCTGCCAGGCTGGGGAAGCGGGCCTGGAGAGGGCCCAAAAACTTCAAGGATGAGATCCTAAAGCCCCAAGGATCACCACTCTCTTAAGGGCAGCCTTGAGGGAAGGATCCGACCCAGAGGCTGCTTCCTTGGAGGAAGGCAGGTATCCTGCCAGGCTGGGGAAGTGGGCCTGGAGAGGAACCCAAGAACTTCAAGGATGAGGCCGAAAAGCCCACAAGGCTCTCCAGTCTCTTGAGGGCAGCCTTGAAGGGAAGGGTCCGACCCAGAGGCTGCTTCCTTGGAGGAAGGCAGGTATCCTGCCAGGCTGGGGAAGCGGACCTGGAGAGGGGCCCAAGAACTTCAAGGATGAGGCACAAAGGCCTCCAAGGCTCACCAGTCGCTTGAGGGCAGCCTTGAGGGGAAGGGTCCGACCCACAGACTGCTTCCTCGGAGGAAGGCAGGTATCCTGCCAGGATGGGGGAGTGGGCCTGGAGAGGGCCCAAAAACTTCAAGGAAGAGGCCCAAAAGCCCCCAAAGCTCACCAGTCTGTTGAGGGCAGCCTTGAAGGGAAGGGTCCGACCCATAGGCTGCTTCCTCAGAGGAAGGTAGGTATCATGCCAGGATGGGAAAGCGGGCCTGGTGAGGGCCCCAAGGGTGAGGGCCAAAGGCTCCTTAGGGAGGCCTGTTCTTTGATGGCACCCTTGAAGGGGAGTGTCCTCTCCAGAAGAGGAATGCAGGATTCGTTGGAAGGTCTGATAAGAAAATCACTGTAGCTTGATTTCCCACAAGTAGAATACTCTTTATTAAAATTTTTGTATTGTACTCTGCATCTCTTAGTTTGTATCAAAACTCTCCCATGCCAAGAATTAATTCAGGGAAAAGTGTATTTTGTAGTATTACCATCAGTCTCTGTGTAGCACTTTGCGCTGGTTCAGTGCCCCAACCTTGGGGACTTATGAAATCGTTTCTTCTCAGAGTTTAGTGATGAAGTGGATAATTATCGTCTTTCCTGGGATCTCGGAGAGGATATTTTGAAGTTCGTGGGGGAAGCTGGTTTATTTTTGCAATTTCATCAATTTCTTGGAAATTTTATGTTGTTTATTCCCTTGAGGCCACATTATTTATTAATGGCGATGATGACCATAGGTATTGCAACGTTGAATTGTATGAGGTCAATGAAACACCCGAAGAGAAATCCTTAAGACGAAGGACCCATTCACGACTGGCAGCCGTGTTTAAACAGGGAGTCCTTCAACTGCCCTCCTTACCCGATAGTGTGTGTGTGTGTGTATATACATATATATAATATATATAATATTTATATATATATATATATATATATATATATATATATATATATACATACATATATATATATATATATATATATATATATATATATTATATATATTATATATATTATATATATTTAACTGCCTGTTATAACATACATAAAATGCACTATGGCCTAATGTATTACTGTTTAAGGGTAGTGCATAAACACACACCAACATATTTATATGCATAAAATCAAGACTTAAATGCTCTAGAAAGAACTTTAAAACAATTCGATTTTTAACGTTTTGTAAAGAAATACTGACATTGACTTCCATTCTCTTACGAAAATGCCAAAATATGATTTAAAGGTTTGACGGTAAAAACAAAAATGGAAAGGTAGCCTAGAAGGGATGAAAATTACAAAATACAGAAAATACTTTTCCCTGGAGTCTAATTTCCATCGTGCAATTTCAGAATACATCGATGGGTTGACGGACTCACATTCAGCTGAGAAAAATTGATTTGTAATCGCAAATCAAGATGAAGAATGAACGTGCAGGGTATTCGTGTGCTTGTTTGCTAAATTACCTACTTTTAATTTTCATTTGTATTTTAACTCGCTTCCCCTACTTCTTTCCTTTTCTTTTATCTTCTCACATACAAGCATTATATTAGGTGGTAAATTCAATAACGATTAAGCGCCCCTTGCTATTCGACATAAATTGAGAGTAGGGAGGTTTGAAAGTGTACAGTAACAGGAGGAAAACCTCGCTGTTGCACTAGGTAACAATTGTAAGGAGAGGGTGGATAGCAAGATGGAAGAAAGAGAATATGCATGGAGGTGCAGCAAAAGGAATGAAAGGGGTTGCAGCTACGGCCGAAGGGATGCTGCAAAGAAAGTAATGTCTACAGTGCACCGTGTGAACTGCACTGACGGCACTAACCCCTACGGAGCCAGTTTCCACATGAACGAGAGCACATGATATAAATAAGTATATACCTTAGTTTAACCAGACCACTGAGATGATTAACAGTTCTCCGAGGGTGGCCCGAAGAAATTTATTTTCGTGCCACTGTTACCTAGGAATCAATGGACCTACGCCGATTGTTATATGATGACCCCTCTTTAAAATCTGTTCAGAAACACAATATGCTGTAGGTGCCGTTGCTAATTAATCAATCGGTTTCTTAAAAAGCCACGTTAAATAAAAGTCTAATCCTTCGGGCCAGCCCTACAAGAGCTGTTAATCAGCTAAATTTGTCAGTCTTTGGTTAAACAATAAGGTATATATCACTTTCAACTGTCAGGTCTGTGACCCCGCAGCCCAGTTGCAGTTGATCATGCTACTTTTTTTATTATCGCGAGGCAGGAGGTTTTCCCTACGCTCACGCCTATGCATTCTTTTAACAATGCATGGGAATGGCACGATTGTGGAATCTCCTACGGCAGATCTAAGAATATGAAATGTTAGAGAAAACAAAGAACTCAGTCGCAGGTACTGAACCAGCTAAGGAGTATCCACAGCGGACTCCCCGGTGTCGTTTCAAGAGGTATGAAGTACTGGTTCAGCCAAGGAGATCAACGTCCCTTAACAACTGATACAATTGACGGAAATCGAAATTACATCTTTTACATAGGTCATACACAAACAACTAAAGTTCCTCAGTGAACTTGCAGCGACGGATCAAAAGACCACACTATAGTAACGTGATAGAAATTTGTAACAATACTGTTAGGAAGCAATGCGATATGCTGTAGAAAACAAAGGAAAAACAACAAAATACAGGAAGTAGAACGGGCTACCCAAGATTTCCAGACGCGTATGGTGCATAGCTCCCAATGACCCGCTGTGGAGTATGATAATGCGTTAGAAACTTATAAAAGTATCGAAGTTAAAAGCTTGCAACCGACCTTAATAGTCCATCGTGAGCAGCAATGGTTCGCAATGGGACCCAAGAAGCCACCCCAGTGAGTATGAGAATAAAAAATGAAAATGCCACACCCGTCGCGAGGACAGTATACTACTTGAAGAGGAGAAAATGACAACATACATTAAATGAACTTTGACTCGTCGAACGTGCCAGCAAGGAGACTCACAAATTCATAACAATATATTCCAATAAAATTCAGTGGCCTTTTTGTTACAGATTAGTAGCAATCAGGTCAAAATTATATACATAATCTGATTCCCATTTCTTAACCAACCTTCAAGAACCCTGGCTCTAATGCAAATGCCTAATATATTTTGTGGCCTTTGTTTTAATACCGCGTCTTCCATTGTGATGATAAATCAAATTCAGACAAGGCAAAATAGTCAACACAACTCACATTATAACATACATAAATACATACATATATATATATATATAGTATATATATATATATATATATATATATATATATATATATATATATATATATATATATATATGTAAATATGTGTATATATGCATTAACAAAAATATATATATATATATATATATATATATATATATATATATATATATATATATATATATATATATACAATCTATAAACATGTGTCTGGGTTTGTGTGTGCAATAAGCCTATGTACAAAACACTCACCTACTCTTTCATGAATATATATTTACCCACACGCACACATACATACATATGAGAGAGAGAGAGAGAGAGAGAGAGAGAGAGAGAGAGAGAAAAGAGAGAGAGAGAGAGAGAATTGTGTCCGCGCGGCTAGACATCCACGTTCATGAAATGCATTCTAAAAGGAACACTTCACATGAAGCAATCAGGCCTGGCGGACGTAATCTCATTTAAAACACGACGAGATACAAGCAAAAGCATTCTTAACAACAAGGCATTTTCCTTTCATTCTTCGGAGCTTTTCAAGCATCTCTTTGTAATCGCCTCAGTCAAAGTTTCCACAAATACTTCTCCGACTCTGTTGCACGAGATTCTTCGCTAAGAAAGGCGAAAAATAAGAAGAACTTCGACCATTCGTCTTACTCCATCGTGGGTACACGGGCCAGATGAATGTTGCAGAGCTTTGATTGCGAAACGACTTGAGCCAGAAAGAAGTTTAATATCTTCTTGATACATATATATACATATATATATATATATATATATATATATATATATATATATATATATATATATATATATATATATATATATATATATATATATATATATATAATATGAACAAAGTTACAGCCACGAAGGAAAGTGAAACAATGAGATGCTAAGTGCTTTCGTCTTATTACCAAGACATGGTCACAGCAACTGAAGGTTGGGAGATCACAAACCCTTTGTTTGCCTCATTTTATAGGATTTGAAGCTGTAAAATCTTTTTAAAATTGTTTAATGGAAATGTATCCTTCACATATAATGATATCAAAAACATGCTTATAAAAAATAGCCCCGGAAAAGATAGCAATATTGTATACAAAGTTCCTTGTATGGATTGTGATTTATTTTACTTAGGACAGACCAGTAAAGAATTAAATACCAGATTAAAACAACACAAAATATTAAGTAAGGACAGGTCAGAATAATAATGCTCTATTTTTGCATCTAAATAAAAAGTCCCACAGAATAAACTGGACACAAAGCAATGTAATATTACGAAGTAATGAAACCATTTCCAGGAACTTGTTGGAATCTGTTATGATTCAGCTGACCTGGGACTATAACCTTAATTTAAGCCCAGGATTATTTTCTTCTGGCCCTGTAATAAAACATATGTTCCAGACAGATTTGAAAGACAAAATGAAGGGGATTACCAAAAGGTAGATTTCGATGTTGATCTGTTGACCGTTTTATGATCTCCCAACCTTTGCGTATTCCCTTAGGACTTATATCCACCATATATATATGACCTTGTCTCTGTGTATCTTTAGTTGTTGTGACCGTGTCTTGGTAATAAGACGAAACTGCTTCGCATCTCACTGTTTCCCCTCTTTCCTTCGTGGCTGTAACTTTATTCTATAATCATCACGTTTTACCTATTCTTGGTTTCAAATCAAACATATAATTTAAATATATATATTTATATAAATGTGTATATATATTTTTACATTATATATGCATTGTATATATATATATATATATATATATATATATATATATTAATATATGTTTGAATATATATATATATATATATATATATATATATATATATATATTTTTAATATATACTGTATATATAGTCAAGACAGTGCGATATGAGTGTTCCATTAAACCAACAAAAATTAAATTAAGTATCTAGTAGTTAGTTGATTGTAGAAGGTTCCAGTCAGAGCTCAGATCGCCATGGCAGTACCAACGTCCCCACAAAATATTAGCTACTAATCAGAAGGGTAACGCTTGCTGTGACACCCATTCCCATGGGAAAAGGCATATAGACCAACTGTAACTGGAGACGGGTGTAAGGACTTAGCCTACCAGCAGTTTTTTATATTTTTGCAAAAACATATTTACCATATAATACAGTTAACAGCAAGACTCTAATGTAAACAGTAAATGCTATGGTAAATTCAGTATACATCATTATATAATATATATATATATATATATATATATATATATATATATATATATATATATATATATATATATATATATACTATATATATATTATATATATTTGTCCAGAACCTGGAAACTAAACCATCAGTCTCATTCAAGATTACTAGTAGGAATATATACATACAGTGAACTTGTGGGCTATTTTGTTATATATATATATATATATATATATATATATATATATAGATAGAGAGAGAGAGAGAGAGAGAGAGAGATCATCGTACGCTTAAATTATTAAATGAGCTGTATAAAACAAAACGAGTCGCTCCCAAATTTTTAACTGTTTTATAAACAAATTTAATAATATCAGTACAGAATGACCTGGAATATATGATTCAATTTATCAAATGCTTCTAAAACCGATGCATTTTAAATTCGAAGCATTCCTTTAAAACCTCGAGGTCTCTTTTGTTCATGCGGACGTGATCTGGCCTAAAGAAGACAATACGTAATTACCCAACAACACAATTTATTCACGTCGCAAACCACCTTATTTCAGCACATATTTCATAAATTTAGCCCGAAATAATATCGCAGGAAATCTGTTGTACGCTGGGTAATAGTTGCCAGACCACTTCCGTCGATTGTGACAAGATTGCCTAATGAGAGAGTTGTCGTGTTTTTTACTGCTTGTGCAGCGCGCAGAGGAATACCGGTGCTCGCAATGTATAACTAGAGTGACAATGTAAAATATTAAAGGCCTGTTCCCACCCCTTCCAGAGAGAGAGAGAGAGAGAGAGAGAGAGAGAGAGAGAGAGAGAGAGAGAGCCATCTTCAGCCCCCAGCTCTTTACATCCCCTTATTTTGTCATGATTTCTCTGTTCACACTGCTGCTACTATAACTCCGCCTCTTGTTCTTATGCCTCTGCCTTCACTGCCAGGCTATCTATGGGGTCAGTCCTAACATCAGCAGAGGCTGGAAACTTAACGAACAGTCTTCCCTATGAACTTTTGAAAACAGCGAGACAATGCCTTCGGGAAATCCTACATGCCATCCCTAGCAAATACATATAACGGCACTAAGGGCAAATCACGGCCCCTCCCACCGCTCTCCAACACCTCTTCCACTGCTGGTTTCAAGACTTGCACGAGTATCGTGCGATGGATGGACGGTATCTCCTCGAAGGTGGCCCTAATTTTAAGACTTAAATGTCTCGCCTTGTTCTACTCTGATTAACAGAGTTTGGATTCTGAGTGAGAAACAATGGATTACTGAAGCCATTCACAGTTCCGCATTGGGTGGGTGGGTTCCGTTCTCAACTAGCACTCTATTGGCCGCGAGTTCGAATCTCCGACCGGCCAATGAAGAATAAGAGGAATTTATTTCTGGCGACAGAAATTAATTTCTCGCTATAATGTGGTTCGGATTCCACAGTAAGCTGTAGGTCCCGTTGCTAGGTAACCAATTGGTTCTTAGCCACGTACAATGAATCTAATCCTTCGGGCCAGCCTTAGGAGAGCTGTTAATCAGCTCAGTGGTCTGGTTAAACTAAGGTATATTTAACTTTTCCCTTCCTGGAAAGACGAATGGTTATGACTGACTCCATGTATGTCAAGAAACTACGCCTCTTGGTCTTCCTCTCCTCCGACGCATATTTGAAACATCAGACCACCATGACCAGTTATTAAATTATATGTTAATTGCATTTGTTGTATTCCTTGGTCATATTTCCCCACTTTTCTGATAGTTGTTATCTCTTGATTTACTTCAGAGCATTTGATATGGCAGTAAACCATTCGGACTGGCCCCCACCTAAACCCATATATGTGGCTGTAGAGAAGCGATAGGCTAATGGTCTAGCGTTTTCTAGTT
>NC_089758.1:11726733-11849233 GCF_040412425.1 Macrobrachium rosenbergii
AAAATTGTTTAGGTTGCTACCAAAAAAAATGCCAAAAAGTATTTTACCTTTACTTTTGAATTACATCTCGAACAAGATTTCATCATAATTTGAAAATACAGACACTTCTTCTTCTAGGGCTTTTTTAGTGCCATAAGCTTCCATAGTCCCAATTCTGTTTATCACTGCATTTGGCAATTCAGTCTTTACAGCATTTGTTGTGCCTTTTCAAGCCATATTTAATAGTAAGAATAGCGGAGAGCATAGGCAGCAGCATTTTATTTCTTAGTTTATTCTTGATTATATTCATGCTGCTGAATAAGCGTTCAACTTCTGCATTTGAATTAGGCAGAATTAACAGACTAATAGCAAATGTTGCAAGATCCTTGAATGGATTTCCTCCGGAAGCATCTCTATAATCATATAACTCCGACCAAAATTCTTCAGTTGTTATATTAGTCCATTTATGCAAATGGATGTTCTTATACTGCATCTCAATTGATGACTTCACTTCATCATCTAAGAAAAATTAATCCAATAAGGGAATGATGGGATTCTTAATACGAGTTAACGTTTTTTCAACTGAGAATAAATTGATATTCTGTAAAATACTGATGTTTTCTGGCAACCGACTATGTAACTCCTTATATAGACAAAGCAAAACATTTTGTGCCCTTTTGCGGATGTCTATTTCTTGATGAGCTTGAATTTTTTTGCTAATCTTCAATTCTGATATCTTTTTTTCACATCTATATCCCAGCTGTGGATTTGGATCAAGAAATTCTTCAATGTTAGCAGTAGGATCAAGAGGGTTAATTCTGCTTGTTGGTAATACTAACATATTGGCAATAGATTTGATTAGCTGTGATAGGTCAGAAGGTAACTTTGTTTTATCAACAGTATTTGATTCAAATAGTTTGTTCACTTCTAGAACATGTTTTAGAACTGGGTGCAAAAATAGAATGAAAAGCTCATTGCAAGGGTCACAATACATTTGATAGAGAAGATCAGCAATGTAACACCTTTCATTAACACTTGCTATTTGGAAATGAGTCTGCAATTCAATCCACTGGCTTAATATTCGGCTGATTGCTGGTTCAATTGACAACCACCTGGTTGGACAAGAATTTAAGATTTTTAATGGTTCCTTTTCATTAATGGTATGGTAAAGCTGACTGTAAGAAATTTGTCTCAATGAACTATGTGAAAACTATTTATAAGTTTCACTTACTAAAACTCTAGGTTTCTTGGTAGAAAAAGCAGCACAAGCATGGGACACTGCTAGTTGAATTAGTGGCAGACACATCTAAATAAAGTAATCCAGGTACTTCTTCTTTCAACTTCTTGAAAACACCATTGTTTATTCCTACCATTACACTGGCATTGTCAGTAACAATAGCTAGAAGATTTTTATGTCCATTTTTTTCTGCTAATGCACTCCTTACTGCATTCACAATGGCATCTGCATCACATTTTCTAGAATTACCATGTCAAGATATGTGTGTACTACTTTCTCATGTTTTTCACTATAGTAAATGACAATGATACCTAATAACTTGTTAACAGTAATATCATTCGATTCATCCAATAGTAAACTGAATTTTCCTTGGCCTAGATCAGAAATCAAATCTTCATTGAAATAAGGAGCAATCACATTTTTCACAATATTTGCACACTTAGTACGATGCATTTTGACTTTATTCACTGTTTCACTGTCAGTTATAGGATTTTTGCACATGTCTACCAAATGATCACATGAGTTGAATGATGAATGAGAACAAATAAACATTGCCAAATTTGCCTCAAGCGAATGTGTTTTATCCTTTTTCTTCACAACGAAATTTTCAAGAGAAGTACTTTGATATGGGGTTGAAAGCTTATGTTCCTTAGTTTCACACTGGCTTGTTAACAGGGAATACTTAGCTAAAATGTCACATTTACAAAACTTGCAGTGAGCTTTAGAAGGGTCAGTGGGCACTTCACAAAGCCACTTTGTAAAAGCAGGAACTTTCAACCACTCTTTACGAATTTTTTGAGAATATGTTGCTTTAGCCTTACTCATGATTAAAATGAAAGATACACTTTTTTGTTTTACAAACTTCGATTATCAAATCTGATTAACTAAGTTAGAATCTCGCAAGAAGTTGACAAAAGTGATAAGTGAACAAGCGAGGGGGCGGTCGTCAACTGTAGCTGTAGGCTAACTGTGGAAAATTCCTCCAAAATGGTAACTCTACTGCCGTCACGCTGCCGCCAATAGCAACTAGCTATGCAACGGTTGAATACACAAGTAACACAACCCGAGTCTTGACGTGAACATGTTCAATACATCATTCAAATTTGAAACACCTTAACACCCTCGCGCAATAGTTAAAATGTGGTTTCACTGGTAAGAGATTGAACACAATTTCTTTCAAATAGTGCGATATATCATATATGCCACAATTTATTTATATTTATAAATTATTTTCATAAAGAATAAAAAATTATTAAAAAATGCCAAAATACTGCTAAATATTTTTTTATGATGCTGTTTTTACTGCTAGATGCTAGTTACAAAATTTTAATGCCAAACCACTTAGAAAAATGCTAAATCTAGCATTAAAAATGCTAAATTGGCAACACTGGTTGCACAGTACGTAGCAGTAACTTCACGTTGTTGTTGGGGGGGGGGTTCCAATAATGTTTCACTACGGTAAAACTGAGAAAATTCTGTTTTACTTATAATTTTATTTAACCTCCATTTAA
This sequence comes from Macrobrachium rosenbergii, assembly GCF_040412425.1. Lineage (NCBI taxonomy): Eukaryota > Metazoa > Arthropoda > Malacostraca > Decapoda > Palaemonidae > Macrobrachium > Macrobrachium rosenbergii. The sequence goes on from NC_089758.1 coordinate 11,729,461, forward strand.
GGAAGACCATATAAAGCATATCGAAACGCGAATTGAACAGTTCAAGTTATCACTTTAATTAAAAGGAACCTTTCGTGTTTTTTACAACACTGTAAACTTCAAAACTAAATTTTGTATATCACACATTCACCAGAGTTCGGGTAATAGGCTTTACATCCAACGGAGAATACAATATAGTGAGCGTTCTTAAGTAAAATTATTAAAAATATTTTAAAGCAGATTGTGAGTACCACAATAATAATTGTTTTTTTTTAAGAGAACTGAATTTCAAAATCAAAGTAAACGGGATCATGTTCACAATGACAACTCGATAGGCGTGAAAGCTATGAAGTGAGAATCTGGCCATTATAGTAAAATTTGATGATGATGTTAATTTTGTCCTGTGGCCGCCAGAAATGCTACCATCTTCCCTAAGCGAAATGCAATGTAAACAAATAATCCTTGGTCATAAAAATCATAACTTTGTTACTTGTGGACGCTCACTCAGCAATTGAACTCACTACATTCTACAAACAAGAAAAGTTTCAGTCAATCATACAACATAGCAACCAAGCGTTGATAGAGGAAGGTGCATGTATGCATATACATGTGAAAATATGCATAGTATAGCCAATTCAAAAGATGCCCTGATTAAGGTAATATATGTGTGTAGTATATACGTGCGTATATTTATTAATTATATGGTTATATACATGAACAAATGTCAACTGCATATATTCTTCGATTGTGTGTATGCAAGTATATATATCAACATGTTGGGATTAATATTTCATTATTTTTTTAACAAATAATCCCTGGCCTTGCAGTAAATTCTTTTCATATTCTAATTAGTGGAGATATTCAGTATAACAACTGGAATTTAAATGCCGCTTGAGAACAATATGACGTAGCCCATAAATAGTTCCTCGTTGGACGACTCGGCAGAGTTCTCGGCTAGCACTCTGCTGGCCCGCGTTCGAGTCTCCGGCCGCCAATGAAGAATTAGAGGAATTTATTTCTGGTGATACAAATTCAATTCTCGTTATAATGTGGTTCGGATTCCACAATAAGCTGTAGGTCCCGTTGCTAGGTAACCAGCTGGTTCTTAGCCAGGTAAAATAAGTCTAATCCTTCGGGCCAGCCCTAGGAGAGCTGTTAGTCAGCTCAGTGGTCTGGTTAAACTAAGGTTATACTTTTATTCAGGTGACGACAAAATTCTCATGACAAGCAGACATTCCAGTAAACCAGGAGCCTCTATAACAGTGGAGTGTCCTGAATCCGAAGTTATAACACGAAAATACTTTGTTAGGAAGACTCATGAGAGGAGGAGGAGGAGATTACACGAAAGAAATTAATGTCTTCACCCTTCGATTTGCTTATCTGTGACCTAGCACTTCTGGCTGCCTGCTGGTTTCTCTGGAACTTTGACATCTACTTAAACAAGGTCAAGATTACAGATATCTGCAATTTACATAAAATCCAGGCTTATTCCAATTCTACATTCTATAATATAAAAGCAAAAATCCCTATTAAAAATAGTAATGCTACAATGTACTTTTTCTTCCCGTTTTAAATCTGTATAAGAAATTACCACTTCATGCCATTTATTAGCTGTTACGGAGGGACTGGTTATCATGAAAATCTATGGCTCATTAATATCAAGATTATTTTAAAAGACCATTATTTTGATAGATCAGGACTCTGTGTATATTTTGTACCAAATGCTAAAAAAAAAAAAATATATACGAAAGCTGAAAATGAATTGTAATTACAGCAAAGCTCTAAGAATCTGGTAACTATCCGTTTGTCCTTTTCCCAACAGAGCTGAGGCTGCTTTTCGCTATCATTCAACTGTGGCACCCACCCACACAAAAAGACATATATATGCACTATTTTATTCCTTAAGGGTGTAGCTCCTTGCAGTGTAACCTTTTCGGTTTTCACTGTCTTTCGGGATGGCGTTCCTTGGCCCAAGCACTGGGACCTATATGGTCATTCAGCGCTGTTGTACTTCGTCTTAGTTTCGACCATCACATACGTAAGTCACTGTTGGGCCAACAGACTCAGTGGGTTTTAAACTGGAAATGTCATATCAGCCTGTCTACGCTTAGTATTCAAACACACACACACAATATATATATATATATATATATATATATATATATATATATATACATATATATATAAATATTTTTATATATATATATATATATTTTTTACAAGTATTACCAACAACACAAAAATGCCAATGGGACCTCGAAATCACAACGGAGGATGAATGAAATAAATTTAAAAATTTACTTTATAATAACTTGAAAAAAATAACAACATTATCACAACGACATCTCATATCTACTGCTGTTTGTCCTGATGTTATGTTGAACTGACTACAAAGAATACACACCAGCTCTCGCTCCTAGAGTCCATGCACATCTTTAAGAGGTTTGTCAAGGACCTCCTCCCAATCCGGCCAAAACTTCTCTTTCATGCGAAGGCAATATTGCTGGAGGTTTGGGAAATCCTCTGGAAGTACGGACAAAAAGTTACAAATTAAAAACAAACGACCGTGAAAACCCTTACAGCTAATCATGTGTCTGTGATATAGATTGATAGAGAGGTAATGACGGTTAATTTCTAAGACCTTTAGCAAGCGTAAATATTTATCTACAGATTACACACACACACACATGTATATATATATATATATATATATATATATATATATATATATATATATATATATATATATATATATATATATATATATATATATTATATATATACAAGCACATAACTATATGTGACTTCACACACAAACACAATCATACAGACACAAACACATATACATACAATAAACATATATATATATATATATATATATATATATATATATATATATATATATATATATATATACAAAAAAAGAAAACGAAACCAGACATTTCACGAACTGCCTGGCGAAATACATTTGACCCTTCAGGGGCTAGTACTAAACACGGTGAAACTGTGTAGGTGAGTCACTGTTTCGACGTGTTTAGTCAAATGTCCCTAAGTGCATTTCGCTATCTGCCTGAAATTTCGGGCAGTTCGCGAAATGCCTGGTTTCGTTATCTACCTGTAACACATATATAACCATGGAACATCATTTCAAATACAAGTACCTTGAGTTCGACGTTGCCTGGCAAGCACAATACACTTTCTTTGCTAAGCAATACTTCAGACTTTTTTATTTCAATACCCGGCATTTTGCAATGTTAACCTACTTGAGACCAAGTCATCATTTTTTAATATGAACGCATATTTGGTTGCAAAATGTCCAAAGTTTCAACCTATCAACTAATACATCCTTAGTTTCGATTGTCAAGACAGCTGCTACATGTAAAATGAGTAGGCAAAAATACGTAATAAGATTTATTATTATTATTATTAACAACACAATTTTCCTAAAAGCGAATAAGTGGGTAAGCGGGCGCTCCAAGTCGTCCGCAGCGTGAATTTAAAGTTATTCAAAGTGACTACTGTAATTATCACTATCACTACTATTCTGAATGTGCATACACTCAATCAGACAAGCTTAACGAGGTCCCAGAAATATAATGCCTATATGTGATCAAAGCACACACTAAAATTGCAGATAAATCAAACTAAACAAACACAGGTATGTTAAAATGACGGTAGAAATTTGCCTTTCATCAGTTTCGAAAATTTTCGAAAACAGAATAGTTAAATGTTGCATTTCAATTTATTCATCTGGAATTGCGAACGTTAGATAAATTGAGCAGTGAGCTGTTAACACGCTTCTATTCTCGATATTTTATTGTTTAGGCTTTATTATTACTTTTCACCAGAATCTCGTTATTAACAGACAGAAGAATCAAATACTTTACTTGATAAAATTCATACAAAAAAAAAACAAGAACATCACACGCAAATTAACTGACTTCAACATTGATATTAACTCAAAATAATGAGCAATTTCAATTAAAAAGTGATGTAAGACTAAACTATAGCACTCTGTTGCTTATGGTTTACTTGGTGTCAATTAAGAACAATAGCGCGAATATCGAGCTGTTTTCAGGAACCTTTTAGCATCTGGTTGCCAGATTTTGCACCAAGTAACCGATCTTCTGTTTGGAGCCATAATAGAAATGGACATACTCGTGTGTCACTTGAACAAGATTACTTCAATTTTGTCACCAATATGAGCTACCCAGTGCAAAGTTTTGGAGGAAAGGTGGTAAACTATGCCGTAAGGAATACATATCAAAAGCTCTGGACATCACACTGTACCTGTCACCATCGTGTAATAGGGCGAGTCCGGAGCATTCCATAATAGTTGGCCGAGTTGTCCAAAGACGGAGCAGTCAACCTCGCAGGGTTCGTCTCCCATCATGAAGGGCTTCTCCCCTTCGAAAAGAAAATAAAGTTGATGTACAGTACTCGATACTCCAGGCCGTATTACGACCATTAGGGCCATCGTCGCAGTCATAAAAACAAAATTATAATTTATAGGACTTGTCATTTTAACATTTGTAAAGGAAGGAGTCTTAATGACTTCCAAATTTTGTAAAGGAAGGATACTGTATAAGTATGGATTATTACCAAAGAAGGCGATGGACAATTTTCCATCTGATAGAAGGGGAGAGAGAGAGAGAGAGAGAGAGAGAGAGAGAGAGAGAGAGAGAGAGAGAGAGAGAGAGAAATTCTTCATCTTAAACATGTTCGAGTAAGATCCCTTTTCCTCAAAAGTGAGCGAGATCACTTTCCATCTTAAGAATGGTGTAGAGAGAGAGAGAGAGAGAGAGAGAGAGAGAGAGAGAGAGAGAGAGAGAGAGAGAGACTATTCTTCATCTTAAAAATGGAGTGTAGAAATCAATAAAAAAAAAAACTCTCAAATTACCCAAGTAGATCGAGATGCTCTCGAGATCCTTTCTCATAATCTCCAGCACTTCAGCATCGCTGTGCCTACCGATGCCCTGGGCACGAAGTGCCTTCCTAAATAGATACCTCATCAATGGGACCATGTACCTGATCCACTTGGGGTACACGGAAGTCAGTTCAAATGCCCGGATGTGGGGATCTGTCAGGTATCGGTATCTTACCAAGCCCCTGGAAAAAAAAAAAAAGTCATTTTTTTCACAATGGTTATCAAAAGGACAAGAATAACCAATATCTACAAAATTTTTCCAATAGTGAACTTTATTAAACAAAAATAACAGAAAGAGTAAACGCACTTCCTTCAAAAGCATTTAAAATAAAATACTCGTCATAAAAGATCTGAAAATGATAATTAAGAAATTTATTTTGTTAACGATAATTTTAGTAGCAAAAAAAAATTCGAATTTCATTCATACATGTAATAAACATCCACAATTACCACACAATTCTCATAGAAGGTTTAAAATTTAAGAGCCTCGACAAATTTAAAAGAAATAAGAAACAAATGGCAAATAAATTAGAAAATATGTATATATAATATATATATCAATAAATTAGAAAAAATATATAATATACAGTATATATCAACAAATTAGAAAAACAAATACACACACACACACACACACACATATATATATATATATATATATATATATATATATATATATATATATATATATATATATATATATATATATATAATATATATATATGTATATATATATATATATATATATATATATATATATATATATATATATATATATATATATGAAAGTAGGTAGGAATGCTTATATCTATATTGTGAAAAAGAAATGTATACGCTCACACATATGCGTGGTCATGTACGTATGAATAGCCAAGTCAGAAGACCACAGCAAAAGAAAACGTCGCGCCCCATTCAAAATCATCTGATAATCACACTGGAAACTCATCATTTGCCCATTACCATTCCACATACAGATAATAAAAAGTCCATTCATTCCAGCTGCAAGCCACACCATATACTTCTGGGAATCTCAGTCATTTCCTGGTAAGAGAAGAAAAGCTTACCTCCCTATCACTCACATACAATACCATGTCCCTCTCACTTAGTGCAACCGAATCATATTGAATCTCTCTCTCTCTCTCTCGTACAATGTCCCTCTCACTTAATACAACCGAATTATAATGGATCTCTCTCTCTCTCTCTCTCTCTCTCTCTCTCTCACTCATACAATGTCCCTCTCACTTAATACAACCGAATCATAATGAATCTCTCTCCCCCTCTATCACATACAATGTCCCTCTCCCTTTACACAACCGAATCATACTGAATCTCTCTTCCTTAAGGACCAATCTTTGCAATCTATGATACCCCATTATCCTACAATATTCCTTTAATAAAAAAAACTTATTAAATCTCTCTCTCTCTCTCTCTCTCTCTCTCTCTCTCTCTCTCTCTCTCTCTCTCTATCTATATATATATATATATATATATATATATATATATATATATATATATATATATATATATATATATATATATATATATATATATATATATATATATATATATATATATATATATATATATATATATATATATATATATATATATATATATATATATATATATATATATATATATATATATATATATATATACTATGTATCTCATATGATAATATATATATATATATATATATATATATATATATATATATATATATATATATATATATATATATATATATATATATATATATATATATATATATATATATATATATATATATAAAATGCCCCGTTCACATTATACAACCAATCAAATCAAAATGTATCCTTTCCCTTTCTCTCTCACATACAATGTCCCTCTCACTTAATACAACCGAATCATAATGAATCTAAATCTTTCCGTTTATCTCTTGAAATTACCAATTTTTGCAATCTATTATATCCAATTATCTTACAATATCCCTTCAATCAGTTTGATTTTTTGGTTAACTTTTAAGATAAACAAGTCGTTAAGTTATGATCACATTTCCTTTATATTAATGATAGTAAAGTCTCTAGCAATACCTAGAAATAATCTGTGTTCACTCATTATAAGTTACATTTTTCAAAACAGAAAAAAATGGAATGATTTACATTCTCTAATCTTTCTGCACTGTTTCTGTTAAAGTTCTCAAAGTTGATTCAGTCCATTCCAAACAGCTTTCACTTTTAAGATTGACACAAGACGGATTCTTAAAACCAGTTTAATTGTGAAAAGACAAAATCTTGGATTCATTTATTTTCCCAACATTAATTTTATTTCATTAGTATTATTATTGTTATTCAAAATGAGGAATGCTTCATTACTGAACAAACTTCAAAGGCATCAACTTGCCGAGTGAGCTTTCACAGAAGACTACCAATATGTGCCGCAAGAAAAACCAGGAAAATGCTGAGATAATAACAGGGAAACGAAGATTCGTTTACCATATGGGCATATCATAAACCACTGAAGAAAAGTCATCTTGTCAGCCCGCTTCGCTCGACCAATTTCTCAACAACTCTCCGCGTGGGAAGCTGGGTCGACAATGTTCGTTACAGCAGTGTTCCATTAGATACAATATTCCCGATTTTTCCATTTTGCCACTGCTATTAGCTGCTTCGAGAAATGTTTAGTTTCAAAAACATTACATCAAATTACAACTAAATATATTTTTATCTTTTGTGAACGGTACTTAAATTACTGAAAAATAACGTAAAGGAACGGTTGCCAGAACCTTTCCTTTTTTTTCAATGTCACAGTAAGAAAGATGGTACCCAGTTCCTTTTTGTTAAAACAACTTCAACAAGTCTAGACACAACAGTGCAAATATGAGCGTCATGATACCTTCAGTTCCTTACAACTTTGATATGGTGCCGACTTCGTAAAGAGGATAACGGGTCCACACTCGATAAAGTTAGTAACCCAAAGTAAAAGACTTCTGGCATGTTGTTAACGTTATAGAGCTGAGTACTTCTCTTTAGAGCTGAAGAGACGCTTCCGATGACAGTACCTAACCCAGGCTGAGTGAACGTTCATGGGAGTCTGAAGGCGACGACATCAGTCCCCCCAACAAAAGCGCCCCCTTTACCGGTTTGTCGCTATCAAGGTTAGATTACGTCAAGTTAGGTCGACTACAAGTGTACTCCAACGCTATCACTTTCATTCCTCCTTTCCGCTCTGTCTCCAGGGGCCGCCAGATACGAACTATTCCTACAATTCCCCTCCGAGCTTAAATAATTTTTTCGAAGGTTGACTCAAAAGGTCCTTCGCGTTATCTAAAATTCAAAATAACAGCTTGACTAGTTCATGTTAATGGCAAAATTTTATTATCTTTGCTTTAACCTCAGCCAATCCTCTTTAACACCACCCCAATTTAATTCTTCTTCTCCTCAACTTAATCCCTAGTCGGGGACGCTGTTTTTAAAAACCCTTTTCCAGGTGTTTCTACCGTGTGTGTCTCCTTTTCGTTTATTTCTCTCTCTCTCTCTCTTATGTCTTCTTTAATGCAGTCTCTCATATTCTTTTAAGCCGTTCTTCCCTTCATGTCCCAATCACTTACGTTGCCCTTACCTTTCCTGCAACATATCGCTCATCACCAGCCTCAGCCTCATCAGGTGCCAAATCATTTCAGTCTTGCCTCTTCGGTCTTTCTTTGACACTTCAGCAACTTTTGCTGATCCCTCGATGTATTCATTTCTCATCCCATCTCTTCTCGTCATTCCACTCATCTTCATTTCCACCACGCCTAGCTTATTTTGTTTTAAAAAGCCTTGAGTATTTCCATGTGTGACTGTACATAAGCGATGTTTGCTTCCCACTGATTTTTACTTTTAAATGCGTTAGTTCCTATTAAAAGCCTACATCAAGTGCTCTATGCAAAGGTACCTATCTAAATGTACACACATTCACAAGCGCATGTACGCCCGGAGCGAGACACAGAAATTTATAAAGGAGCATCACGTTATAGACAAACTAATATCAAGGCATAATACGCATTAAATAAAAAGAAAACTTTAATAATTCTATAAAAATACGAACCAGTAGAGATGTTCGTCAACCATAATCTGGAAGGCGTTGGCAATCGCTCTCTCTTTGTCCGACAAGTGACTGCTGAAACTCTTGTTGTTGGCTGACAGATGATCGATGATTAACTGCGAATCCGTTATGTCGACTCCGTTCAGTGTTATCCAGGGGGACTTGCCCTTGGAGCTCGTGGGAGCCTTTTCCTCTATCTGCAGAAAACGTTTGCTATAAAAATATACAGAACTTTCTCCCAAACGGTCACTAAAGTAGAACGTTATTTTTAGTTCGATTTAAAATTATTAAATAGAAGTCAACAATACTCATTCGCTATGTAGGATGATCACTATTATAAAATGCAGCTGGTAACTAACAAAGTTATGACTTGAATACTATTATCTCTCTCTCTCTCTCTTCGTAATTCGTGGAAAAAGAAACGTATTCGTAACTCATACTAAGGAAATATGCGCAGCAAATTTATGAACCTTTTAAAAAGCTACTGTCCCACCTGAATCTTGTACCCTGCCATCCTAAGATAGGTCTCGAGTTTCAGGCCGAAGGGCGACATATGAGGGCATACATATCCTCGACCGAAGGTATGGAGGACCACGACGTCCTTTCCAGCAGCACTCCATTCCTTCCTGGAAGATGAACAAATACATAACTTGCCTGTAAATCCAAAATCTGTATAACCCCCTATTCTATTAAAATTACCAAATTTCATACAATGTTTTGTTCCTTTAGCGAATTCTTACAATTTGAGACTGGGTGATAAGTCTACAAAAAGTAAATAAATTAATATATAGAAAATAAAAAGATAGGGGTAATTATATATTCGATTCCTCACAATGTGAACTCGCATCAGGAATGACAAAACTGCCACTTATATAGGCTAACCATCACGAGGAACTTGAAGTTTCAAGGAAATAAATGAAATACGACGAAAATGGATAAGAAATGTCTAAGATTTCATGGCTTGAAGGCCTTAATACCAGTGTTTATACGGTGTGTGTATAGAGCATCTCCAGATGCATTCAAAAGCAGGAATGCATGCACATACAATTAGTAAATGCGCATACGTGACAAACTCCAAATTTATAACTACAAGACTCAATACTGGGCGTCGTTTCTGGTTTATTTTGAACCAGACTGTAAGTTATACCCACTCTCGATGTATTAGTACAGCCGTTAAACAAACGCCCAGCCCTCAACTTTATTCATATACATATTCAAAACCTAATCTATCTTTGATATCACCCACTTTATCTTTGCTTATATTATCTACCAGCCCAAATACACGTCTCTCTATCTGGCCCCCATCTGCCGAAGACGCCCTGGATAATCTGCACATTTATTTATCATATAAACATTTGCGCAGCTATCAACTGTAATCACACGGCAAGCTCCATATCAACTGTTAAATCTGCATTACCATAACACCACGAACAAGAAAGACTTGTTGAGCAGCTAAACGAATAAGAATGAGAAATTGAAAATTTGCAAGCCACGCAGAACCCACCAAAATAGCAAGGCTATAGACTTAGTCTTACTATCTTCAGTCTTTCATGGACTGCAAATCTGAAATCTCTAAATCCAACATTCTTCCTCAACTTGTTGGCTGCATCTCAGAAAATAAAATAATATACAAAAAAAAAAACTCATACTAGTTTATCCTGTATGTATCATTAAGCCTGCGTTCACTAGGTACAGCAGTCACAAAACAGAAGCAACTTTATCGACTAACACACAAGGATCGAAATTAATTTTGTTTCTGAACTGAACTTTTTCAACATTCCTCTTCCTTTTTCTCTTTCAGAAAAGGAATCTCAGCATACACTCTAGAACGAGATTATGCTCCTTATTACAGACAACTAACATTCGTCCAGCACTCAATGTAAAGTTACCTACCCTGTTAACAAAATGAACATTTTCTTCATTTGCCTAAACTCACTGACATCTTGACTTTTGGTGTCCTCATACCAGAAATTAAAATCCACACAGATATTTGCGCTTGCTATGTGGAGTCCCCTCAGTATAACAAGATATCTGCCAGAAACAAGCTAGTTCTAGTATCTGGAGTCTGTAAATCACTATAAATACAAACTTCAACACTCCAGACTCAAAGCTGATATACGAATGTTCGAAACTTTCAACCTCAACCTCTTCTTCCATCCTAATTCTCGAAAATGAGTATAGAACAAAGAATTCCTCTCCTCATCCTATTCTCTGTTCTAGGGATATATGAAAACGCTTGTGCTCTGGGTGTCATTTCAAGAGTTTTAGCATTTCCATACTCAATCAACCAGTTTCAGTCAAAGTTACGCCAAACATTTCATCAATAAGGTCACAATTTTTTTTTCATACACTGAATATTTATGAAACCACATATTTTCACAGCTACTCAGAATCGGTATCCACGGCCAGTTCTGTCTGTAATCTTCTCAGACTCCTCTCCTAATGTTTTACATTCCTCATTCACTGCATGACTAACGTCACGTATGAAATCGCATGCATTCATGCATTTTTAAACAGTAGAGTTTTCATCTATCATTCTATTGTTCTCACCACATTTGCCCCAGCATGAATCATCCTCTCTCTTTACCAGGAAATTTCTGTTCTATGTGACCATATATTTGACAACAGACCTGCCACTCTCATTATACCTATCTCTTACACTGTATGTCCCCCCTCTCTGGTTTTAGAATAGTTCTGATCATTTTAAACCATCTGTATAGTCCTGTACAGATGGTTTGAAAACCATCTGTATAGTCCTGTACAGATGGTCTGAAAACCATCTGTACAGTCCAGTACAGATGGTTTTCATAAGTGCAGTAATTCTCTCACTTACTTAGAACATCCTTCAGATCTGCAAACGATAACTTCACAAAAATTGTTTCTAAAATGATCTGAGCCTCGAATGACTCACCTGAGCAGCTCCTCCTTCCAAGTGCTCAAAGCAGAAATGGTGCAAACCAAGACCAAGAGGAGCGTGAGAAATGTCCCATATTCCCACAGGGTGTCTCCGATCGCCGTCAGGAAACCAAACACCATTTCTCCCGTGGCACGCAAACGCCTGTCAAAATATTGTATTATAAATACATGTGAGTGCATGGTAATGATGTGTATGCAAGAGAACAATATTCATATTTATATTTGACAACAAACAGTGTCTAGATTTACTAATGCAGATAGTACAAAGATCTCTCTTATATATTTATATATATATATTATATATATATATATATATATATATATATATATATATATATATGTATATGTGTGTGTGTGTGTGTGTGTGTGTGTGTGTATAACAGTATAAGCATTAAGCTACAAACGTGTTGGCCGTATGGGTAAAGGCGTCACTGTAGTCCTGAGCTCCTGTCTTCCGTGGTTCGAGCCCACAGGAAGACGAACTTATTATCAACTAAAAATTCCCCTTCAGTAACATATATGAAAATATATTATTTCCGAGGTAGAGCAGAATTGGACATTAAAGGACGTTTGTAGCTTAATGCTTGTATATGAATCACGGTGATGTGATAAAATTCATATATGTATATGTATATATATATATATATATATATATATATATATATATATATATGTGTGTGTGTGTGTGTGTGTGTGTGTGTATATATATGTGTTTTAAATGGGAAGATTACAAATTCTCCCTCTTTCCTCCACTGCTTAAGATCAGTTCTGATTTCTGTACGAATTGTAGCCTACCTCTTTTGTGGCAAAAAATAAAAAGCTCCTTGTATAGATTATAGCCACAAGATCAAAGACGTTGATTCTTGTACAAGAAAACAGAACAGCACCAAGAACTTGGTTAACAGAACTTTACCATCCCTACAAAAATCTAGTAGGCTACGATGGTAGGAATAAGTAAGATGTTTGGAAGAGCATAGAATGCTAAAAACTGGTTATGGTAGAGTAAACTGGAGGAGCTTGTAGATATTAAACCTCCAGAAGTGTCTACGATATTGACGATTCACAATATCACGTGCATTGTTTCGTTGCGAACAGCAATGAGTCATAATAAGGTTAAATTATCAATGGGCCGAGTGAGAGCGAGAACGAACTACACTGAGTCACCGCGTTCACGCGTACCTCCTCATACAGGACTACTATTATGGAAATTTTATATACAATATAACGCAATGGACAACATACGAGCGTTTATGGGTAAGAAATTCCACGTTTAGACTTATTTGTCATCATCATCATCTCACACTGTTCTGAGCTGCGGGACAACCACATCACTCGGGAGCGGGGCCACTGCCGTCCCAACCCACTCGTAAATTATTGTCATTTCTGAGCATATGGGCACTATAGTTCGCTAAACGAAACCTAACAAATAGCATAAACTTGTTACCAAAAGCACTGGGAGATGAACGAGTGGATATGCCACTTTTACGGCACTGTCTCGACACCGAAACATATCCAAATTACACAGATATATGCATTACATGATCAAAACTTGTTCACGGATTGCAGAATTCTATCCATATCTTCATAAACAGCAGTCAGGATCCAGAAAACTGAATCCTGATCCTGACTGTGGTCGAGTTTGGCAAGAGTAGATTGGCTGTTTAAAAACGAACGAGCCATGCTCGCGCCCGTGTGAGATCATAAATCACTTCTACTTGTGTTGTTATTGTTCACTGCTTAGCTCCTTAATTCTTAAAATAAATTACAAATTGTATGCTATATCAATAATTCAAGCTTGGCGGAGCGAGACATGAACGTAACTCAGTACGTTACAAACCAGAATAATTTAGTCTGAGCGGGAGATATTGCTATTACACATTCGCAGAGTCCACGGTCTTGTAGTGCTATTATGCGCTTCGACGAATAGTTTTGCTGCCGGAAGGCTTGACCGAAACGGTTGACTGAATGCTACCGTATTTATTTCTTATATACCTATCCACCATGAATACGTGTATTTCAGATAATAAGTATTTTTTTATAACGACGCAGCAATACAAACACAGACCATGTTCTACAGTAGTAATTAACAAATATTGATCATCATTTCGAAAATATTACTATATCGATATAATCCTCAACAATAATGATATCTGAACTTAATTAAGTAATAAGAATTTTCGGTTTATTTCTGTATTAAGACTAATTCTTCCATAACCTGTCGTTTGCAGTCTTCTCGTTCAGTCCAGTTGATCAACATAGGCAGGGCAGCGTTTGGATGGACGACCTGAATGCCAAGAGCCGTTGGAACATTCGCTTTCGTAAAACGCCGGCCATGGGGTAGCACTCTTATCGGAAGTATCAAAGCTCGGTAACCTTAAGCAATCTAGAAGATTGGAGTGGGTCACAACAAAGACTAAGAGGCAGGGTGAGAAAATGGGAATATACCTATAAAAACTTCACCAACCGAATAAGGTAAACTGTCAGTTTCAATTTAACTCAATTATATGAGTCAATAACAACCAAATAACGGGTGTCAAAACTGCTGTTAACTCTTCTGTTACCACATCATATGTGCATCAAATGACACAAGACACCCGGCAAAGAAAAAAAAATTACTAAACAGGAAATGCTTGAAATCCGGCTGCAGAAATCTGATACTGGAATGCAACATTTTTGGTCCTTATTCTCTCTCCCTCTCTTATGCTGAAGACACGAAGCGCCTCGTCTTGACTACGTTACCTACTGGTTAACCAAACATGCTGCTAAATGAGTCTATTTCTTTAAAATTTGCCTACCTGCTTACCTGTTGGGGGTTGGGAACCAGAAACTTTTGATTCTTCATAGAAAAACTGGATTGAGCAAGTGAATGTTGTAATCATTGGAATTTTTAACTACAACAAGGGGTGAATGATATCTACACTGGGTAATGCAATCAACACATCTCCTCCCTCCCCCACCAACACCATCACCAACATCCGCAACAAAAGTTCCTTATCTAGAAACGGATCTCTCCATAAAAATCACCTGTCCAGTTACAAAGCCTACCCTCGCATAAATTTACAAAAATATCAAAGCAGAATTGTTGGAGAGGTCCTTCAAAGCTAAGGACAAATAAACGAATCCGGCTTTTTAACGGCATGAGAATCTGAGCTTACATGCAGATGTGCTAGAATTTGCTTTAACATTTTACTTAAAAGCTTGAATTTTTCTAGTTATTTACTTAAGAATTAATTTAAAGTTTTGAAAGTACCGAATAATCTTTACTCACTAACATCATCAAGATTACCAAATACATTGGTAAATTTCCAATGAAGAAGGGAAAGTTTCTTGTAGGCCTATGCCAGTTTCAGCACGTCAAATTTTAAGTCATTCTTAAAAACAAGGGTTCAAATAATCAAACATCAAGGAACAAACATGATCTAGGAGCAATTCCCTTTGACCAAGGCTTTTAATGAAAAAAAAAAAAAAAAAAAAAGTTTTCATTCACTTCCGCCTTTTTAAGTCTCTTTTTACTTGTGCTACTGACTGGTATCTGTAATACCTAAGGCCTATTCACTGCTCTTACTAACCTAAGCAGAAAGTTGTTTCCTGAGATTGGATAAGTGAGACTGGATAATGTATGTAGTGTACATGGCCGCCAGGTCTCGGAGTATTGTCCGGGAGGGTAGGGTGGGGGCCTTATCCAGCAGGGGAAAGGTCGACCAAGCCGAGGGACTTGGTTTGCAGCCATGGGCTGCCTGAGAAGGACATTACAACCAAGGTCCTTCAAATACACTCAGGAGTATATCTGAAGGACCTTGGTTACAACTAGACAAAACATGTTGTACTACGGGTGTGCTCTCTCTCGTATTCCTCCAGATTTAGATGAAAATAGTTTCAACATTTCACGTGTCCTGCTATTAGCACGTAAGAATCCACAAAGGGTTGATTACATTGCCTTTCAAGCTACTGTATATTAGGACAGTCCTGAAACAATTATTAATTGCATCTTCCGATTTAAAGATTCTGTCAGCGAACAGAACTTGAAAGAATCATCGACATGCCGACAAGTTTCTAAATTCTTTCATATTACACCCTGCAACGAGTCGACTGAAGCATTAACATGTTCAAGCCATAAACGTCAATAATACATCTATAAATACGGGATTCATTACACCAATTCTTTGTCCTGGCAGTTTTCGGCAACAATCCACACCCTGCAGCATTCCATGCTGCACTTCATTCACACTGATAACGACCTACCATTCATTATTTTTTTTTTTTATCAGTACAGCACAAATTTAGAAAACAATGGATCAAGTACCACAAAAGACAAGAGGTTTTTTCGCGTTCACAAAAGACACAGACGACCGACGACACTTGCACTGACACTGAAGCAAACGAATTCGTTTGCCTCCAATGCCGCTAGACAACTGAGTTGTTCCCACGCAGAGTTGCCAACTCAACTTTTCAAATGTCGCTAGGCTCGCCCCCTAAAACTCGCTAGAATGTCGCTAAATTCTTTATCAAATGTCGCTAGACAAGATGATCTCTCCCTCCCCTTCCCATCTTTTTTTTTTTTCCTCATTATTATAGACAACTGCAGCCTATAATAATCACATAACAAAATGAAATATCAAGTACTCTATCTCAATATGTTAATATACTAACTTTTTTTTACGTTTGAAATTCACTGTACTGGTATAGAGATGTGATACTGTTAAATATGTAAAAAGCAGCGTGAACATTTATTATTTTCCGAAGAAAGCATTTCATTATATATGATATTTATGTGTGTGTGTGCGGAGAGAGAGACATTATATATATATATATATATATATATATATATATATATATATATATATATATATATATATATATATATATATATATATATATATATGTGTGTGTGTGTGTGTGTATACTGTATATATACATGCACCGTATATGTGTATGTATATTATAATAAATGAAGTTGGAACTCATATACTGAGTGACGACGAGCGGCCCGAGCGGGCTGCGAATGAAGCGAGAATTGCTTGCCAAACGGACAGGTATATGACATGTTCAAAACGTAACTGTTCTCGCCATACAGAATGAAACCAAGATTCATGTGTGCGATGAAATCTATGCAATTTGATATTTATTTTTATCAAAACATCTAACAAATACAAAACTCTCTAGAATTGTCACTAGATATTTCTAAATATCTCTAGATTTTTGCTATGTCGCTAACTGCTGAAGAAAGTCGCTAGTTAGAAACTAATATCTCTAGATCTAGCGACAAAGTCGCTAAATTGGCAACACTGTATAATCCCACGCGGGCCACTCAGCGAGCATTACAGACTAAGAGTTTGTTTGTTAATAAAAGATTTGCTCACAGCAGCTTACGTATTCTACCCTGGAGATAATCAGACATTTATAGTATAGTCCTACTATCTGTATTAGTAACTGTTCATAAGACTACTGGCAACAATATGCTATTGATAAGTGAAACGCCTGTTACCACAGCAACTTGTGCTCAACTGCGAGAAACATTTTAATTTCATCGCGATTGTCTCTGCTCTCGAGTGTGTTAATTACGTTCTCTAAACCAATAAAATTCAGACATATTTTGTATTAGTAGCGAAAATCACAAACTCGCAAATAAACACAGCTTTACATCACAGACTGCTGGCGCCATAACGAATTTATTCAAGGTCATCTGTAGTCCCCACAAAGGCCAAGCATATGAATCTTGACAAACTTTTTATTTTACCTGTACCATTCTTTCTCTTTCACGGATCTCCTACACCGATCATGCGAGACAATGCTACTTTCTAATACAAAATACAGATGAATAAATCCTGGAAAATCAGAATTAACAATAAAGGAGCTGAGCAGAAAGAATTATCGGAAAACGGAAATGCTAAGCTCGCTAAGGGGGGCCTTGATTCGTTCATCACACATCATGCTTCAGCACTCTTTTATCAGCGCATTCTCATCCTGGGTCAAATTTATCTCGATAAAGGTGCCTTTGGTGCTCTTTTCAGTAGAGCTAAATTTTTCTTCCTTTTATTGTCCGTAAGAGTTTTTCATTGCATAATTAATTAATCAAATGCAAATTTCTCTCCCAATCAAGATAGTAAAATACCTCTAAAATGCAAACCTAAAAGAAGTAACATTCTCTAATCCCAAAGAAAAATATATAGGTCGAATGCTCTTCAGTGTACCCTTTTAAATACAGTAGTTATATTCAGTGGATACTTAATTACCACAGTCAAATTACCTCACCCTAATACCAAGGTCTAGAGAATACCCTTTCCTCTGGACCCTGCCTAAGACTCATTATCTTCGTTTATCCCAAACGGCGGAGGACGAGGATAACGAATAAGATAAAATCAGCGTCATTAGTAGCATTATCTACAAGAGCAGTCCTACTAATAAATTTTCGACAACAAGACTTAATATGACTGCAATCTTCACATTATTCTCGTCAAACGTCGAACCAAAATAGCACTAAAATCTGTAACAAACTGCCACAACCGACCTTCATGGAAATGCGATGCTAATTTGAGTCTTAATACCAGAGTCAGAAATGGGATAAATCCTGATACCCTTGAACAGACACCACGCAGTCCTGATTCCATTTTATTGCGAAAGCTTTCAGACGTCATAAAGAAGCTTATAGACTATACTTTTTTTTACTGTTTTACTTATGCTATGCTATATATATTCTCTGGAAACTTTTCAGACCTCATGACAAAATATCAATAAATCCTGTTTCAATATGTTACTATTATTTACTATAAAGTATTCTAGTAGACCTTGCTTGGCGATGACTGGCTCAGTAAAGACGAATAAATACTCTCATGTCCCAGACACAGAGTGTACACAAAATGGAAATGAAAACAAAAATATTAAAACATTTTCGTGCTGCAATTAAGAACCTCAAGTTATTATCTTGTAAAATACTACTTCGGTTTGGTAAAAAAAAAAAAAAAAAACAGCAGAAAGGTCATACTAATGCGTTCAAATAACCACGCATTACAACGCAACTTATAAGTTCCAAACAGCGGTCGTTGTGACTGTAAAAAAAAAAAATAATAAAAGTTTTCCCAGGCGAAACCGCTACTTATGATTTCCCCAAGTGGACTTGCATTGCGCATCATTCGGACAGCTTTCGGATGTTTGTTGGACATTATAGAACGACCGCAGTGATCACAAAACTTTAAAATCTTTACCCAGCAATATTTTCCATGTGCTCTCCCTCTCTCCACAATCGATTTCTTAAAATCGTTCCCAACCCATTCCTTTTGTTTCTTCTTTTGTCCTCTTCATAATGATAACTTTTCGTACACGGCTCCTGTCTGCTATTCATATCAGTTTTCTTTCACTGCACTTTTTCACCGGAGTCGGCTCTTATCCAGCGACTTTTTCGCCTTTTTTTTATTATTATTATTCTCCTTTCTTTCTTAATTCCCTTTTATGTTATTTACTTAAGGCCTCACCCTTCATCGACTTGTTCCTCACCTTCGCATGGTATCTTATAAATATTCTTATCCTTTTTTTTTGTCTTTATTTTTATTATTATTATTTTTACCTTTTACGACATTCGGGGGCAAGCGCCTTGATTTGATACCATAGATTCTCCGTTCCCGAGAAATAGTTCAAAACGTTACTCATCTAGTACGACCAAGTACAACATTTTTGCTTCGAAATGGGGCAAAATCAGATATTTGCAATACAATTAGAAAAATCGTTTCAATAACAGAACACAGTATAAACAAACATATATGCCTACACTAGCTGACCAACCCGGCGCCGCAAGGGAAAACTCTGAATGACAGCATATGGGTAGGGGAGGAAAGAGGGGAGGAGGGGGAAGGGGCGGGGAGGGAGAGGGGGAGGTTTTTGTGCTGACGCATAACGGTCCGACTGACAGATCTATTTTTTTCATGTGGAAGTTCATCCTTCGAACAGTCGTGGGTGAACTGACAGGTATTACTGTGGTGACTGTCCCTTTTATCCAGGTATCACTGTACTATCTGTCCCTTTTATCTAGTATTACTGTGGTGACTGTCCCATTTATCCAGATATGTACTATCTGTATCTTTTATCTAGGTATTACTGTCCTTTTTATCCATATATTACTGTGGGGTTTGTCCCTTTTATCCAGATATTACTGTATTGTCTGTCCCTTTTACCCAGGTATTACTGTGGTGACTATCCCTTTTATCCAGATATTACTGTACTGTCTGTCCCTTTTACCCAGGTATTACTGTGGTGACTGCCCATTTTATCCTGGTATTACTGTACTGTCTGTCCCTTTTATCCTGGTATTAATATGGTGACTGTCCCTTTTATCCAGGTAATATTGTGGTGTCTGTCCCTTTTATTCAGGTATTACTGTGGTGACTGTCTATTTTATCCAGGTGTTACTGTGATGACTGTCCCTTTTATCCAGATATTACTGTGCTGTCTGTCCTTTTTATCCAGGTATTACTGTAGTGACTGTCCCTTTTATCCAGATATTACTGTGCTGTCTGTCTTCTTTAACCAGGTATTACTGTGCTGTCTGTCCCTTTTATCCAGGTATTGCTGTGGTGACTGTCCCTTTTATCCAGGTACTACTATGATGACTGTCCTCTTTAACCAGGTATTACTGTGCTGCCTGTCCCTGTCACCCAGGTATTACTGTGTTGACTGTCCCTTTTGTCCATGTATAACTGTGGTGACTGTCCCTTTTATCCAGTTATTACTGTACTGTCTCCCTCTTTTATCCAGGTATTACTGTGGTGACTCTCCCTTTTATCCAGGTATTACTGTACTGTCTGTCACATTTAACCTACATTACTGTGCTGTATGTCCCTTTTATCCAGATGTTAATGTGCTGTCTGTCCTTTTTATCTAGGTATTACTGTGGTGACTGTTCCTTTTATCTAGGTATTATTGTGGTACAATTAATGAGGAAATTCGCCTTTGAACTAATAAAAAAAAAAAAAAGGAAACACCGTAGATCATGCTTGTTGGGATTAGCCAGCAACTACTACGCATGCGCAGATGGGGAAGGTGCTTTCAGCTTCGGTTACTACAGAAAGCAGATCTCTACTTATAGAAATTATGGATATATATAGTTTTCAATGTTGATTTTATCAAGGTAATGAACAATTACATTAATAATTATCATAAATTATGATCAAAATTCAAGTAAATTTTGGTAAAAAATTTGTTATAGAGGATTTATTGTTGCTTGTTAATCATACATCTGACAACGTCTGGAAGAAAACCTGGAGCGGTCATAAAGCACCTGAAGGAAAACCTGATGGAACTACTAAAAAATGTTATTTTCATGATAAAATTAAGCTTCATATATACTCACCAAGTAATTATATAGCTATAGGTTTTCAACCATGGCAGCCTAAAAATTCAAAACTTGTGGAAGCGCTTCAGTTGTCTTGTGTAGTTGTCAAGACCTCAATTTGTTTGTGTCCTGATGTTTATGTGAGGGGAGGAGGGAGGGTTCTGGTTCTCTAATTACTTGGTAAGTATATATGAAACTTAATTTTATCATGAAAATAACATTTTCATATAAGTAACTTACCAAGTAATTATATAGTTGAATCCACACTCAGAGAAGATGGGATACATGAACATATTCTACTCCAAAACATTAAGAAAAGTAATGACTTTGAAATAGAAAAGTTCCGATACAATGCTTGTTGTTTCCTTACCTGGTAAGACAGCTACTGCAGGTGGATACTGCATAACATACTGGTGCATACTGATAACAAGGAAAGTGATATTACATTTTTTTAAGAGAAAGAGAAAACGCAACAAATTTCTTTTCGTTAGGATTCATTCATAACACAGGTGTAAGCAGCCGATCTTAAATCAGCATTAGAATAGCGTTAGCGGAAATTTTCATCTGCGAATTTCCGAGTGTAGGGAACAGAGTGTTGTGCTGCCAGACAAATGAGTAAGTAGGAGTTAGGAAGTGCTTTACAAGGGAATTATTGCATGTGTTAGTGAGAACAAGTTAGCTAGGAGTTTATTCAGGAACAGTTACGGCAGAGAAACGTGTACAATTTCTCTGCCTGTGATATAGGATTTTGAATTTATGATAGCTTAAATGCATGTAGCGGTCTCTGGCATCCTGACGCCGAGCGAGTCAGACTTCTGTTGAAGTTGGCGCATGCGTGAATCAGTCCCATTGTCTCCAACAATAAAAACATTCTAAGCGTAGTCCTTTCACAAAAACTCGCATCCAATATTAAAGTAAAGACATTGCTGATGTTCAAAGTTAAATAATTCATTTTGCATTCGAAACCCGCACTTAGCGAAGAAAGTAGAGTGGTTTTTTTTCCCTTCTTTCACCTCTAATTCCACTCCCCCATTCTCTGTGGCGCGACGAAGCGACGAGTCAGGAGACAAAGCGAGCGAACGATCAGCTGTTTTCCCACACACGCGACTCGCTCACACATCTTTCTTTCACGCTGAACGAAGTTTCATCACTTTTCAACCTTCACGTCCACCCTCAAGACAGACTTGAATATCTTTGAACCAATTTACAACTTTATTTACTATCACTTGTCATGGCAAGAGCGAATCCGTAAGATTACGTGAATCCCAAAAGTTATTTTAGAAAGAGGAAAAGACAAAGTAACTTAACATAATTGTGCAAACGTAGTTAATTTATCTCAAAACAAAAGGTAATGTTAATTTCTAATGTATAAGCGTCTCATTACACTGCACTCTCAGAGAGAGAGAGTTTTTTTTCTTTTCCTTTTCATCATAACCCGTGACTTGCACAAATTCATCCACGAGTATTGGAAAACCAACCCACGAATCATAAAAGTTAAACACAAAGAATTTTCTTTCGTAACCAACCTTTGATCTTTCAAGATTCAAACTCATTATTCATTTATCATATACGCAGTGCGCGAAATTTATAAGCGCTCATGCTCAGCGAATAATCTCGCATACCTGCGTCTTCTATTAAGTGCTTCAGCCCCTATAAATTATCGTATGCCATAGAGCACACGGACAACTATTTAATTACACTTTTATCAACTGCCATGCACGAGTGGGTACTAATTATTCAAGACTTGCATATGCCGCAAGCACCAAAGCGCATATTGTGTGCAACCCCCATATCCTCCCTCTCCTCATGTCAGAAAGAAGGCTTCCTTTCCCCATGTCAGGAAGCAATCTCTAGTTCTTAAAACTAGCCACCCACGAGTGTCACACACCAGGGTTCCCTTCCCTACAGTGCCACTAATCTGAGGCACTGCCAGCCCAGCCAATTACTGAAGCACTTATCTTTCTTCTTTCCCTTTCCTTTCTCACTTACTTTCTGCTGGAGTCTCTCCTTTCCCTCTTACTCCTTGATTACCTTCTGCCTCAGGCAGAGTGCCATTTCCTTCAGTGCCGCTTCATGCACTGACATTTAGTATTGCTCCACGGAGCACATTGACACCATAGTGCCGCCCAATCAAAATAACCGCTCATAAGCCACTGCACCTGTACCTAAGAAACAGTGTACCATACAACCAGTGTTTCCGTTCATAAGGACCTTAGCTCCTTCAGGAACACCCAATTAACAGTGCATCCGCCCATAAGGACCACAGAGCCTTCAGGATCACTCCCATTTCCTAAGCGTTTCTGCCCATAAGGAATAATGTACCTTCAGGATCACTTCATGACTTACTAGTGTATCCGCCCATAAGGACTCAGACTTCCTTCAGGAATGCTCCCTCAGTGTGACCTTCGCACGGCACACTATACCACAGTGCCACCTTATTAAAAGGGTGCCACTATCACTGAAGTGCCACCAAATTACAGGACACTTTCTACCATTGTCACAAACCTTTCCTCTAAGAACGCCCCTTCAACCCACTTAGCTGCCCTTCCCCACCAGCAACATGGCAACGAAGGAGTACAAAACCTTCATGGATCTAGGGAAGGAGGCTGGGCTCTCGGGAGCCGCTCTCACCAAGTGGATCAAAGAGCTGATAGCCGAACAAAGGCAGCACGAAGAAGAACAGAGACAGCGAGACGAGGAAAGGAGGAGACAGCACGAACTAGATAAAGAAAGAGAAGAGAGGAAAAGACAGCGAGAAGCTGAGCAGAGGAGAGAAGAAGCCGAGCAGAGGACAGAAGAAGAGAGGGGAAGACAGCAAGAAGCCGAGCAGAGGAGAGAAGAAGAGAGAGAAGAGAGGGGAAGACAGCACGAGTTAGTCCTCAAATACAAGGAGCTCGAGCTGGAGAGAGCCAAGAAGGAAAGCGCAGAAGCTCTAGCAGCCCAACAAGTCTCTAGCCCCACACCAGCTGCCCTAAATATCTCACTATCAACCGTCAATAACCTCGTCGGGAAGTGGACTGAGGATGAGCCGGAACAATGGCTCGAAGAGATCGAGTTCCTCTTCGAGACCTATGATGTCGGCCTGGTTGAGAAAGCCTTATTGCTCACCAAGCACCTGGAAGAGAAGGCTAAGGCCGCCCACCGAGCGCTGGAAAGGGATCAATGAGGAGACATGGCTGCCGTCCATGAGGCCATCACCAAGGCATATGAAATTACTCCTGAGAGGTGGAGACAATGATTCCGAGGTATGGCCAAGAACATCGGCTGGTCCTGGACAGAATGGGCCCGTCACAAGACTCAGGCTGGGACCCGCTGGTTCGAATCCTTACAGTGAAACACCTTCGAGGATTTGTTCAAAAGGACCATGCTGGAGGACCTCTCCCAGTTTGTGCCTGGGCTTCTGGCTGTGTATCTTAGTGACAAGCAGCCAGCCACTCTCAAGGAAGCCTGCCGCTTGGCTGATGCCTGGGACACTTACAATCCATCCCACAGCACCTTGCAGCGCTGAATAGTGCCACCCTGACACCTCTAAGGCTCAAATCGCCCACGGAACAGACCACCTAGCAAACCTACATGCACCATCTGCAAGAGGTACGGCCATGCCGAAGCCAAGTGCCGCTACAAGGCAGATAACCACTAGGGCAACAACCACAGGCAACCTACCAATAACCGCCACTCTTCCTCTCCTCCTACCTCTGCACCACCTTCCCAGCAAACCGTCACTGCCAGGAGATCATCCTACCCCAGGGTACCCTGCTGAGACTGTGGAGCTCCAGGGCACTCTTCTTCCAGGTATCCTGGCTGCTCAAAACATGTGATCTCCCCAGGCACCCAACCTGAGGCAGTGCACAGCCTCCATGATGGCTGAGCTGATGTCAGAGAGAACTCACCCTGAAGCCCACTGGACACAGGGCAGTCTCAGTGGCTGTCTATGGATGGTTCTAGCCCACCAGTGCACCTCCAGACATCCCAACACTGGCTCAGATATTAACCTGATCGATCGGGCCCCAAGTGCCAGCCAGTGCCAAGGCAGATGAGCAAACCAAACATGGACAATGGCCTGGGTGGACAGGACTTACTGTGACCATCCCCACAGTTGAACTCAGGGTGATGACCGCTGCTGTTAGCCTGAGCAAAAAATTCACCGCCCCCTCATCCCCCGTCAAGTGTTTCGGACTGGTGGAGTTCCTGGCTGGATGAGACATCCTCTGAGTTGACCCAGCCCACTGGTCCGTTGCCTGACTGCCCTGCTGGTGAGTCCACATCAAACTCTTCTGGTCGGGACCCAGCCTCTGTGACCGCTGTGACAGACATCAGCCAAACCTTCCATTCGCCCAAAGCAGTATTAAGCAACCCTGAATCCAACCACTTCAAGGATGACTCCTTTTCAAGGACCACGGTACCCCACAAAACTCTCCCTCACCACTGAACTGGATCCTACAAGTCCCGGTGAAGGATCTGCAGCCAGCCTCAGTCCTCCACTGGCAGATGACAGGCTAGATCAAAGTGCCCCAGAAACCGCCACCAAGGCACTGGAGGGGTTCTGCTGGCCCAGGTGATGTTGGTTTGTTAAGAGGTACATAGCCTCTTGCCCCACCTGCCAGCCAGTGCCACTTGCCAAATGCACTGGTCTCAGGGCCAAGCCTCCAAAATCCATCCAGAATATCCATGCCAACCTTAATCCCTGTGCTACTATACACCCGTTAGTGCAAGTGCAGGAAACAGGAACCCCATGTGCTGACCCTTATAGAACGGTTCCACCCAACCTGACAACCATGGTCACCGCCCATTGAATGCCATCAAACCCCTTACACTTTTTCTTCCCACACTCTTCCGCCTGCTGAACCCATGCCAGGCCTGGGGACATTACCTCTTTCATGGTCACCCACCTCCAGGAACCCTCCATGTCTGAGTTCTATTCCCTCAGGGTTGTTGCTCTCCATCTTGGCTGAAGAGCCAGCCAGTTGGCTAGAGGCTGCCTTTGATCCTGCTCCATCAGGCAGGCCCCTCAAACTCTTTCTTTTGAGTCTTGTTCCCCATTCATGGGGACCCCTGGAAAGGCCTGTAGAGGCCTGGGCACATCCCCCCAAAGAGAAGGTGACATGGGCTGAAAACCTCCCATTAACACATCAGTGCCAAACCTTCTTGGCACTCATGCCCAGTTGTCGCACAAGCCCACTGCTTCCATCCAAGGTGATTCAAACTACCTGCCAAGAGGAGGTAGCCTGTTTCGACCTGGGAGACCAAGTCCCAGTGCTCCGCCTGAGGGGCCATTAACTCCTAACACCTTAGGCATTTGAACCCAATAATGGTTTCCAACTAACCTCCTGGCAAAAGGGCCATTCAGCTGAACTGAACCTGATACCTTACTTAATTGTCAAGCCTTTTACCCATTGGGTTACTCATATTTAATTTTGCCCCACTGGCGCAATAATCATTCCATGACCATTGGTCCTCCCAGAAAAATTTGGAGATCCATTAGTCTCTCCATCACATCGTTCCTGTGCCAGAGTTGTAGGATAAGGTTCCCAGTTAATTCTTCATTATCTGCAGGTGACGAGGGACGAGATTGCATGTCCATGGCAGAGTACAGATTCACTTGGAGGTCATACCCCTTCGATAGGATACTGGAAACCATGAGAGAATACCTCTTCCATCTCCAGCTGGATCTGGGCTTGATTGAACGTCATCCTGCCAGTCCTGGACAAAACAGTAGTGTTGGTTTCCCAGGAGGGTGGGGGAGACCAGTTGTGCATCGACTTCCGGAAGTTAAACGCCGTCAGTCTTTCTCCCTCTACCACAAATTGAAATCTGCCGGATAGTCTGGGTCAAGCCCACTACCTGATTGCCATGCAAGCACTAATCCAGTGTACTCATGCCCTTTGAATGTTCCATGCGAGCTGTTTCTGCGCCTCAAACTGAGGTGCTATGTTTCCCCAATTTGTAGATGATACAGAGGTCTCTCCAACTCTGGGAAGATGCACCTGAGCATCTGTAGGTCTTAATCTGTCTTGAACCTGGTAATCAACCAGAAATTGTCAATTTGAATTTCCTGGCCCTTCACCTATCTGATGTATGCCATTCATCACCATAGTTGATGCCTATGTCTCAAACAAACAAGCCATCAGTTTGATCTGCCGACCCCACCACAAAGATGTCCCCGGTTCTTGGGGATGGTCCGTTTTACCTGTCTGTTCATCCCAAACCTCTTACCGGCTTCCCCCGTCAATAACTTGTTCATCTTCAAGGAGTTCTGTACATCTCAAGAATAAGGAACAACCATGACGCCTAAACCAGTTCTCATCAGCAAGCCAGCCCTGGACTATAACCACCCATTCTACCTGGCTGTCGATACCAGCGACAAAGGGGTGGCGGACGTGTTGTTGGGGATCAAATGAACAAATGAACCACCCTATAGCCTACTATTCCCAGAAAGCTGAACCCAGCGTTCCTGAGTTCTCACCATAGAAAGGACCTCCTGGGGTTGGTCCACTGATGAGCATTTTGAGGCCTATCACTGTGATCCGGAAACCTTGACAGCCTCACTGAGACCTGACTATGTTCCAGGGAATCAGAATAGACCAGCCTCATGCGATGGTACCTGGATCTACAAGACCACAATTGGATGATCCAGCACATCAAGGGCACTGACAATAAAATAGCAGATGTGCTCCACCAGGGAGTGAGCACGAATAACCTGTGAACAGTAGTCCCGTATTAACGATTAACATCTTGCTGGCCGGTAACATACTAACCTTTTCCAACTAACCTCCTTCAAAACCAAGCCCATTCGCCAACTGATACCTTCCTTAATTGCGTACCAAGACAATTACTCATGTTTAATTGTGTTGCATGTATTAACCCTTTCAATCCTCCTCTGAGCCCAGCCAGGAAGCTCCTCGGTCCAATCGGTCAATGACGGATTAAAGATGTTTACAAATGCAGAAGTATTTATAAAAACAAGTGTGATTCATCTTACCGTCATCTTTTTCATATGAATCATATATGGTTGAAAAGCTGATAAAATGCACTCATCTTTATGTCCACTGATTAAAATCAGATAATTCTTTCTTCAATTCTGTAAGAACAACATTACAAATTTATTGGAAGAAAAATTTATCTTGCATTTTTCTACCACACCAAGATTCATCAATTCTTCCTCTTTATTATTTTAAATAATCTATTATAATAAATGAGACATTTATGAATGTTATGTCAAATATCATTAAAAATCTCTTAAAACTAACATTTAAAAAGCAATTTTCTTTGTATAATTTTAACTCACCAAACAAGGTGCAGATTTAAAAGATTTTACATCATGGTTGATATGATACTTATTTTTACGACTATCAGTGATTATTCATATCATTTCAATCGTGATTACATTTTGTATTCATTTATATAAACATCAGTCTTTTATCAAAATGTATTACTCTTCCTTTAGCCTTGTTTTTGCTCAGTAAATGACAATTGAACTCCATCCGGCGAAAAAACTCTGATACTTTATTACAGTATATACACAACAAATATATAAATTTTCTTAACATCATGGAGCCAGTAAATGTATTTGTTGTCTTTAGTTTTTCTTCTCAGAGCGCATATCCTTACAGGTTTACTTTTATCAGCATCTTTGCACAGAAATATCCATTATACGCTCAAATTTAGCCCTGTTCACTTGGTCTGTTTACGCCGTTTGCTTCTCAAAATTACACAAACAAAGCGAGATGCAGTTCATCTACCATAGCGCAAATGTTTGGCTTTCCTAAGTTATACTAAAGCGCTTTAAAAGTACTTACTGAATAATGATATTGATTTACTTTTGTATATCGGAGTTGTATTTCACAAAAAAAACCAGCCAAAAATTACAAGAGGACAATACTAATTCAGCCTGTATTTCATAGAAAAGCTGGCTACCAAGGATCATACCTGAGCAGATTATCTCAGGTAGGGAAACTAGAGGCTCAGAAAGACCCTTGAACCACTTGTCCTCATGGAAAGTAGGGAGTAAAACCTTGACCACACCTGATGTAAAGTTTACATTTCTGGTATTATGCCCATCAGCACTATAATTTTCCCATTCACTAGCATGAGATAATCACCGTCGTCAACATCTTCTTCGATAACGGGAAGTCTGGATCATAAAGCCTTCCTTCAATATCAGCGTCTCTATCACATTCATCGCCCATGTGACACTCGAATCGGACAATGATAACCCCGTTTTCTTCCAAACATTTCTTCATCTTCATTATCGATGAACAGACTCCTTCTGATGAAAGAGTATCAAATATGATAATATATCATTATCTGTATTTCTTTCTCTTCAGTTCAGGCATGATGATAAAAATACAATGGGTATGGAATCAAGAGCGCAGGTGTGTAGGAGGATGATAACGATTTACTTGAAGAGTGCCATGAACAAGCATTCCCAGACTAACCTGTACTCTACCATGTTCACAAAACATTCAGTGTTCAATTAATCTTATTGTTTGGGTTTTATAGACGCCAATGTAGAATGTTCAATTAGATTTCCATAGATAACAGTGCATTGATCCATTAATCTGCCTAAACTTGAGACAGTGACTGATTATAATGAAGGCATTGTATATGTGCCTATAGTATCAGAGACTCCTTTTCACCAGGCACGCTGTTTCATCACCCCCAGGTTGGAATGTCTTAATCAAAAGCATTGCATAACTCATAAAACATTGCTGCCATTAGTCAGTTTTAACTGTTCATTGCCAGAGCCTTAGGATAGTAGGTTAATTAAATATTCACTGTGTGCATTTGCCTAGGAGTATAGTTCTCCTGTCGTTAGAGACAGTTAGTAACCAGTTAACACCCTTAGCCATTATGTTAGGCCTGTTGTAGTAAAGTTAGCAAACCCATGAACCCCTCTTAGCAGTCAGGTAGGTCCATTTAGCTTATTGCATTGCCATTTATGTAGGGACGCTAGCTGACTAGTCGGGATGAATAGCTATCTTAGCCAAGACTTTCATTCCTCCCTCTTAAAAGCCAGATAATATATCGATTTTTAAATAAAAGACCTGTTCAAGTTAATTCTGGTACACTAGGAATTTCTAAGAAAAAAGCTTTTGTTTTGACTGCATGTAGGGGGAAGATTCCCTTGAACCAAGAACATTTCTTCTGACCTGGGATAAAGGACAATCAGAACACCTTAGCTTTCTCCCCTTCACCCACCTCAATCTTGTGATCAGTCGTGCATTTCCTTCATAGGGTGGGTTGACTAGAATTTATAATCATTAAAGGCAAAAGCCTTTCCGAGGGGGCTACTACTGTGAGCCTTAGGGACTTAGTTATAAGGCCCCTTTCCCTGTGACCCCTTTCTGGCTTAAGACTTGCTTTTGGATGATGACCTGGCTGCACACAAACAGAACACACTCCAATATGTTTTCCAACCAAGAGATGCGGGGCGACACACAGAGACGCACACAAAACCCCGGCATGAGAAGATGTACCAAAACCTTCTCCTGTCTTTCCTTTGTGTGGTGGCAGACAAAGCGCTAGTGACACTGTTTGCCTTGCAAAGAGCTCATGCAACAGCACCAGGT
This sequence comes from Macrobrachium rosenbergii, assembly GCF_040412425.1. NCBI lineage: Eukaryota > Metazoa > Arthropoda > Malacostraca > Decapoda > Palaemonidae > Macrobrachium > Macrobrachium rosenbergii. Next base: position 11,760,239 of record NC_089758.1, read on the forward strand.
ATGTCTGAGTAGCAGTCTGTTGCCAGTACAATTCTTTCTCTCCTCGTAAATTTCTCCCCAATTCCTATTTTTCAACTTTTCCATTCTCCTTCATGCTCCCCCTTGTTTGAGATTGACACCACAGCCCATGCAATTATCTCTCCCCAGTGTTAATACAAGTTTCAGTGATTAGTGGCCGATTACTTCCTCCATAGTGTTAAATAAGGACTACGTAAATTAAGCAACTCAAGTGATTAAATTCCCTCTATTGCATAGATTTCATGTGATAACCTTCTAGTGCATGCAATTACTAAGCCTGGCCTTTATTTCCAGGAATCCTGTTTCATGCCTCGGTCAACCAAGCCTTGTAACCCAAGCCCCTGGAATACTGCCATATAGAAAATATAAGAAAGTCTAGTTAGCGGCCCATTGCAAGCAAGCCCCCCTCAGCAGGTTCATTCACGCCTTTTTATGATGTCCAGTTACTGGTGTGCTATTGACGTCCTTGTGAATTTGATTCTTGCATCACTCTTACTTTTGTGTTTGCTGCCTCTTCAATTCCCAGCATCATTTCATTGCTTCATGTGTAAATAAATTCATTGTAACGTAAATTACTCCCCCATTTCCATGGCGACCTTACAATATTTGATCTAATTGGGTAAATAAGGTAAGTGGAAAAAACCTCCTCCCTGCACTTTGTTTACAGACTGGTGTTCTCCCTTGGCCCATCTGGCAGTATCGAAATTAAAGTAAACTCCTTCCTTCCTCCAAGAACTCCCAGTCTGTAACAATATATATATATATATATATATATATATATATATATATATATATATATATATATATATATATATATATATATATATATATATCATATCATATATATATTTATAGTTCAATTACATACATAAATTTTATTGATAATGTAAAAAACACATGCATTGTTTTTTCTTTGTTCTGGGTACTCAAATGAAGTGTGGGACCTTACTTGTGACATTTTTACCCAAGATTTTATTTCCGTTCACATTTAGAATTGTGAAGAGGAAAATAGTCTAATGAAACAAGTCGTTCCAAGTGAATTGCTTTCCGGTAGTCTATTGAATCTCTTTTATGTAGGCTATGCAGTTTTCACGGGTAAAGCATGAGTAACAGTGGTAAGGCCTGGGTTTGCCCTTAATTACCAAACACCTATCCATCACTGCTATAGGTTTAAATAGAGTCTAGGGTAAAAGATCTATACACTGTATTCTGTTCTTGAGCAGGTTAGGTACAAATAACTGACAAAACACTGGCTAAGCCATGCAGGCTTCAAATATCCAGGAAAGATTTGCCTACCCATGATATCTACATTTATGTGAAATAATCTACCTTAAAACTTTACATATCAGTGCATTGGATACTAGTAACATGTACAGTCTATACTAGCCTACATTAACCACTGTCAGTAAGATAATATATTGTTAGTTATTCTAAAATATACAGGGTTATAGGCCTTGATACTTTGGCCTGAGCTGACTTGGGTATGTCAAAATCATTACTGCATTAGCTAACAGATTTGGACCAAACAGTAGTGTGACAATGGCCAAGATTCAATGGACTATAATAATATATCTATGATGCATGCTTAAGTGGCTTATAAGTTATCTGCTTACAAAAAAAAAAAAAAAAACTAGACTTGATAAGGGCTACAACTCCATTTTAATATTGGCCCTTTTAGTGGGTTACCTTACGAAATTGTAATGATACTGTCTTCATATATTTACATGAATTCATAAGCGTGTTTTAATATCTTGATAAGTAAACAAATTACATACATCTATCATTTATTTCATATGTAACTAAAAGCTTTGAAGTAAAAAACAGAAATTGTAGAAAAATATGAAAATTTCAGAAAGCACCACACAAAGCTGATCTACCTGCATGATGGAATAGGCACAACTGGTATTTATATATTAGTTCAATACATTTCGGTTCAAGATCAGCTGTTCTCTAAAACATTATCAGGAGCATTTTAATGTAATAAAATTAAGCAAAAATAATATACATGGTTACCAATTTTTATTGCCTTACATGATACGGACTACTACCGTCAACTTCATTACAAATGATTAACCTGGTATTATCAAGAACCAAATACGTAGTTCTTAATGTATAAACGTTATTTCCCAGTTGTTCACCGTGTTTCTGCATCAAACATAGGGCTTTAACAAGAAGACTTACCGGTGTTATGAGCGTAAATACCGATTATTGTTGAATCTGATTAATCAGAAGGAAGTCAGTGAAATCTTGAGCCTAACCTTGCAGTCGGTGGCTTCACTTCCATCTTGAGCTTAGGTATAAACCGTCCTTTGTAGGCTAACCGTTATGCTTTCAATACACAAATCTACTGCTTTCACAAGGATAAAGCGCGAGAAATACCAGGTTATTGTTATTTTCTTCTTACATGGGTTACACTAGCGAGGCTATCGTAGAATTCCCCAATCTAGTCTTGTCAAGCCTTGGCTAGCCCACTATCCAAAGAATTGCATTCTTTGGACACTGGGCTAGCCTAGCCAAATGTAAGTTACCGACACACTAACCTTGGAGTTTCTCAAAAGTGAAATTTTATATAATTGCAAGTCTTGAAGGTCCTCATTCATTTTTACATGTTGCATTCCTTTTATTCAAAGCAAAACTTTCCATTCTTATTAACCTGGCGAATATGGAATGTCATCAGGGCTATAGCGCTTTTAAAGTTGCGCAAATTGTCAGTTTTGAAAGTACTAAGTATGAAAATGAGGTATAGGCGAACCTACTGATATTATTTATACTATGACATAATTTACCAACTTAAGTTAAATACGACGGAACCATGCTACGAAACCTGCCTGAGTCGATAAAACCATAGTTTCCCACACGCCGTAACCTATTTGATTACCTTAGGCTATACCCTAGGGCTACTAGTAGGCCATATATGAGTATTGTGCACCAGAGCACGATGTAATTACCATAAACCATAGAATCCGCAAGACTGAAGACTCCCAATGTTGAATGACATGCTGTAGGACTTTCCAAACGCTGTTATTGCCATAATTATAAAAAAAAATCCAGAATAACAAATGTTCACAGTACTATAGCTGTATGGTACTGTTCACCACAATACCAATGGAACCTAAGTTAAATAGTTAAAGCAGAATCATAACCGTGATATCTTTCTATTTCAAGTAACGTCGATATAAAATAATTATACCAGTTAAGGGTAGGTTAGCTTGCACAATTCCGTTTTTTGTTTTTTTATATGAAGATCAAGCCGGTTGAGTAATGTGGCACAACTTGCGTAAATCATGATTGACAAGAATGAACTACCAGTTGCATATGTATATTTGAAGGTAAGCAGAATTTATGACAGCGAGGCTCTTGCTCAGAGAACATCCTCATATCTCTCAACCAATAGAAAGTTACCAAGTTTGAAACCATAAGAAAGGGAAATCCATATCTTGTTGGAGTTCATCTGTATCATCTTGGATACACATTTGAATTTTGGTAATAAAGGCTACAAATTTGCACACTAAGTTACCACACCCTGAGGTTTCCAAAACTATTCACTGGTAACGACCAGCACAATATTTTCTGCGTTTTCCACCTTCAAGGTATTTCATCTCGGGTCAAGATTCAGACTGACGTTATCTTACCGTCTTAAGACTGAAAACTTCACTGAAAGCAATTTTCATCCTTCTGAGCGGATTGTTCTAAGGTTATCTCTTTAATTCAAATATCTTTGACAGTTTACTGGAATAACTACATTGTACACTACCTCTATGGCGTTTCACACTTTACTGCTTGTTATTTTTTCAAGAATATAAAAAAAAAGACTGGTGGCCTATAACAGTGCTGTTGAACGTTCCATGTCTGTAAAGATACACGTTCTATAACATTTTTTCAAAAGGTATGTTGGGATTTGAAAACAATTTTTTATTGAATTACTCAAGTGTATGCACTGAACTTTGAAAATACACCACTTCCATATAATTGTTGTTTGGGAAATGTGAAAGAACATACGATGAACTTACAAAATAGTCTACTCATATTCTATACATATTTCCGCAATAAAAATTTTATTCAAGTCGACACTTTGGTCTTAGAAAAAGCTGCAGTACAATGTAAATTTCTATAAGAGACATTATTTTATGCAGATGTTTTGGATTTTGAACAAACGCCGACAATTCCCTCTACCACCAACACTATGGCTGCTAAGAAATAGCCAATGAATAGGATGAAGAAAGCTGCCTGCAGTTGGATGAGGGTGATGGCACCCGGATCACTGGAAGAATCAGAATCAGCGGACTTGACTTTGTTCACCTCATCTTTTGTCCATTTCTGTACTAACCCCGCTGAGGTTAACCGGATGAGGCTACAAAGGAAAATATTCGTAAGTTAACTCTCCCTTTTGCGTGTTTGTTTCATCTGTTAATAACACTATTATTGCAGCAGTATTTTGTGATGCACACGTATACCGTGGGCCTACAGTACATACAGGGTATCGAAGAGAGTCTTGTAAGGCGCGCCATGAGCGCATGCCATTCCATAACTTTGCGGATAGAAAGTGTTCTTGGCAAAGTGATACTTGTGGAGGCCTCTCCTCTTTGCTCGGATCACTGCTCCAAGATAGGCGTTGGCGAAGACATATTTGCCGGCTATTACCTGAAAAAATTTTTTTAAAAAAGGGTAGGAACTTGTTTGGATATATATATATATATATATATATATATATATATATATATATATATATATATATATATATATATACATTAAGCCATTTCCGGACATATATTTTAAAACTTTATAAAAAATATTGTGCCGGCTTTGTCTGTCCGTCCACACTTGATTCTGTCCGCACTTTTTCTGTCCGCCCTCAGATCTTAAAAACTACTGAGGCTAGAGGGCTGCAATTGATATGTTGATCATCCACCCCCCCAATCATTAAACATACCAAAATGCAGCCCTCTAGCCTCAGGTATTTTTTTTTATTCAAGGTCAAACTTAGCCATAATCGTGCTTCCGGCAACGATACAGGATAGGCCACCACCGAGCCGTGGTTAAAGTTTCATGCTCATGCAGCATTATACCGAGACCACAGAAAGATAGATCTATTTTCGATGGCCTTGATTATACGATGTAGCGGCTGTACAGAAAACTCGATTGTGCCGAATAAACTTAGGCGTATTTTTTACTTGTATATATTCAGCATGATTTTTTCCTAATTTCACACATTCTTCGTTGACATTCGTACTAAGACAAAAAGACATAATATTCCTTCATCCACATTTCACACATTTCTTTTAATGCTTAGGTCATCACTAGATAAATCATTCTTTGATGTCTGCTTACCTTGTCGATTCCTTCATCCCAGCTGTAGACATAGCGATCCTTAGGGTCAAACACATCCCACAGTTGCTTGTAGATGCCACTTGTAGCATCCTGTTTGGAAGGAATTGCGGCGGTGAATATTTATTTCGCATGAATTAAAATGGAGATGAATGAATTATTCTGAGATTAAAAAGGGTAGATGTATGTCTTTTTTTTCTGGTTTTGTCGATACGTGACCATAGTACAAATTGTTTTTGAACCGTGTATTTCGTAATACGTCAATTTATATAAACGGCTGATTCACTGACCAGAAGATCCTGGGGACAGCGTGTTGGGCACTTTTAGCTATGTCTTTTGCAAGTGTGTCTTTTGGAGGTATGCTTTTATATGGAAATGGTAGCTGGTCTAACTATCTTCCTGGCCGTGCTTTGCATTTTTGAATATACATTTTTTGTCTATGTTATCGGTAATTAGATATTTAGCAAGTGCATGACTCTCAAATTAAAATGAACATCAGCAATTTGGTTCAGTTCCGTTAATTATAGTCTTTTTCCAATGGACAAATTTTTTTTTCTGAACTAATAGTTTTGGCGTGAACGAAAGTCCGGATTAAGGCGAAAGTATACGACGTTCCATTATTAGTTTTGTCGATAGACATCTTCAGCCAGTCCTTTCCAAAATGGGTGCCATAGTCGCATATTATGTCAGCAACAGACAACACCGAGTTTGTGACATTTTCTAGAAAATCGTGTTTATTTCACGAACTGTCATCTCTTTAGCTTCGTAATGAGAAGCATTACGAGGTTTTTCATCGAAAACGACTTTGGTTTGAATACTTAGTGCGGCATCGCTATAAACTCTGCACCTGGGGAATCATTCAGAATCAGAAACGAATATATCCCGAGCGTTATTGGGTATCAAGTCTGGTCCACGTATAGCATTTTTATTCCATAAAGACTGAGAAAGGACGGCATTGTGAAAGTTTTAATAAGAATCATAAATGATTTTAATATGAGTAAGAAACGGCAGTGAGAAAAATGTCGAAAAAAATTGTCAAGTTTAAATGCAGAGACTCATGCAGACTACAAGAAATATGGTGCACTTATAATGTTACAAGGGCAGGGTTAGTCTTATGTTTTTTTTAAACAAGCTGAATAAGTCATGCCTGACGAGAATGATGCGCAGTGGAATATTCATAAACACAGTGAATGGCCAAACTTACTCTGAATATGAACTCATTGCTAGTGCCACGGACGACAATTGGTTTGAAGCCGTCCTTGATAACAGCGTCCAGAAGGTCCGTCAAGGAGTCTATGGGCTTCTCGAAGGAGGGAACTGTCAGTACTGCCGTGAGGGTTCCCGAATAGAGCGCTGTCGAAATAAGGGAAAGTTTTTCATCCCAAGGCTAAGCTTCATGTAAACGCAAACCGAATGCATTGTCGATTTTTTATAATATAAATACTTTCAAGACTGACATTCCACTGCCTAGGTCTAGCTCATGTGTGATATCATAAGGACGGCCATACAACAACAGAAGTGACAAACATGCCTCGTGAAAGAATGGAAAATTGTTCTTCAGCGTCTCCAACCTTTACAGGAAACTATATAAAACATAACACTGATGGTGTTTTCATCACTGGGCTAGTAATCGGTTAGATCATCAACAAAGTTACCAACATGATCTTATATTTAAATCTGTTAGGTTTCCTTTTTTTTTATTTTAGTGATATGAATCCAAACAAAAATTTCTAACAACATAACTGTGTCTCTTTATGTAGTCGAATATGAGCGGACTTGCCCTACCATAGATAATGAAACAGAAGAGGTACCATCCCATGTATAAACATTTTTGGCACCAGCCCCTCAGACGCATTTCGTTGCCCTGGACAACCAGCGATCGGTAGACCGAAAAGCAGTGGTCTGATAGGGAGTACATTCGGCTCGAATCCATTTTGTTGTACGTTTTGCGTAGCCATGTCGCCAGTGTTATCAATGGCCCCGCTAGGAGCGTCGTCGCCAGTATCAACAACCAGACCTGAGATTAAAATATGAGTAGAGAAAAATACAGTTTTAGGGATCTTTCCTAAACAGTGGCCCCCAAGGGTTTTCGGGGGTCGTTATCTAAGACTAATATTACTTGGGGGTCATTATCTTCATGATATTTATAGTCTTTTGTTTATGTTTTTTACGGTAATCCCCAACGGGCTTGTGCTAAACGTGCCGCCAAGGTGGATTCCCAGTAGGGGGTTGGGGTTAGTGCCGTCAGTGCACCTCATGCGGTGCAATGTAGGCATTACTTAAGGTTCTTTGCAGCGTTCCTTCGACCCCTAGCTACAACCTCTTTCATTCCTTTTACTGTACCTCCGTTCATATTCTCTTTCTTCCGTCTTACTGTCCACCCTCTCCTAACCGTTGAGTCATAGTGCAACTGCGAGGTTTTCTTCCTGTTACACCTTTCAAAGTTTTTCACTGTCAATTTCCGTTTCAGCGCTGAATGGCCTTAGTTGCCCCAGTGCTTGGCATGTATGCCTAAAATCTATAAATCAGTCAATCAATCAATCAGTCACAAAGGTGGATACATACCGGGTTCAAACCCGTGGGGGTCAATATCTAGGAAAGATCCAGTTTTAGTTGTTAGGTTAGGGACTAGAGAGCGATGTTAAGAATTATGGTTTGTGCTGATGAAGTGAATCCCTTAAGAAATAGACTAAGCTAATGACGTCTACGTTTCGCTTGCCATAAATGCTTTATGGCACTATTTACGAAAAACATAAATTTCACCTTTCTCGCTTACTACAAAGAGTTTACTGTGCCAGCTGAATAATTTTATATATGCATATACATTTATTTATTCATATACATGTATACTATAATTTTATATATATACACACACACAATTGTTTCAGCATAGCTGAGTATTGAAGGTTTTGTATTTCATCGTCAGACAGTAATGTCATACATCTTAAGCAATACTCAAAATATAATTGTGTGTGTTTTTTTTTTTTTTTTTTTTTTTTAAGAGGTTGGACCAGATCGAGGTGGAATGGAGTGAACAATGCTTCACTGACCTGTTGAACAAGTAATCAGATTACTCAGTCTCGTTCAATAATCGTGAGAATCTGCATTATTAGACCCCCACACATACACATATATGTACACACACACACACGCACATATATACACACACATATATATAAATATACTGTATATAAATATATAAATATATATAATATATATATATATATATATATATATATATATATATATATATGTGTGTGTGTGTGTGTGTGTGTGTGTGTGTGTGTGTAGGTGCTATTTACTGTTTAACTGAACGTACATGAGAAGGGAAGAGAGTGTATACTACTGCTGTTTCCTTCTCCTGTTTATTATTATTATTATTATTATTATTATTATTATTATTATTATTATTATTATTATTATTATTATAAGCCAAGTTGCAACCCCATTCGGAAAACCAGAATTCTGCAAGAATAATTGCCCCAAAAGGGTAAGCAGCCCAGTACCGATAAGGAAGCTGAAAAGTTCAGGATAAACTGTAAATGAGAAATAACAGACAGAAAAAAGTAAGGTAAATGCCCAAGAAAGTAAAATTACTAAGACAAATGACAAATAATTATCAGGTGAGACTCAAGTTAGCTTTCCCAACAAGATAAAAAAAAAAAGCATTCGAATCAAGTTTGAACTGCCGAAGTATCTGACGATTCAACTGCAGGGTTAGGAATGTTATTCCACAATTCGGTCACAGCAGGAGTCAAGGGTTTAGAAGAGCGTTGCCTTTAGCCTCACGGACGAAAAGGAATGGCGATCAGGATTAACTGCATATCTAGTGCTACGTGGTTAAAAGTTAAGTATACCTTAGTTTAAGCAGACCACTGAGTTGATTAACAGCTCTCCTAGGGCTGGCCCGAAGGATTAGACTTATTTTACGTGGCTAAGAACCAATTGGTTACCTAGCAACGGGACCTACAGCTTATTGTGGAATCCGAACCACATTATACCGAGAAATGGATTTCTATCAGCAGAAATAAATTCCTCTAATTCTTCATTGGCCGGCCGGAGATTCGAACGCGGGCCCTGCAGAGTGCTATCCGGGAACGGTACCGACCAGTCCAACGAAGAACTTAGTGCTACGTGGTGGACGGTATAGTCTTTGAAGATATGTTTGTAAAGGGTGATCAGAATAACTACGAAATTAATTATTGTACAGCAAGTGCAATGAGCTAATTACAAGAAAAGTGTCAGATATTAATATCAAGATCAGGAGTAAGAAATGTAACAGATTACAAGGTTTTGTCCAATCATTCAACAATGCTGATTAGTCATTATGCTGTCTGTGTATCTGCACGGTACCTGGTAACTGTATTTCACGTATTTCCTGTCATTTAATTTGATTATACGAGATTTAGGCTGTCAAGCTAGGCACTGTGGCACTAACTTATCTTTACGTGTGCACATAAATGCAGTATAACAATGAAAATGGTTACGGGTTGCCCGAGAGTAAGAACGCATACTAGCATAAACCCAGCTAAGCCTGGAACAACAACAAAGATGAAAACAGTAATATTCCACTCTTGAAGGGCTGACGTAGAATATTCCTGGTGTCGTTTTCTGGACAGGTTATAATGAGTTATTCTTAAGTAGATTATTCCGCATTTTGAGTTACCTGATAGGCGAATGGTGAAAATACAGCAAAGGCTTGGTTTTTCTCGGCCGGAGCTCGAGATACCAAGGTTGTCGATTCGAGGAAATAGGGCAGAGTGAAGTCTACGACCCTCTCGCGTGCACCTGGAATGAAAGGTGGATGTAGCTTCGTACGTTTTATTGGCAAAGGTACAGTAGAGTCATTTCTATCTTCATGTAACATTCTTAATTATCTTTCAACGTCTTTTTTAGAGAAAACGAATTAAGATCCCGAACGAGGTTCGAGATATTGTCTTGAAAATTTTACTCTTTCTAACAAAACAGTGACGCAATAATGTACTAGTAAACACAGGTATTTCACGTCTACAGACTGAAATTCTGGTTCTATTGATTATCTTTTCCCCAATAAATCCGTTATTCATTGTAACTGCTCAGGCCGTTTTACCTGTAATGGTGATCTCATTAATGGCAAAGTGGGCTTGTCTTCTCTGCACCTTTCCTATCATGCCCGTAAAAGAACCGTTGGGCTGTTCCCCTCCCCACTGCCCGTCCTCCGTGATCACCAACTGGTACCTGAAGAACACGCGAATTAATATAATTGTTTCGCCTTATCTGTCTCATGTATTATTATTATTATTATTATTATTATTAAGAAATCCACAGTGGTATAATTTGTGAAGAAATCCACAGTAAAGTATATATTAGGAATATACTGTATATAAAACGAGAGCTTTCGAGACCCTGCTCGATTCTCCTTCTCAATATATATATATTTCTAATATATATATTTACACTTTTACCACTGTGGATTTCTTCGCCATTTTAGTGACTCATACTATTATTATTATTATTATTATTATTATTATTATTATTATTATTATTATTATTATTATTTTTTTGCTATTTTTTTTTTTTTTTTTTTTTTTTGCTGTTAAGTGTTCCAGGTGTTTACGACATATAATAAATAAGTACTATTTGGTAAGCTCTCTTCTCGCAGAGGCAAATCACTCACGTGAAATTCAGTTTGTTTCGCAATGTGTTGAGAACATTAAAATCAATGCCGGAATCGGGTGTCGCCGAGCCATCAGGGTTAACGACGATGCCGAAAAAGGGCGAATTGTTGATGACGGCCGAGCGCATGACCCGGCCTCCGAAGTCGCGGTAGACTTCCTTGACGGGTCTGTACAGGGGACTCCTCAGGAGATAGTTATGCTTGCTCGAGGGAGAGGTCTTCGCGGACTTCCATTTCCACCAGCCGATCTCTTCGAATCTGCGGGAGGAGAAAGTTTGACTGGGGATTCTCGTCATTCTCAAGTTCTGAGAACTGAGTAAACGCTCTTTCGGTGTTGGCATGGTGATGTGACTGAAAACAAGTAGTTAAATGAATAATGTATGAATGAAAATTAAAAACATGATAAATAAACAAATGATGAAAGCACTTTAAACCAGTTCCAATAGGGAAAAGTGATGCTGTCAGGGAAATGGTTAGGACTATAATAGAAATTTAATGAATGCCTCTCGAGAACCTTTGCATACTTACATTATCTCCGTATTTTCATATCAAAATCTAATTCTCCCCCCAAAACGAACACTTCGCACATTCCTTGGTTCTCGACAGGAACATTTCAAAGTTGAATTACCCCTGGACGGAAATTCAATGATCGCGGAAGTAAGGAATACGTGGCTGTAGGACAAAGTCTGTTACATTTCTTTTGGCTGTGGCATTTATTCAGTGATTTTATTTTTACATTGTCTTTTCTTCTCTAATATTTGGATGCTTACGGTTGTTTTAGTATGCGACATAAATTTTGGTATAAGATATTCCTAAGGTAAAGTAGGTTTGAGAGTAAACGGTTTTAGAGTATTTGTTTAAGAGTGTAAAGATTCATGTGACATAGTGACGTATATGTATATATATATATATATATATATATATATATATATATATATGTGTGTGTGTGTGTGTGTGTGTGTGTATATACATACGTATATATATATGTATGTATATATATATATATATATATATATATATATATATATATATATATATATATATATATATAAACACAAGTACCTTGACGATGCATTGATTTCTTCTTTCAGATTCCTTATAGAAACACTGACAATTCTAATTGAACTGAGGCAGGAAAAACTTACGCCACTCGGTCGTCCTTGTTGATGTATGAGATGAACAACTTGAACTTGCCTTCGGCATTCAGCGCCAGAGACATCTGGTGAGTGAAAAAGGTTATACGTTTTTGAAAACGACTGAATGTGTATACTTGCATGATTGATTATCTTGCCACCAAATAGTTTTGCTCAATAGCAAATATTGGTGGCAAAACTGGAATAATGTCGGTTTAGTTGGTGTTGTTCTGTCGTGACAAAAATGGCAGAATCCAATTTTGTATTTTGCCCCCCCCCCAAAAAAAAAAAAAATACCAGAACGTTTTTTGTGTGATAGTTTCATAGATGGGTTCATACTGTCGACATTGTAAAGGTTGAGGGTAAGTTTTTCGACCCATTCTGCGTAAAAGAAAATGTTATGAGAAGAGCAACCATTTCTAGTTAATTCTGCGAAAACTCTGAACCAAAAATGAAATTTTCAAAACTGCTAACCTTTTTGTTCTGTTTGCAAGGGAGACCGTTGCCTGCACGGCAAATATCAAATGCTCATTTCTTTATATATTCCAGTGATTAGGAGAAAATTCATAATATCTGGATATTAAAAAAACTGCAATTCATGATAGTTTATAACTGTTTTGCGTTCATTGTTTTAATGAATATAATAACGGCATCTGCAACAATAGTCGTCGCAACGCTTGTTTACATAATTACTTATCAGTCAATTGATAGAATGAAATCTCTTGGTTTATACATGATTGAAATATGAAAAATGAGTTTTTACAATGAAATCTATAAAATGAAAATAAAAAATAAAGTTGTAAAAATACATTTCATAACTCCTAGAAAATCTCTCTCTCTCTCTCTCTCTCTCTCTCTCTCTCTCTCTCTCTCTCTCTCTCTCACACACCTGTGTACCCTCCTTGATGATGTTTCCGATGTCCTGCATGACGTCATCTTCAAGGACAACGTACCAGTAGACCGTCGGCGTCTGCAGTAAGTAGTCCGTGATCTGAAAACCGGGAGATAAGTTCTTCCAGTTGATTTATTTCAATTTTTTTTTCTGATGTGGACCATAAATAATTCTGGAAATCCGGTTTTTATTAGGGTAATGAGTTATCATAATTTCCTTATTTCTAGAAGATACCTACATGTTGACTAATTGCACAGTCACGTACTTGCGTATTGTAATGTACACATACATACATACACAAACACACACACACATATATAATATATATATATATATATATATATATATATATATATATATATATATATATATATATATATATATATATATATATATATATATATATATATATATATATATATATATGTTGATGTTTCAGGGATTAGTTGCATCAGCTTGATTCACTGTACCTTCACAAAACTAATTATTGCAAGAGTCAGCGCTGTGCCCGATATCTATTTCAGAGAAAACCCGAATTTTCGGTAAAAAGTGCCCATCCAAAGTAGTCGAAATGAAACCTTAATAGTGCCGATGCAGGAATTGATCTAGATTTATATGTGGTTTCGTGTGATCTTTGCGCGCGCACCCACGCGCATGTTGGCACCTGAGAACTGGAACTGCGATTAAGCTGTGAAATTGAATTTTCATTGGAATCAACAGTTAAGAGATTTATGTTACATAGGATACCACCTCATTTTAACACAAACCACTTTTCTTAGAAGGAAGGTTTTTTAATTTCTTTTATTTATATATCTATACATTTATTACTAACCTTGTAAAGCGTATGGGTGTTTATACCATTACCTTTCTGAATATGCTGATGGTGTTTTCAGAGGAGCAATGGACGAGGATATTCCTTAAGTTGCCTGTGTGATAATTTCCTCGGATCATCTTTATCAGGGCATCCAGTTCCGAGTCGTAGTCGATGGACACTACGTCGCCGTAGCTTTGGATGATACGTACCACCGGATCTGAAATATCTGATGGAGAGAGAGAGAGAGAGAGAGAGAGAGAGAGAGAGAGAGAGAGAGAGAGAGAGAGCTGTTATCCTTCTCATTTGTTATGCAATTCATGGTTAAAGTTAACATAACTTTCCACACTTTCTTTAAGGCAAGAAACAAACACTGACACATACACAGAAAGTGGAAGATTTCTTTTGAAATGCCTTTTCATGACTCACATACACTAGAGTATATATTTATATATATATATATATATATATATATATATATATATATATATATATATATATATATATATATATGTGTGTGTGTGTGTATATATATGTATATATGTTATGTATGTATGTATATTATATATACATATCTTCATTTCCTTCTTTATTTGGATATAGGCTCAGTAGTGACAAGCGTTTCCAAAGTGTGAAAAAATTGACATGTTAAGAGGGCATTGTAGCTATTAAAATTACACACACACACACACACACACACACACACACACATATATATATATATATATATATATATATATATATATATATATATATATATATATATATATATATATATATATATATATATATATATATATATATATAGCCTTCACTTTGAGGGCTATAATTCATTCGCTTATTATCGATCTTAATCTATTCTCTTGTGAGTTGCGCGGGAGAAGGCTATTCATTTTAACCAAATGCATCATCTTGAAATGCTATTTATTTTTATCTGATTTAATCATCTTGAAATTTTTGTGACAGTGATGTACTTCAAGTTTCTCTTCTTTTCGGTCGTTTGGGGATATGATAGCGTGTATATTTAAATCATTAGGAGATTAGTGAGTACAAGAATTAATTTGAGTTTTCTTATGTCTTTACACTTAGCAAGAGTGCCAGGCTTAACTTCCTGAAGAGGTCTATGCATAAGTTTATGGAGCAGGTTTAAAGGTGAAGAGGATTTTCCTACAGGAGATTCATTCCTTGACTGTACAGTTTTTGGACGAATTCTGCGTTCTATCATATTTTTTTCTGTATATTTTATATTATAATATATATATGTATAAACATATGCGTGTGTGTATACATATATATCTTTGTTTCCGAAACCTATTGATATTTTATGCTCTGTGAATCCGTGTGCTTTCTTTTTTACACGAGCTCTTTTTAACGTTGTTCATGCAGTAATGGCGAATATATGATAACTATCTTTTACTCATATTTTTGGCTAAAAATTGTATAATCTTTATTAATGTTCCTTCCTGCTCTTTCATTCGGTCTTTAATCCTTTCCCGCCCTTGCTAAGCAAAACAATAAAGGACAAAAACAAAAAGCGGTGGTGGTGGGGAATAGAATCAAAACCCTCACTACTCACCATTAGACGTCCCATCACGAAGGAAATAGAAGTGTTTCCCCACGGCATTGTCCATCATAAATCTCACTAGGTCTAACATGTGCTCGGGTGCTTCCTGTTGTGCGCCTGGTCTCGAGCTGTTGCAGGCAGAGAAAGCTTTTTAGTGAAATTAAGCGGTGCAATCGCGTTAAAAGCAGCTTACGTATATGATATTATCCATTTGTCTTTCTGCCTGCCCGAGTTTGTGTTACAACTAATGTAATGCACATTTGAAATGTTTTAAAGTGATAGTCTCCATCTTCTTGTTGCATCAGAGGAAAGTGTGGTTATATTATCAATCGATGTCATGAGGGATTAAGTAGGCCTATGTGATTGATTTTAAAAGACATAGACGTTGCTTTTGTCTATTTGTTGGTCTGTTTCTCTATAAGGATTTGCATTACATATGTAAAAGAGATGACACAGGGGTTAAAGATGAAATTTCTTTGACGGTAAAATGTTCAAATGTTGCTGCACTCCCGTAGTGTGTGCATGTGTGTGGATATGCGCTTGTGTATATGTGTAAAATAATTTCACTAAAAGTCTAAAAGAACCTTCCTTGAAGAACAAAAATAATATGTGTGCTCTTAGAGTAGGCGGCCTTATGCCAGCATGGTCTCTTGATAACAGAAACCGTGACGGGCTACGACCCTCTGATAATCTTTAGATGACATAAGCAACATTTACTGTATGTAGCAACTCCTATCAAAATTATAATCTGTGTTCTTTTCCTATGCACTGCGTGAGTTATACTGTAGTTTTTAATCGAATTGTTCAACCCCCAGCCGTACCGTGAGTATTATTATTATTATTATTATTATTATTATTATTATTATTATTATTATTATTATTATTATTATTATTATTATTATTATTATTATTATTATTACTCAGAAGATAAACCCTTATTCATATGGAACAGGCTTACAGGGGCCATTGACTTGAAATTCAAGCTTCCAAAGAATATGGTGTTCATTTGAAAGAAGTTACAGAAGATATTAAGAAATACAGAACGAAGAAATCAGTTATTAAAAAAACAAAGATAAATGTGAATGATTTCGTCTCCATGACTATGACGAATGTAATCCAGAATATGATATTGTCACTGAAAAAATTTAAGTCTTTAAAAAGATGTTTTCGCCGTACCTTGAATTCCAGAGAAGACTCGTCCTATCGAGAACGTCGATCGAGGTCGAATTAGCCAAAAGTCTTTGGAAGTCTCGTTGACGAAGGGCCTCGTGGAAGGCGTCCTTCCCAAGGTCATGTGTCGTGGTCGGAGGAATCACATCTTTGGTCTCCCGAGTTGGAGATTCGTCGCTTGGTCTGAAGAGTGTAGCTGGAATTGAGAATTGTCATATTAGCCTAAGTGTTAGTTGTTAGGCTCAGTGCAAATGACGAAGAAAAAAAATATATATAAAAATGAGGGTATGAATACCCAAGCGAACGAGCGAAATGAGAATAGAACATTATGTAGAAAATTTGCATAGGATATTTATGAAAGTAGTGATATTTACACATTAAAAATCAGTTCAACTAGACGCAGCGCATATGATCAGACTCATAAAGCTTTCTACATCCTTAAAATATGCAGAGTAAATACTCAGGCATAAATTCTATGGTTGAAACCTCACTTTTTAAATATTCCTGAAAGAAAATTAAAGCAATGATGGGGACTCGTGAAACTCTTAGTGCATGAGATTATATCGAAAATTTACCAAGGAAGCGGAAGTGTGCTACATCTGCTACCACATTAAAAAAAAAAGACGTGGCTTTTGGCTTGATTCCCGTAGTGAGAACTGGCACAAATGGAATTAATGTTACTGAGATTTAAGAGCTTTTAAGGGGAATCAACCTAATTCGTTAGCATAGTTAATGTTTTAGTAAATATGGCATATAACAAATAGTACCTTTCATGTTGTGTTACATTGAAGGTATTATTAATATCTCATGCTTCGTCCGTTTCTTTTCTTACGTGACGGGAACTGTCAATTTCACATTTTTTGTTCCTTCACAACTACTGAATCCTATTTATCAGTTGTAGTTTTTTTATGATATCGATAAAGCCGTTATCACTATGTGCGTATCTCTTTATACATGGATTTCTTTTTTATTATGTATTTTATTAGCAAGAAACACGAACGTTAGATTGACTAACAGCTTGACACGCTACTGACGCAAATACTGAGCTGGTAATAGGCAGTCTGTGATTTTCATTTAAGATCCTTCATATAGCTTTTATAAATCAAACTTGGCTGATTGGACTAAGGTCTAGGCTTGACTTTGTGGACAACGGCATAGTGTCTGAGTCTGAGTCTTTAGAATGGAGGTGGATCGGAGGGGTGGAGGGCGTTGAGTAGAGGGAAGGCGGGGATGAATAAGAAAGTTACCTTGCATAAAAGTATTGTGTAAACAAAAGGAAAACATCCTTTGCAATGTAAGCCTTCGTATACCAACTTCTTACCAAGGGTCTGATTCACTTTTGAGGCACCCTGTCGCTGCCAGTCGCTACGTTTGAATGACCATATCCAGCAAACGCTGGCAATATATCTTTTTCTGTCACGATTTGATGACCTAAGAAACGCTTATCGCTTTCTCGTGTAGCTGTACATCCATGCATAGTGAAGATATGTTTTGGTTTAAAACGGGCAGATTTGATGGAACGCGAGCGGTCTGAAGCCAATAGTCCCTTGCAGTAGCCACTGACGCAACGAACTTGAAATATTTCTGGCAACGAGAGTCTGAATCAACACAGAGTTTTATGTGCAAATAATGGAACTGGTGTATAGACTTACCCTTGACTGAAACCACAATAAAAGTGAGTTTTTTTTTTTTTGGCGGAAAACTTCTTTGAACAAGTTATGATGTAGCGAAAGCACAAATAATAATAAACAGTACATTTTTTTTTTTAATCACAAACCAAATAGGAGCACTTGAATGACGAAGCAAGCCTGAAAATGGTAAAAAAACTCCATCACTGGTAACTTTTTAGGTGTTCTTCCTTGGCACTGTGTTTCCGCTGGATCAGACCTGTCAGCGAAGGAGAAACAGATGTTAGTACTACATTCAATATTTTGGTATTGGTCGTTACGAAAATCACCAAAGCGTACTTTAATTTATATTCCATAAATGTTTAGGGATACTAAATTTCTGTTCATTTTTTTGAGAGTTGGAATCAGGTGGCATTTTCCATTGTTTTATTTTGAAAAAGTCACATAGTTGCACATGGTCTGCTAGGAAAGTTTTTGTTGCTCTGTTACTTAATAGGTCGTTCAGTACTCAATATGATTGTCTGGAGTGAAGTCGTAAAAGAACGACTTATTGTGCAGGTGCATGGTGCTGAAATTTACTTCTCTGGTTAACCAAACCAAAAGGGCTCATAAAGACAGGTTTCCAGCTTTGCAGTTATTGTGTTTGGTATTGCCTCGATGAGTTTTAGCCTGTTAGGCAGCCTGCCGCCTAATTATTTAACGATACTTTAGAGAGAAGAGCGATAAATCTTATATATATATTAATTCTACACCCTAAATAGATTGTTATAAACAGATGTAAGGTCGCGGTTCACTTAATATTCCTGCACACCCTCTTCCAAACGTGTCTACTTGACAAATTTTAGCGTGATCGTCCATAGACTGAAACAAAGGCGGGTTTGTTTACAACTCACCTTCAGTTACGTAAAAAGTTGTCAGACTCCTAACGGCGTTTTCTTCAGTATAAAACTCGTTTTCCTGTAGAAAAACGCCTTTTCAGATCATTTTTTGTTATACATCAAAAATTTCAACACAGACCCCCACTCCACCCCTCCCCGAGGAATAATGTGTAAAATCCTCTTTACGAGTTCATACCTTAAAGGTATTATCCACGACTATCAGACTAAAAGAAATTGGAGGCTGTGACTTAAACGCTAAAGTTATGGTTCTGAATGAAGTCGATTACGTTTAGATATGCAATAACCAAAATAAATGACTTTTAAATGGTTATAATTTTTGTTGTATGAGCCATCACTCTTAGCCACTATGCAAAATTCACGGAAAAATCAAACAAAAAACCAAGAGATATGAAGTTTTAGAATAGAATTTCAATTATTTGCTGTTTGTAAAGAACTGCTTCATTGTAAATGGCGATATATTAAAGAAAACGATCAATAAAGAACTTATCACGCGAGCACAAGTTAGATAAATTAAACTTTTTCTCCGCCTTCATCGCTCCTGAGAGATAGATCTAACAACATTTGCTACTTGTCAATAAGTTTTAATTCTAAAAAAAAGTCGTTGTAAAAGGTTATAAATACTTCATATACATTTGCCAAACTCGTTCTTCCTCCATTGTATTTACTTCTCTCGTCATATCTTCTCAGTTTCTAAACTCTTACTCTGCCAAACAATTGATTTTATCCAAAGTTATTTAGATTTAATTTCATTAAATGTTAACGTCATATTTCAACTTTCTTGATTCTAAGAAGTGCATTAGAAGAGTATTTACTCTTTTCCGTTAGCATTCTTTTAAATATGTTGAATAAAACTATGTGAATGCAATCGAGGAGCATTCCTGAATGAATTGTGATGTCCATTGAACTATGTCGAAAAAATTAAAATATATTTAAACCTGGTATTTTACAATTAATCTCTAAAACGTGCTATTTAGTACCTTAGACCGATGTAAAAACTGAGGGAAAGAGTCGCTCGCTTTCTGTTGTACCTCCTTCCAGGACGACTGGAGGACGTGTGATGGACAAGAGTGAGCTGTGTCGTGCAAGACGCGCCTTGTGACTGTGTCTGGAGGCCATTAGAAAAAAAAATTGATACCAGGCAGGTAAATCAGATCTTCTTTTTATTCTTCTTCTTTCAGTATAGTGAGCAGTGAAGCCTACGCTTACACTCATTTAATACAAATG
Organism: Macrobrachium rosenbergii; assembly: GCF_040412425.1. Lineage (NCBI taxonomy): Eukaryota > Metazoa > Arthropoda > Malacostraca > Decapoda > Palaemonidae > Macrobrachium > Macrobrachium rosenbergii. The sequence continues at coordinate 11,780,559 of NC_089758.1, forward strand.
GAAGACAAAGATATCTTTCTTTGGCATGAAATACTCCCATTCTTGGCTTATTTTTTCCACGTATACCAAACAGCAGAGGCAAGCTGTATAGTATATTGATTTATAACTTATTTGCTTTTAATAAACGTTAGCAGACGTATGAAGATCTTATACGACATGACCAGGCGCACGTTCAGTTTCAGGCGCCAACTCTCCGTCGGGTAGCTCGAGAGAAAAAAAAAAGTAGCACAACAGTCATTGCCAAGGAATTTAAAGGTTTAGAATAGAATTTCAACAATTTGCAGTTTGTAAAGATCTGCTTCAGTGTAAATTACGATATATTTTATAAAAACGATCTCTCAAGAACTTATCGAGAGAGCAAAAGCTTTCTCCGCCTTCATTGCTCTTGAGAGATAGATCAAACAAAATTTGCTGCTTATCACTAAGTTTTAATTCTAAAAACAAAAGACGCTGTAAGAGAGTATAAATATTTCATGTATTTTTGCCAAATTCGTTCCTTCTCCATTGTATTTACTTCTCTCTTTATATCTTTTCAGCTTCTGAGCTCTTACTTCTCCGAGCAACTGATTTTATCCAAAGTAATTTAGGTTTAATTTCCTTAAATGTTCGCGTCATATTGCAACTTTCCCGATTCTAAGAAGTGTAGCATTAGAGTATTTACTTTTTTCTGTTCGCCTTGGGTCAAATATATTGAACGAAATTATGCAATTGCAATCGAGAATCGAGTAAAAATGAAAGACAAAGATATCTTTCCTTGGCATTAAATACTCCGATTCGTGGCTCATTTTTTCACGTATATTAAACTGCAGAAGCAAACTGCATAGTCTATTGATGTAGAACTTGCGCTCAATATAAGTTAATAGACCTATGAATGATTTCACATGTCAAGAACAGTCGCACGTCCAGTTCCAGGCGCCTGCTCTCCATGGGGTAACTCAAGAGAGCTTAATTGGGATGGACACCCTGTGCAGAAAATTTCCACAGCAATAACGCTTTAGCAGATGTCAAATCCCAATGCACACGTTGCGTTACTCACCTCTAATCTTCCATACGCCTTCTATCCCGTCCTTCTTAGGTCCCGTTGCTAGGTAACCAATAGGTTCTTAGCCACGTGAAATAAGTCTAATCCTTCGGGCCAGCCCTAGGAGAGCTGTTAATCAGCTCAGTGGTCTGGTTAAACTAAGGTGTACCTTTTTTTTTTTTCTTAAGTCTCCCTCTCCTCTTCCCTCTTGATGCATCCGAATCATAAAGTTTTCACTAGCCTGTTTTTATCCATTCTTTCCCCTTGCCTACGCCATCTCTAAGCACTCTGCTCCATCCATTTACAACCTTTTTTATCATTCCCGTGTATCCACATTTCTTACTCTTTCAGTGTCCCTTACAACGCATGTACTACATTACGCAACTTATTTTCTTCATTATCATTCAACAGCCACACTTCACTTCCATGGAGGAGAGCTGGCTCACCACTCCCGGTAAATACCACGTCTGCCTTCATAGATACTCAAAGTCTCTTCCCAACCTTTTGCACGCCCTCGGTTAACCCCTTTATTTCATCTGTCGTGTAAACTCTTCTTTCGTTCTACTATGATATGTTCTATTTAATTACTCCTAAATACCTTTATGAATCACCCGCTACCCGGTCTTCCATTTTCCGTATTAACATTCACTATTCCACCTTCCTGATTTATCTGGCCCAGGTTTACTCACACATTTCTTCTTTTGCAAACAATTTCGCACTTTCAGTAACATATACACACACATATATATAGCCATTATATATGTGTGTGTGTATGAGTGCGCGCACGCTCTCTAAAAAGTGATAAAATGTATTTTATTTTAGTATACCACAGGTAAATTAAAGTCAGATGTTCAGCGCGCCAGCGGTGCATGAATAAGCCTGAAAGCGCTTGGTACTGAACTCCTGTCTCTGTTGCTTTGCTGTGATTTTCGCTTATATTTATGCATAGGTATACCCACATATGTATGTGGGTATATATGTATGTATGTATGTATTTACTTTATATATGTATGTATGTATTTACTTTATATATATATACAGTATATATATATATATATATATATATATATATATATATATATACATATATATATATATATATATATATATATATATATATATATATATATATATATATATATATATATATTACATGTATATACATATATATATATATATATATATATATATATATATATATATATATTACCCATCCAGACTGAGAGCAGAAATACATAAGCCGTCGACATAGTAACGTTTTGCTTCTATCCCGTGTTTGTTCGCATTTCAAACAAAAGTAATTTTTATGGAAAGAAAAATAGATTTGATAGCTTACTTAAGGATAAAATATATGTATATTTATGTTTGTGTATAATATATAATATATATATATAATATATATATATATATATATATATATATATATATATATATATATATATATATATATATATAATATACTGTATATATATGTGTGTATGTATAATATCCGTATATATACATGCACGCAAATACACTGACACACACACATATGTATATGTGTATATATATATATATATATATATATATATATATATATATATATATATATATATATATATATATATATATATATATATATATATATATGTGTGTGTGTGTGTAGATATATCAGTACTGTGTATTAAATATTAAATCTACTTTTCTCTCCATAAAAATTATTTCTGTATGATCGACGAACAAACACGGGCTTAAGTTCTCGCAACTCCAACATTTGCACAGCAAAGGTGCACTTCTCATAATTATTGTGCGCCTATTTTCCTATTCGGTTTGAGTAACATGCCCTATTGATTCTGATGTAAATATTTATCTTCTCGTCGCCTTCGTTTCAGGAATTCGGTTCTCGTCGGTGCAATGGCGAAGTCGGCATGAAATTTACAGCATGGCATTTTTTGTTGTTTTTTTCTTCGTTTTCTTCCTCCTCGAGCTCCGAATCTGTAGTCCCATAACCGGTGATTTCTTTTCGAGTTTCGTTAACTCGTGATTTATTTACGTAGTCATTTCCATAACACGTGAAGTCTGTTGTGTAAGATTGGTCTGAATTTTCAGTTTTATTATGTTCGATAAGCTTCATAGGCAGGTCTCATACTTTGTAGGAAGAATTGTTAGTCGCTGAAAAACTATATAAAGTATAATTTTCTTAAGATATGGTTAAGAATTTTCCCAAGATTCTGATATATATGTATATATATATACACATTTGTGTATATATATCTATATATATGTACGTATGTATGCATGTATGTATTATGTATGTATGTACTCTGTATAAACAAACATACTGTAAATGCTTGTTGGTATATATGACGACGAACATAAGCAAGTGTAAATGTGCGGAGTCTGTTATATAATATCATCACCTTTGTCTTTCTCCGCAACTGATCGTCATTCCGAGGTATTAATGGTTTAGCGAAGTTGCATATTTATATAACGACAATCAGCTTTCTGATTATTGTTATTGTTCTGGTTAATTACCCTGGGGCATTTCATGCGGTCATCCCATGCGAATACTTACGTTAATAGCACTTGACGACTCTTAATCGCTTTGTTATCTTGTGCGTCAATTAGTTTTCGTTAAGTTTGTTTTATCAGGTCAAATATAAAGTCAGCATTACGAGGCATTTCGGACTTGTGCAGCTGAATTGCTGCACACAATTTTCCATCATGACTATAAGATTTCTTTCAACGCTTTTAATCGTAACATAGCTAAGCATTTGTATTCTCTCTCTCTCTCTCTCTCTCTGTCATCAAAAAATAATTTGTTTATGTTAGTTTCATTGCTTTAAATATCCATAGATAACGCAGTCGATCCAATGTCTTTGTTTGGGCAGTAATTTGCGTTATTTCCGTTTGTCTTTCACACCTTCCATTCCAACCTCCTTCCTTACATCCTGCTGTCCTTCCTCCATAACTATTACTTGCTAGTGTAACTATGAGGGACCCTCGTCTGTTTTCATCTTTAGATCCTTGCAATTCATCTAATTTATTCTCTGGATACCGTCTTTAAAGTCTAAATCTCCTGAATCATTGGCTTGTTTGCTAACAGGACAACGCACACACGTTCTGTGGATTTTTATGGAAATTTTAGCTAAGGTAGAATTCGTGACTAGCAAGAACCGATTACATGATAGACTTCCAGTGGGATCAAAGGTCAAATAGGAATTTAACCTAGTTCATAACTTTTGAGCTCTACGAGGTAAAGACTTCACATACGGGATGCATTCACCACACATAAAGCCAATGTATAGAGTGACGCTGAGGTAAAAGGCCAATTAAGAAATTTACTTTGCCCATAACTTTTAAATTTTGCAACAGAAACTTCACGAGAATTTAACCTTGACCATGACGTCTGAAGTATACAAGATAAATGCTTCATAATTTGCATGCATAAACGCAGCTGAAGTCAACATGCGAAGCGAAGTCAAGGTCTTACTTAAAGGTCAAAGTTCCAACGAGAATTTAACTTTTTATCTTGCCTATAACTTTTGAGCTATATTAGAAAAACAGAAGAAACTTTTCTAATAGGAGAGACATTTCATCAAGACAAATTGTCTGCATTTTCCTTATAACCTCATCTCCGATAGGCATACTCAATTAATGACACAGTTTTTCAGATTTAGGTCAAGGCCAAGGTCATGATTAGTGGACCTTTTAGGGCGAATTGATCGGTCTTGCAAAGATTTGTGGTCTCCGAAAGCTCTTGTTCTTTATCTGTCTATGTTAGTCGGACTTACAGAAGTCCAAAAATTTAATCGATTGTCACAGTTTTTTTGGGGTGTGTAAATTCAAATTTTCCTTTGCCTCTCATTTTCACCTTGTCGTTTCTGCGCTTCATAATAATCGAAGAGTATTCACATCAGCAGTATAAGCCTTAAACGGACAATTGTACAAAGTTTTTACATCTTCATTTTGAAAAAAACCTGCTTCCTTTATATTCGCTTAACTTTCCTCGTTCTCACCGTTTTTAATTTTCTGTAAAGGAAAACTTTTGTGACGGTTTTGTCTGTCCGTCCGCATTTTTCCTGTTCGCCCTCAGATCTTAAAAACTACTGAGGCTAGAGGGCTGCAAATTGGTATGTTGATCATCCACCCTACAATCATCAAACGTGCCAAATTGCAGCCCTCTAGCCTCAGTAGTTTTTATTTTACTTAAGGTGAAAGCTAGCCATAATTGTACTTCTGACACTGCTATAGGTAACCAACAACACAGGCCACCACCGGACCGTGGCTGAGTTTCATGGGCGCGGCTGAAAGTTTCATACAGAAAACTTTGATTGCGCAATTTTTACTTTTTTTTTTTTTTTCTTCTAAAAGATGCCAAACCCTCGAATGTGACAGTGCTTCAGCATAAACACAGATATATTAATAGTGAAAGCGGCAACTTCAGCAGCAGAGATATGGCAGTGGTGATGGTATATGAATGAAATTAATAACCACACAAGTATACATTTTATTACTAATAAATGGCAAAAGCAGCTATAGTAATTATGATAGCAGTACTATTACTAATAGCATCCGCTCTTGTTATGGCAAAAATAACAAAAACATAAAATGTCAAAGTTCGAAGCCTTTCTATTCACAATCGTGAGCCAATCAGTTCGCTATCTCTTTATTAATCCATGGAATTTTATTATTCACGTTATCCGACCCATCAGTTTGCTATGTAAAACTAGGAAAAAATTATCTGCATTTTTTGCCTATCAATTTTCTGCCAATTCCAACTCATAATACTAGTGTCAGTGAGAGTGACGTGCATCGACATTCATCAGATAATTCAAGAGTTATCCTCGATACAATTCTCTACCTTATTCAAATATCGGTAGCTGCCAAGACACTTGATGTGATTATTAGTATACAAGGCAGAACTCGCTTGCTTCCTCAGACACGCACGCTGGAAATACTGTTCAGAGTTACAGAAACAAATCTTGGAATAAAAAGTAAAAATCTGATAAACGAATATTATATTTTTTTCATAAAAATCTTTTGACAGAAATCCCAGTTTTAACAATCCACTACCATCGCATTGCTGCACCATGTAACCTCGCAAAAGTGGCGTCATTGCTAGACAAAGCAAAATGATTTTATAAATCGTATAGATTTGACCTTAACGTCCCTGAAGTTTCCAGGATTCATCGTATTATTCTTGGGGTATTCAGCTACCTTTACACGCAGGCTTTCATACAAGATATACAGACATTTTGTATATTTTGTTTGTGTTTATTGGTTACACAGTTGCTCGTCTTCTCCACGACAGCGTTATTGGTAATGATACAAAGATTTCATTATCTCTGGCTTCAGTATTTATTGTGTAGTGTGAGTTGTCATGGTCTAATAGTTTATCTTTTGTATTTAATCTTTATATGGATATGAGCGATAACGATAATAGATTAAACCAACGTAAGAAGGCCAACGCGGTAAACAAGAACACTTTCCTCTTGTCTTTGAAGTAAGCAAATCAATTAAATTTCAATGGTTTATGTTGCGGCTATACAGAAACACAGTTTCTTTGGTCGAATGACTAAACTAGTGCTACAAACTGACAACACCGTAACGGTTATCAGTATTGGAAATACCGTACCATCTATTCATAATTAAGGGAAATTTTTATTAAGATTGCCTGTAAATACCTGTGATTGTATATTAAACTGAATGTTCAGGCGCCGAGAGGTTTTGATAGCTATATCACTCAATGGTTGCGGAGTACTCCGGAAAGTATTCCAGTTTCTCCTTTTCTCCCAATGTTTTATTTCATATATTTATGGACACAGAATATTTATCATCAAATTTGAAACGACTAAAGCACAAGAGCGTCTCTTTGGCCTGCAAAAGGGCACAGCACTGCAAACAAACAATCCCTTTTTCGTAGCTCGATATTTCTCAAATTTGTATCATTTTTTCATTCATCTGCTTTTTACCATACTCTGGTTTCCTCATTTCTCATATATGGTATTTTTTTTTTTTTTGCGGGGATTTCTTCACGAAATTAAGTCTTTATTTCATAGGTGCTTTGTGTTACACAATAATAATAATATTAATAATAATAATAATAATAATAATAATAATAATAATAATATTGTGTAGAGTGAGTTTCCATTGTCTAATAGTTTATCTTTTGTATTTAATAATAATAATAATAATAATAATAATAATAATAATAATAATAATAATAATAATAATAATAATAATAATATTGTGTAGTGTGAGTTTCCATGGTCTAATAGTTTATCTTTTGTATTTAATAATAATAATAATAATATTCATGTATCATCCGCTATAGCCGCGGTTAGCTGGTCTGATGGTTTCATTATTGTGCCCCTCAAACCATTCCCTTTGAAATCTGACGCACTGTTGATAATGAAACCTTCAAAATTGATGGTCGCAGCTAAAATGATTTACTTTTCAGAAAGACTGATATTATAAAGGCTCATCATAAACGCTAGTATTGAAATCGATGGGAAATTCTTCGGTATTCTCAAGAGAGGGATTGTGCTCAGTATTTGTTAAGTTCTGTTAAGTATTTCTTTTAGATTGACACTAGGTATAAAAAAAATTTCTTGTACTTTACTCACAAACACTAATGAAGCTTTGTAGATAAAAAGATTGTTAACATTTTGAAACGTATATCAACATTTCTTCAGTAAACACATCAGGTTATTTTTAAAAGAATCATTAAAATAGATATGAAGATTTGCCGTGAAAATTGAGAGTTTATTCTGAGGATTTTTTCCACTTTTATAACAAACAAAATCATAAACTCTAATAAACGCTAATAACAACATCAAAAGATTCCAGAGTCCCCCCAAAAAAACAGTGCTGCCCGGGACAGACCGCCACTGACTCAGTGAGTCTTCTCTAACAGCCAAGTTGCAACGCATCAGCACGTATCTCTCAGTAAACCACCGTAGCAACGCAGTACACAAAAGTGTATCTCATACTCATGCCGTTCACATCGAGACACTCAAGGTCTTTCCCAAATTTCTGTAGTAAACAGAACACACGAGCTAACAGCGTCTGCTATTCATTTGTGGTCATGCATCCGTGTGAAAACAGATCCATTATTCTTGCCAGACCAGCAACGTAGTGAACATGATACTGCCTAGCTTTCATTAACGTCACCAATTCACGTATTGACCAGACACGCTGCTGTGCAAGTGAGGTGATTACGAGAGGAACGATGTTTGAGAGACTGGCAGTTATTACATCAGCAACCAAAGAGCAGCAGATGTCAGCAAGTTTGTGACTACGAGAGGCATCACATTTGAGAGACTGACAGCTATTACAACAACAACCAAAGAGAAGCAGATGTCAGCAAGTTTGGTGACTAGAGAGGCATCACAAAGAGAAGCAGATGTCAGCAAGATTGTGGCTACGAGAGGCATCACATTTGAGAGACTGACGCTTATTGCAGCAACACTCAAAGAGAAGCAGATGTCAGCAAGTTTGGTGATTACGGGAGGAATCACATCTGGGGCTGATGGTCACTGCAGCAACAACCAAAGAGAAGGAGATGTCAGAAATCCAAGTGAGAAATAAACAAATATTTTGTCGTTGAGGTCCGGTGTTTGATCAGCTTTCCCCATTTTGATCTCGTTTGTCTCCTCTGGAAAAGAGGAAGGAACAGGTTACCATTCCCAGTAAACTTCGAGTAAGAAAATCGAAGATAAAATTCTAACTTGAGTATTTTTTACTTAATTTTTTTTTTAATATTGGGTGGGAAGGTATTTTAGGCATGCAAATTTTCTATTAACTCAGGTATTGTTTGAACCAAAATCATATAAATGCCAGTAGTGAGCCTTAGCTTGTAACTTTACACGTGCATACATGTTCGAGGAGTCTAGTACTAAATATTTTACTCGACAATACTCAAATATTTTCATAAAATATATCTTGATGAATTTTCTTTAGTTAACCTAAAATTATGTGAATGCCTTCTTCCACCCTTCATGAACGTTTTCTCTTTAATATTAGCAGGGGAAACATATATATCCGTATTACACGGCTATTCGTTGAATTCTTAAAATAGAATGCTGTTTACAATTGTATTAGTTCTCATGCAAAATTTACAGTTATATATATATATATATATATATATATATATATATATATATATATATATATATATATATATATATTGCATCCTTCTCCTGCAATTTTCAAACAAATTTATCATAAGCCTCATTTCATTTTCCTACGATGTTCAATAAACTCCTCCCAGAACTCATGTGCCGACGTAGCTGCCATGTTACCCTTTCAGCGTCTAGTTGAAACTGAAGTAAACTTTGAGATCACGCCATAGACGTGGAGGCTTCGGGCCACCTGAACTCAAACGGAAGCCACGAACCCGGCAACGGCAGGTTGCGAGCTGGTCGGAGAGGCCGACGGACTACGCCCACTTTTGGTCGGAGAGCACCATAGACAGTGAGGTTTACTTCCGGTTCAGACGACCGGATCCGGCGATCGTAACGTCTATAGGGCCCTTTAGTCGTGAGTCAGAACGTTCTGATAATACAAGGGTCTGATAATGAAGTTATTGGAAGACTTTTATTCGAGTAAAACATTTCTGTATTGGGGCACTTTTAGTCATTCAGCGCTTAAACCTCTATTTTGTCACCATGTATATACATTTACTTTGTAATTTGACCGTATTATGTCACAATGGAAGCGGAACATCCCTTATTTATAGTCAAATTAATGTCAGCAAATGGTAGACAGGGAAAAATTTGTTGCCATAAGTCTCTTGCTTAGTTTGGGAAACCAAAAAAAAAAAGTCAAATTTAATGAATGCAATATTTATTCGTCCTTAGAATCACTAGCGGATCCAAGGCGGGGGCGATGAACCTGGGTACGTGTCCCCCCGCCCCATGAAAAATAATGAAAAAATAATAATATTGAAGATTTAGATAATAAAATAAATGAGAAATATAAAAATGGGAAAAAAATAAAAAATCTACTATAGAAATGAATAAATAAATATATACTGTATATATATGTGTATAATATGAAAATTGGTGGTCCCCATGAAATTTATCTGGATCCGCTAGTGTATATTATTACTGTTATCATTGCTAATAATACTATTATTATATAATTATAAATTTGTTCTTGCATTTTCATTGAAAGGATGGGATTCGAACATATATTATGAAGAATGTTTGGGGGTTACCACCAGTAAAGAAACTGGGGTGCAACAGGAGACAAGAGGACAGGAACAGACCAGAATATTTGCCTCAGTGAAAGAGACTTGACAGGTTCTGTTACCCTACTTCCTGTGGGCTCAAGCATTTCCGGGAGACGCATACAGGAACTGACCTAGACAACCAGTGGTTTTCCTATCTACCCATCTCGATTAAGAAGATCCAGTTGCATGGACGTCATAGAGAATTAGCATCTGTTTTTTTTATGCAATTGTGAAAGTGATGGTCTATAAAAGCTATATTGAAAAAAGTGCTTAAAACCTAACGCTTATTTTCCATTCCATGAGTAGAAATGAATCTGAATTGTTGAACACACTTTCACCTACGTCTTACGTTAATTATCTGCACCTCACTTAAAATGTTATCTTTTCATTGCAATGCAGTCGCCCCATTTCTTTCAGTCCATATTTATTTTCAAAGTAGAATGGTAAGCTGTAAACCATAATGCAGAATGGGCTGCAGGCAACATGATTTAATAGAGCATTTCTCTTTTGCATGCTTCTCATATAAGATAACCTTATCTCGTCCTCCGCCACTTGGGATAATTATAGATGATGAGAAGAGGCAAGATTAGGACCTTGGTATTAGAGTGACGGAACTTAACTGCGCTAAGCAAGTATCCAGATAAATATCCAGTGAATACAACTAACTTCTGAAAAGCATGTACCTGATTAGAATAAGTATCTAATAAGGCACATTGGAGAGAAGATTTTATCTCCCATACATGTTTCCACGGGGTTAGAGAACCTCAATTTTATTCTGCATTCATAATTTCCTACCTTTGGACTGTGATCCTTCTACAGCAGTGGTTCTCAGCTTGTAGTTCAAGGACCATTTGTAGTCCATGATGACGTTTTGGGTGGTTCAGAGTATGTTTACTATATTTGGTAACGAACTGGAGATTGGTACATATATTTCTAAATTTACTGAAATGCAGTAAGCACAATTTTATCCTGAATAAATAAACTAGCCATTCATTTTATTGAATTATTCTTGTTGAAATGATAAAATGACAAACTTCAGGTTGTAATTCTCGTGTAAGAAATATATTTTAATCCAAAATATTGATTGTCTATGTTTTCTTACTAAAATAAAAAAGGTTTCACGATTTGTTATTGGGAGGGGGGGGGGTGCGGAAGCCGGTGTTGGTAGTCCATCACAAGATATATTAAAATGCTATGCTGAGACCGAGAACTAGATAATAGTAACGACTACAACTTGCAAAATAATGAAGATAAATGGGTTTTTCGGAGCTTTCGCCTTAAATGAATAAAAATATGCTTAATTTGAAGGGGCGGACTTTGGACCGCATGAGTTTTCGATCAAAAATGTATTTTCAAGTACATGTTGCTTAATAACAAGATGATGGCAATCACAGAATATGTCATTGAAGAATGACTGTTATTTTATTACCTGACATTAGAAGTAATCTGTTATCGTGATATGCAGGGGAACTTTGCCAGATTCGCTCTTTATAAGTTAATTATTCAATGAAAAACTTTTGTGGACAATAAATGGAAGAAAGAAGTAGCCCACTGTAAACAACATCAAGGTTATCCGACTGAAGAGATAAAGTTAGACCCAAGGGGTTAGAGAGACCGAGAATCCACGCTGATAAAACAGTGCTGATTCATGATGAGTGAATCAAGTGGCCCCTCAGCGAGCTGAACATTCCATTTTGTCTACAATTGTTTCAGTTCAGTTTCCTAAATGTCAGTTGTGATCTGCCAGAAGGATTTATTTAGCTATATTCCGTATTAATAAGAAGCATTTGTCTGTCGTGATTGGTGTAGGAGACTCGTGGCAAAGAAAGAACGGTAGAAGTAAAAAAAAAAAACCGTGTGTCGAGCTTGATGTGCTTGAACCTTTGTTGGGACCCACAGATAACCTTGAATAAATTTGCCAGGGAGCCAGCAGCCTGCAATGTAAAACTGTGTTAATTTAGGAGTTTGTGAATTTAGTTACTAGCGCAAAAAAAATCTGAATGTTATTGGTATAGTAACCATGATTCACGCACTCGAGAGCAGAGACAACCGCGATGAAATGAAATGCTTCCTACAGACTACAGTTGAGCACAAGTTGCTGTGATAACGAGTATGCACTCATCACCTCATTGCTATCAGTAGTTTTATCAGTACCATTCATATTGACTGAATAATTCATTTTGTATATAATATGACTACACTTGAAATGTCTGATTATCTTCGAGGTATATTAAGTAAACTGCTCTCAACATATATATATATATATATATATATCTTATTAACAAACAAACATCGAGTCTGCAATGCTCGCTGAGTGGCCCGGGGGTGCAACAACATTTAGTTGTGTCTAGCGGTATCAGACCCACGTTGGTTAAGGGTGTTGGAGGGAGACGAATTCTTGCTTCAGTGTCAGTGTAAAGCGCCGTTGGTCGTCTGATATTTTTTGTGAACTTGAAAGACGAAAGATCTTCGTTGTTGCGGTACTTAAATTCTTTGTTTTCTAAATTTGTGTTGAATGGTGGGTCGTTATCAGTGTGAATGAAGAATGGCATGGTGTGGATTGTTGCCGAAAACTGCCACATCAAAGAACTGCTGAAATGAATACGTAGATGTATTATTGACGTTTATGAAGAGAACCTGTTAGTCTTACCTGTCGACCCGTTGCTAGGTATTCTAAGAAATAATTTAGAAACTGCTCGTGTTTGTATGTTGATGAATCTTTCAAGTTCTGTTCACTGCCAAAATGTAAACAAGCTTACTTATACTTGGGTAATGGTACTTGAAATAGTTCAGAAATTGTAACTTAACTTCGGAAGAAGTAGTTTACCATCAATTCAGAATTAATCTCATGAAAACTAAAAGTCAAAGTGATCTACACTTGGTGGTTTCCAATGGTTTTTATTACCAGAACCCATGAAATGTTGAAGTTGAAACTAATTTCCTCTTCAATCCGGAATGGGATGAGGAAAAGAGAGAGAGAGAGAGAGAGAGAGAGAGAGAGAGAGAGAGAGAGAGAGAGAGAGAGAGAGAGAGAGCACCTGTCTAACATTTTCTGTCTAGTTATGACTTCCTTTGCAGGCTCCCCGTGGCTGCAAACCACGTCTCTCCGTTTAGTCGAACTCGTCCTTTAGGAACCCCTGTTGGATCAGCCCCCAACATCACTCTCCCCGATAGTACTCCGTGACCTGGCGGCCAGGTGCATTATCGTCTCAGGAAATAACGTTCTGCTTAGGTTAACAGTAGTGGCTAATTATGTCATATATATATATATATATATATATATATATATATATATATATATATATATATATATATATATATATATATATATATACCTGCCAGTTTAAACGCAACTGTACAGACGAGTGAATGATCTTACAAAAACTGGAAGGGAAAGAAAATGATGATGATGATGATCATGATTATTATTATTATTATTATTATTATTATTATTATTATTATTATTATTATTATTATTATTATTATTATTATTCCTGAAAGCCTTGGTCAACGGAAAATCACTTGTTGGTCCTGTTTGTTCCTTGATGTTTGGTAATTTGAACCGTTGTCGGTAGGGAAGACTTACAAGTCGTGCTAAAACTGGCATAAGCCTATAAGAAGATGACTATTTTTTTTCACGGGAGGTTGTCCACGATATTTATTAACCTATAGGTGAAGTTGTTAATGAGGAACGATTATCCGGTGCTTTCAGAATCCATTCTTTTTTGAATAACTAAAAATTACAAGTTTTTAAACATATGCAAAGATAAAGACTCCCACAGCCTCAGCAAAGTGTGAAGAAACTGCTGTTTTGAAATCATTAAAATGCCGTATTTGTTCTGCATACGTTCATAGTATCCCATTATTATTATTATTATTATTATTATTATTATTATTATTATTATTATTATTATTGACAAGGAGGTTTGTATTATTGTTAGCTGATTAGCAACTCATCCTTTAGTTGGGGGTGGGGATTTGGTGGTGATAGTGGGAGAGTCTGATTGCATTACTCTCATTAGACGTTTTCCTCCTGTTGCAGCCAAAACTTCATAATTAAAGTTTTATATCTTTTAATTTGGGTCAAAATTTCGCTCCTTTCTTAAACACTAGCGGGGGAACCAGGTAGACAAACTTACTATCAATCAGCGTTTTATTTGCTGAACGAGTAGATAATATTATCAAGATGAAAAGTTAAGTACCCTGAGCATAAATGAAATAGGAAAAATAGACATGGTTTTATGTGCACTTTCATGCTTTTATAATCATATTAATGTTCTCCTGTAATGTAACTACTATCGGACTTGATAAGGAGTTAATATTTGTGTTTCGCCCACACCGTATGACGTTCTTAAATAGTTTTAGCACTACCATCTAAGTAAGTAAGTAAGAGAGAGAGAGAGAGAGAGAGAGAGAAGGAAGGGCCATCAACACTACGTTTGAGTATCAGATTCCAACAGCTGGATTTCAAGCATTTCCGGTGAAGTGACTGTTTATCTTTATTTTCTGCTGGGTGTCTCTGGTGTCATTTAGTATGCTTACGCTGTAGGAGCAGAAAGAAGTATTACCAGCATTGTCTTTAATAATGCTGTTTTGATTCCTGTTCTTTAGTTGTTAGTGCCTTATATAACCGATCTGAAATTGACAGTTGGTTTTCTTCTTGCACTTGATGTAGTTTTTATAGGTATTTGCACATTTACTCACTCTCTTGGCTTAGGCCTTATTGTGACCTGTTCCCAGTCATTCCAATTTTCTAGTACGTTACAAGTCACTAAGCTCTGATATTGGGGATAAGGGTGCTACCCTGGCTCCCAAAAGTCTTGGTGAGAGCTTCTGTTCCAGCGGCGATAGGCATTTATCTGTGATCATCCATCTAGGCACTTTTCGACCTAGTATTGTACGATCGCCTCCTTTACTGTTATAAAATATATGTGCTATTGTTTCCTGTTTCATAGAAAAAATGAATTGCATAATAGCTAAAAATAAACCTATTCTTGGTGGCTAAGTATAATGTATAATAAATGTCAGCGTTTAATCAACCTTTTCGGTACCAGAGCGGTTTTCGTCTAAACGCGAGTGGGGTTACAAGACTGTGTGTGTGTGTGTGTGTGTGTGTGTGTGAGATAGCAATCAATCGCGCTTAGACAGAAATGATTCTGGTATCGACAAGGTCAATTAAATGTTATAGTTGTTATTTTTATGCCTCGCTCCACCAAGCATGAATTTTTTACGTATATAATATACAATTGGTTTAAAAAATTATGCAGCTAAGCAATGAACAACAACAAAAACAACACAAGTGAAGATGTTTTATCATGACATGCGGGCACGAGCATGGCTTGTAGCTTTTAAACAGCCGCTCCACTCCCGCTAGACTTAACTACGGTAAATGCAACATTACCGTGTAATTTGGTATATTTCGGTGTTAAGATAACTCTGTGAAAGTAGTATATCCACTCGTTCCTCTTCCAATGCGTAGTTACAGGTTCATGCTATTTGTTTGATTCCGTATGGCGTACCACTGCCACAATAAAAAATTACAGTAATATAAAGAGAATGTCGAGACGGCAGTCACCCCTTCCCTGAGGGTGTTATGTACAGCCTCCACTGCTTGTAGAGACTCGAGGAGATCTACCCTTTATAACCAGTTCATGGCTACCCTCCTCCATACATCCTATATATTCCTCCTACTTTTTTTATTATTATTTTTTATGAGTGAGATTTCAATCTATGGGACGAGCGAAAATCCCCGAGTTCTGTTTGCCAGGTTCTTGATGCTGTTCTGTTTTCTTGTATTATTTAAAGTAAGAATCATCATCTGATCTTATGAGCATCAGAGTCTGTACAAGGTTCAGTTCAAGTTGCATTTCTTTCTTGTGTTATATGTAGAGTTTACATAAATAGGCGTTTTTTTCACATAATGTTCGAAAACGTACTGTACCATTGAAGATTAGACGTGAAAAAATATGTGCTATATTCTCTTTAGGAGGAACTTGCATGGGTCATACTTTTACTTTCAGATGGCTGCAGTCTTAGGACCAGGTACTATATTTGGTCTGGTGTCCAATATCGTTCTCTTATATATATATATATATATATATATATATATATATATATATATATATATATATATATATATATATATAGGCCTACTCAAGTCTGTTACTTACCAGCATAGTAACTACCCCTGGAATGGACACATAGCACACTAAGTTTTAGTAATGTTGAAATTCTCTTGATATTGATCATGATAAATTGTTTTGACAGCTAGAATACAGTTGATATCTCTTTAGTTCATGATGAAATGTGACTACCAAAGGATATTGTATCCTTTAAGTAAATAGTTTAGCATTGTGCAATAAAGGTGAAAGAGGAGCAGTTCGTACTGAAGTCAGAATGGACATTGCGAGGTGGAGGAAAGTGGGAGAATTTGTCATTTGACTATATAAACGGATAGAGAAAGAAAATAAAAAAATAATTTTGCCGTCTCGAGTACTATGCTATCAAGATACATTTTAGCAGCAAATTTGAATTTGAACATGTTCGCTTGCATATATATATATATATATATATATATATATATATATATATATATATATATATATATATATATATATACGTTTCATACCATGCACGCAAATGTATTCCTACGCAATATTTTGACAGGCCATTACGTGTCATAAGGAGAAATGTGTCTGTCTGATTTCCTGACGGGGATCGGAAACATCCTGTGGGAATATGGGACATTGCTCACGTTCCTCTTCGTCATGGTGTGCACCATCTCTGCTCTGAAAGCCTGGAAGAAGGAACAGCTCAGGTGAGTCAGTCGAAGCTCAGGTGATTTTAGCACCAGTGTGGTGCAGGGGTCTCCAAAGCCGTCGATATCGACCCCTGGGAGTCGATGGAACTACTCAAGGGGTCGATGAATGGCGGGGGGGTCAAAAGGGGGTCGATTGAACTTTCGGGGTCGAATGCTAACATTCTTGTTAGAAATGAAAATGCATAAAATAAAACTTGCTTACACATATTTTTAATTTGTATATAAATAGTTTTTTTGTTGATTTATTTTATATTATGTCTGAACTTTAGTGAAACATAATGATAATAATATAGTTCCTTTTTGTTTCCCTATATTTCATGAGAGATATTCACAGGGTGAGGTGATACAGAGCAACAGTTTCGCAGGGCTTGGTATGCATATATATTGAAAGCAAGGTTTGGTATGCAGCTCCCCGCAGTAATGCACATGGAAACTGCACATCTACTTAATTATTATTATTGATTTATTGTTTGTACATGCCTAGGGGTGGATGAGGGATGAAGGACTCCATGAAGGGGTCAATGGTCTAAAAAGTTTGGTGACCCCTGAGGTGGTGGAAATTATCTAATATAGGCCTACTGAGAATATTGGATCTAGAGCCTTCAGACGTGAAGTCCCGAGATTTTACAATAAGCTGCCAGTTGATAACTTGATGACTGAAGATATTAGGACTGTCAAGAAGAAACTAAAGACATTCGGTACTCTCTGGGTTTTTTAAAAATGTGAATCATGATTCAGCACATTTCTGCACTTACGTATGGAAGACGAATAAATGTGCAGATTAACAAGGTTGCCTTCTGCAGATGGAGGCCTGAGCAGAGGTCTGCGAGTAGATAGGTAGTTAAAAAATGCCAAGGGGTTGGGGTAGATTTAAAATTTTAAATGTTTTGAAATATGTATTTAACAAAATTAGAGATTTAGGCCTAACAACCGTTTTTTATGATTCATCGAGCGTTAACGAAACTTGCAATTAATCTTAGCCGTCTAGTGAATAGAACCGACATCCAGTATGTGTGAATGTATTTTCAGAGTATCTCCGTTGGCATTATTTAAGGATCTTTGCAGCGTCCCTTCGGCCCCTAGCTGCAATCCCTGTCATTCCTATTACTGTACTTCCGTTCATAATCTCTTCCTTCTTACTTTCGACCCTCCCCTGACAATCGAGTCATTGTGCGATTGTGAGGTTTTCCTCCTGTTACACCTTTTAAACCATTTTAGTGTCAGTTTCCCTTTCAGCCCTGAGAGACCTCATAGGCCCCAGCGCTTGACCTCTGGTCTAAATTCTATATTCCATTCTATTCGAGAGATTTTGAGTTTTTCGTCTTGTAATTGTGTATGCTTGTGTGCACTGGTTCCTAGTTCTTAAATACACTTTGTTGTCAGGGTCTCCTAACTATAAAATCTTAGACAATCCAATATCATTTCCTTGCATTTCATTCGTGTATTTCCTTGAAACATCAAAACCTATGTGATGCATGTGCCGAGAGTCGCTTTTGTGGTTATATGACATTTATTGCGGCAGTTTTTTTCATTTTTGGACATAAATACTACACATTGTGAGTTTATATGATTATCCTTTTCTTTGTATCTTTTATTTCCTTGTACTCACAGATTTTTTCCTTTTATGCAAACTGTCATATCGCTTCAAATAGGGTTCACTTAAGGGACGAAATGGTGCAAGAAAATAATTAAGCCACTTTTATATTTATTTTGAACGCGATGAAAGGTTGTTATTTATTTGTTTCTCTTCCAGGAAGGAATGGAATGCTGCTGGAAAGGACGTCGTGGTCCTCCACACCTTCGGACGAGGATACACCAGCCCTAATATATCGCCCTTCGCCCTGAAACTCGAGACCTACCTTCGGATGGCAGGGTACAAGATTCAGGTACGAGAGTAGCCTTTCAAAAAGTTCATAAACTTGCTTCTTACATTTAATTCTCAAGTATTACGGATACGTATATTTATTTTTCAAGAATTGTGGATACATGTATTTATTTTTCAAAAGTCACCGATACATATATCTGTTTTTCAAGAATTGCCGATACTTCTCTTCGCTTTTCAAGAATTACTGATATTTCTTGTTTTTCAAGAATTACCGATACTCCTCTGTTTTTCAAGAATTTCGGATACGTATATTTATTTTTCAAGAAATGCGAGTCTTATATATATATATATATATATATATATATATATATATATATATATATATATATACATACATATATATACATACATATATATACATACAATATATACATACATACAGACACATGTATATATGTATATATACATATATATATATATGTATATATATATATATATATATATATATATATATATATATAGAGAGAGAGAGAGAGAGAGAGAGAGAGAGAGAGAGAGAATAGTATTTAAGTAATAACTTTTATTATCAACTAAATGTAATTTTTAACAATGATCATCATATCCAACCACGAGTATTGCTGATCTTAATCATCTTTTACCGAACGAAAATAATGTTCTACTTGTAAGACTGTTTGATTATCTTGGTCTCTTAATCAAAATTCTGTATAATTTTGTACCGAATGTTTTTTGGCAGATAGAGGAAAAGGCTCCCATGAGCTCCAAGGGCAAGTCCCCCTGGATAACACTGAACGGAGTCGACATGACGGATTCCCAGTTAATCATCGATCATCTGTCAGCCAACAACAAGAGCTTCAGCAGTCACTTGTCGGACAAAGAGAGAGCGATTGCCAACGCCTTCCAGATCATGGTTGACGAACATCTCTGCTGGTTCGTTTTTCAAAGAAAGTTTTCTTTTTATTTAATGTGTATTATGCTCTGACTTTAGTGTGCCTTTAATATCATATTCCCTATAAACCTCTTTTCCTTCCTGTCGCTGCTTGTACATGCTCTGATGTGTGTGTGTGTGTGTGTGTCTCTGTGTACGCACTTAAAGTTGGCTGTTAAAAGGAGCTTCCGCATTTCCAGTATAAATCAGTGCAGCTATAGGGGGAAAGCAAACAGCGCTTACGTATACGGCTGCACATGACAATGCTCCAGGCTTTAAATACGTCTAATGCACAAGGAAAGAAAGGCGATGACTGATGGCGAGGCATCTTAATTTTCTTTTCTTGCATACTGCATATCATTCGAAGCTACTAATGTTTATACATGAATAATGATAATTCACCGAAAGAGTTTATACATGAAGGATGACAATTCACCGAAAGAGTGCCTATTACACCGAATTCAGCAGTAGTTTGATAGGTGCAGGAATCACGAATCGGTACTATGCCGCTGAATTTCACCGTCACGTTTGCAGTATGAAAAGTAAGTTGTTTGATAGAGGCCGCGACGTTTCAGCGTCACCTCAGTTTGCGTTTTTTAACGTTTTTCCAATATGTACAGAATTCTTGATCGGATGTCCCCTCGATAAGAAGCGTGAAGTTTTTTGTGGGGGCGGGGTTTACACCATAAAAAATATGTGAAAGTAATTAGTTAAATGTATATTAATGTAACAACCACCCTTTTAATTTGAATTAAAAAATTCTTTTAAGAATCCATCTTGTATACATCTAAAAATGAAAGTAGTTCGGAAAGTGCAGAAAGGTCGGGATATATAAATCAACAGTGGGTATATAGCCTGCTATATTTATGAATCAACACAGAGGATGATTTCTAGGTACTGTTACAGACATATAAGTTATATAAATGAAATATGAGCGTAGCTTATCGATTAGTTGAAAAGTTTACTAAAATTCAAATTGATTGAAGGGATTTTGTAGGAAAATGTGACGCCGTAGCTCTGGAAATTTGCAAAGATTGGAAATGACGAAGAGAGAGACCGAGAGAGTGAGTAAATGAGCAAGCCAGCGAGATATTCATTGAGATTTAGTTGGATGAAGTAAGAGTGTCATTATTTATATGTGGGAGAGGTATGGCGGATCTTTATATTTTTACTTATCAGGAAAAGACTGAGATTCTCAGAAGTAAATGGTGTTGCCTGCAACAGGAATGAATGGACTTTTGTCTGTATTTTGAATGGTAATGGGTAAATGATGAGTTTTCCAGTGTGATTATCAGATGATTTTGAATAGGGCAAAACTTCTATTTTTTTTTTAACTGTGGCATTTTAATTTGGCTCTTCATATATACCCACGTACATACACACACACACACATACATACATACATACATACATACATACATACATACATACATACAAGTGAACGTATGCATTTATTTTCAAAACGTGTGGCATTCTTACCTACTCTCGTAAGGGTGTATGTAATTCGTTTTAGGAGATATGCTCCGTAGGGGGTAGTGCCGTCCGTGCATCTCACACGCGGTGGACTGTAGGCATTACTTAAGGTTCTTTGCAGCGTCCCTTCGGCCCCTAGCTGCAACCCCTTTCATTCGTTTTACTGTACCTCCGTTTATATTCTCTCTTCCATCTTACTTTCCACCCTCTTCTAACAATTGTTTCATAGTGCAACTGCGAGATTTTCCTTCTGTTACACCTTTGTAACCATTTTCTCTCAATTTTCCTTTCAGCACTGAATGACCTCAGAAGTCCCTGCGCTGGGCCTTTGGCCTAAGTTGTATATTATATTCTATTCTTTTAGGAGATATGTTATCTGTTACTAAGATTAAAAATATGCTTATGTTTCTTTTAAATTTGTCTAGGCTTTTACATTTAAACCTTTGAGAGAAGTTTCTTGGTATGAATATATGTTTATTATTTGTCTGGATGTCGTCTACATGTTCTGAAAAATGAAGTTTTTCCAACTAATATTATCATTAACAAAATTATGAACTGGATTTTCGTTCATAGTTTTTTTCACGACAACTGTATTTCTACAAAGATTATTGAAGGAAAGGCGTTTACTGTGTCTTTTATTATATTCATAACGCTCACCGTTGGAATAATCCTCTTCATATTAATTATTCATGTCCTTTTAATAATCATTGTGGAATAAATGTGTTTTTCCCAGGGGCTTGGCAAGATATAGATACCTGACAGATCGCGACGCCAGGGTGTTTCAAGTAACCTCCGTATACCCTATGTGGATGAAGTACATGCTTCCACTGCTGAGGCACATGTTAAGGAAGGCACTTCATGCCCAGGGCATGGGTAGGCACAGCGATGCTGAAGTGCTGGGGATTATGAGAAAGGACCTCGAGAGCATCTCGATCTATTTGGGTAATTTGAGAGACGGTTTTCTTTACTTCTACGCTCTATTTTTAAGATGAGGAATAGTCTCTCTCTCTCTCTCTCTCTCTCTCTCTCTCTCTCTCTCTCTCTCTCTCTCTCTCTCTCTCTCTCTCTCTCTACCACTTTTAAGATGCAAAGTGATCTGTTTCATTACCTAAGATAGGAGTGGTCTGTCTCTTACTTTTTAAAATGAAGGGATCTCTGCGATTTTTAATACGAAGACTCTCTCTCTCTCTCTCAACCATTTTTAAGATAAAAATGTTCGCAAACTATCCCTTTCTCTTCGTCTCTGCAATTTTTATGATGAATAGTGCTCTCTCTCTCTCTCTCTCTCTCTCTCTCTCTCTCTCTCTCTCTCTCTCTCTCTCTCTCTCTCTCTCTCTATATATATATATATATATATATATATATATATATATATATATATATATATATATATATATATTATATATATATATTAAATAAAAAAATTTTGTGTGAAGAATTTAGTTATCTCTCTATTTCTGTCAGTTAGAACATTTTATTTCTCTTTATTTCGCTTCCTTTGTTATTAATCCACACCTATACAATATCCTTCCTATGCAAAATTAAGTAAGTTACAAAAAATTCATCCTGTTTAAATCTAAACATGAAAATATGTCTTTGAAGTTAACATTTTGTTGTTAAGACTGCACAGCAGACCATTATGGTTGTGGCGTAAACTGGAGTATCGAGGAGTGTACATCAACTCTATTTTCTTTTCTAAGGCGAGAAGCCCTTCTTGATGGGAGACGAGCCTTGCGAGGTCGATTGCGCCATCTTTGGACAACTCGGCCAATTTTTATGGAATGCTCCGGACTCGCCCTATTACACGATGGTGACAGGTACAGTGTGATGTCCAGCGTTTCAGAGATATGTTTTCCTTAGTTTTCCATCTTTCCACCAAAACTTCGCACAAAGTAGCTCATTTTGGTGACAACACTGAAGTTGTTCCGTTTGTTAAATGACACACAAACTGCTCACTTTCCATTATGCCTCCAGCCTGAAGGTCGGTTGGTTCCTTGGCGCAAATTTTGGCAACTAGGTGCTTAGCAAAAAAAAAAAAAAAAGGGGGCCTTGAAAACCTCGAAGTCTTATTTTCCGCTTCCTCGCTTCTCTCTTATCTTCTTTTGGATGCCCAGTAATAAATGAGCAACCTAGTATGGTAGTTTAGCCGTACGTAAATTAATAACTGTTACCCACTAATTGTTTTTATTTTATTGCCCAAAATGTTGAAGTTAAATGATCTACATTCGTGTTTCTTTCATATTATATATATATATATATATATATATATATATATATATATATATATATATATATATATATATATATATATGTCTGTATGTATGTATGTATGTGTGCGTGTGTTTGTGAGATTTTGTAAGTGAATATTCAATGTTTAGGAAGTAATCATCTCCACATAGGCTAATATGTATGATAACTATATCATAGCAGGCTCAATCAGTTATGAGAATGTTCGTGCTCCTTTATCACAACTTTTTTTCCGTACTTCCAGAGGATTTCCCAAACCTTCAGCAGTATTGCCTTCGCATGAAAGAGAAGTTCTGGCCTGACTGGGAGGAGATTTTGGACAAACCTCCCAAATAGAGAACCACTCCGACTCGATGAGTAAAGAGCCTGTACGTATTGTTCACAACTAGTTTAGCATAAAATTAGTGGGTCCTGAGCATAACACAAACAAATACGAGATGTCGATATGATACAGTTGTTATTTTCTGAAATATAGTAAATACGTCAGTATATTTTTTTTTATTCATCCTCCGCAGTTTATGAAAAATTATTAGGCTTTCATTGCCACGGTCTACGGTTCGATTGCAGTCTGCCGCCGGCTTATCACCCCATCTATGAATGAGCATCAGTGTCAGATGGTATCGAGAAAAAGATATCGGGATAGGAACCTTATCTCTAGAGATTTACCCCCGTAGAGGGTTAGTGGCGTCAGTGCACCTTAGGCGGTGCACTGTTGACTGCAGGGGTTACTTAAGGTTTCTTGCAGCGTCCCTGCGGTCCCAAGCTGCAACCCCTTTCATTCCTTTTACTGTACCTCCGTTCATATTATCTCTCTTTCATCTTACTTTCCAACCTCTCTTAACAGTAGTTTCTTAGACCTTAGTGCAACTGCGAGGTTTTCCTCCTGTTATACCTTTCTACACTTCAATTTCACTTTCAGCGCTGAATGACCTCATGGGTCACAGCGCTTGGCCTTTCGCCTAAATTCTATATTCCATTCTAGAGATTTGCCTAAAATCGGATGGCTGTATTCTAAATGGGGAAAAGCATTTCGTTAGTAATATTTATATCATTATATATAAATATATATATATATATATATATATATATATATATATATATATATATATATATATATATATATATATACACGAGGATCAGTGGATTTTCTTGTCCCCATTGCATTTCAGATTTTAATCTGGATTTTCTAGTAACTGAATTACTTTAACCTTTAGTCTTGCTGCCGCAAAGATAGGCTTTTGAGATAATTTTGGCTATTTAGATTAAAGATCCACCCCTTTACTTACGAGCTGTAAAAATCGTAGTAAATGTCCTGAAGGTCGCCACTTACAATGAACTGAAAGCTGGGGAGGGTAATGAAATGTTGTATACATATTTTTACAAAAAACTTTTCGTTTCATTTGTTTTTAAAGAACTTTAAATTGGAATATATGTAAAATTGGGAGATCATCACAGTCTTTTGCGCTATTGCCCGAACTCTGGTTTTGAAATTGTTATATAAAAGTTCAGTTGTAAAGTTAATAGTGTTGTAAAAAGTTTTAATTTTCTCATTATTCAAAGTATAATAATTTGAATGGCTGATTTCATTATATGGTATTCCTTATAAGGCTTTCTTTAAATGAATGTTGTTAAATAACTGGCCTAAGGAAATATGTTTCTTAACATTGCCGATGCGGAAAATTATTGGAATTCGGTTCCCAAGTGGCTATTAGTGACACTAATTTGCAATACTCAAGTGTAAGTTAGTTTGGGAATGGGAGAGCAGACGCCGCTTCTCATAGTCCTAACCCAGATGAAAAAAGTTAAAGGTATGATTGTTTATTGTTATTTTTTGTATGATGTTTTATGACAGTAGCTATACTGAGGGTACGATCATTGCTGCGCCTAGGCCTAGTGCTGTAAGGGGCCGGCCCAGCAGTCCAAAAGTAAAGGTCCCATTTAGTTAGTGGGGTTCCAGAGACAACCCTGATTATAAGGAAGGAGATGCAAAAAGAGCCCAGTGTATAAAGGGTAAACTTTCACTTTGTCATTATTGCATTTTGGCCTGGAAAATATAATTTTTGTGTTTTAAATTGCGCTTTGAATGTTTCTGAACACTCATTTTGTTAGCAAATTGGCGAAGTAGTTATAGAGATGGTTGATCCCACCCTTATATCCTACAATTTGAAATCATGGTGGAAAAGCAGTGATTTTGAGTTGGGAAAAACACCAAGCAAGTAAATACAGTATTTCAGTTCTGTGAATACGAGAGACATTGGGGAGCCATATGTTCAAGAAGGGATTGGCTAAGGAAATCTGTTATGAAGGAACCATACCAACCAAACGTACCCTACATAACCTAACCTAGTAAGCCGTTCTGCTTAGTCGGGGGCTCTGCCCCCTGGACCCCCTGGTGAAGGAAACTCCACTTTTTACCAGAAGTTCCCCTATAACACTGCGCATGCGCGATAGCAAAAATATAATCAGTTCTGAGGTTAATTATAGTCGTCTGACAAAAAATAATGGTAAATTCTTGATAAGCAACCAGAATACTATAGAAAAAGTCAGTTTCCAAGGTAATGACCTAATCTAGGGTGCTCTGTCCTATGTCCACCCTGGACCCCCCCTTGCCTGACCTAATGTAGGATGCTAGGTTCTTACCTGGACCTCTGCCCCCTAACAAACCCAACCTAACCTAGGGGGCCATTTCCTTATGTAGCTGGCTGGGCCCCCAGGGAGGGAACTTTTCCCCATGGAGCACCTCTCCCCACCTAATCTAACCCAGGATATTAGGTCTTCACCAAGCCTAAGACCTACTACCTTACCTAACGTAGGGTGCTGCAAATGGCTGTTTGTTAGGTTACTACTTGACTAACCAGCTAACCGTGATGATGTTGAGAGTATTACATGAATTTAATCAGTCCCGCTGATCATCTTGTTGGGCAAGCCGAACAAAATGCCAAGAGTTCTAACCCTAGAACAAGCCCACCCATGGAAACCATTGGCCTGTTCTAAGAGATGGTCCTACCAATGGGCTCTCAATACAATTAGCATATTGAAATCTCTTGGATCCATATATTGTCAGTTGGCTGACAAGACAGCTGGAGTTCCCATTACTGTACTGGCTTGAAAATGAGCTTTACAGTAAACCCCCTGTATTTACGTTCTCACGGTTCGCGGACTCACGCATTCGCGGATTTCTCTGTGGAACATATCTAGCCATTATTCGCGGAAAATTCGCCCATTCGCGGTATTTTCACTGAGAAATATTCACTAATTACTGTATTTTCATATCATTTTCATGAATAAATGCACTTTTTGTGATGAAACTATTAAAATACTCAGGTATAAGCATTTTTACAGGGTTTTTCTTGGTTTAAGCTATCAAAATGGGCAGCTCTAAGTGTTTTTAGAGGGGTTTTAAGCATTCGCGGATTTGACCTATTCACGGGGGGGTGTGGGAGCATCCCCTGCAAATACGGGGGTTCACTGTAATCCTAGCAGTGATATATCTTTACAGTAATCAAAACTGAAGAATTGAACAGCGATGGTTGGCTGCATCTAGTGAAAGTAATATTTGTGAGGTAGAGTTGTTTGAAGGTAAAGACTGATGAATTGTGAACGTCTTAAACTATAATCAGTCAGAAGTGGAACCTTCAGGAGCCTGAAATATTGATCTGTTTGCGACTACTCAAAATACAAAACTCCCAGTTTACTGCTCTCCATGCCAGGATCCTCAGGCATGGGCATCTGATGCTTTTCTTCAAGAGTGGTTGAATGTAGACCTTAAAACTTTTCCTCCATTTGCAGTTTTGGAGAAAGTTGGTAGCTCTTTGGTGGCCCTAAAGGGAATGGTTTCCCAAGCTACCTCTCCTTGCAGTAAATGTTCCTCACCTTCTGATATTCTTGAAAGATCTTCAACAGTCTCATTTGAGAAGACTTCATCTAAACCTACACATGCTTCATCTGACAGCATGGAGGCTGTCAACCATCTCTTACGAGCTAGAGGCTTTTCAAGAGCAGCGAAGGAATTAGTCCTTAAGTCTAGAAGGACCTCCACTCTCAGTTCGTGGTTATGTTTATTGATCTTGGTGCTTGTCTCAAGTGATATCCAGCACCCATATCTCTATAGATAACTTAAGCTCTTCCAGTATCTCAGGTATGCAAAGCAGGGTGGATACTCTGGCTGTGGACCTGGAAAGGGTCTCTAGCAAAACAGGTCACCCTGACTCCTCTGTACAAGTGATAATACACACGGATGCCTCTTTGACAGGTTGGGGAGGCCATTGGGAAGATCGTCAGGTAACAGGGAGGTGGTCACCTGCTCTGAAGAAGTGTCATATCAACTTTCTGGAGCTGATGGCTGTCTTCCTGTCTCTCAGAAAACTGAAACCTTCAGAAGAGAGACACATTTTTTTGGTCCTAGACAGCAGAACTGCAATGTCCTGCACCAAGAGGTCAGGCTTATGTTCATCCCCTCTCAGTGCAGTAATACTATCCATCCTTTGGATGGTGCAAGCAAAGAATTGGCACTTGTCTGCAGTTCAACTCACAGGTCTCTCAATTTAGTAGCAGACTCTCTATCAAGGGATACAGCAGCCTTGACTGAGTGGATGTTAGACGATCAATCCTTTCAATTAATTGCCAGTATGCTTCCACATCCAGAAGTGGACCTATTTGTCACATGCGAGAACCACCAACTTCCGGTGTATGAGCCTCTGAACCTGGGCAGTCAAGCAGTAGCAAAAGATGCATTCTTACAAGGCTTGAAGAATTGGAGGATGATACAGCATAACTTTTTCCTCCATTGTCCCAGATTTCAAGGGTTTCGAACAACATTCTAACTTTCAACGGAACCGCTTACTTATTAGCTGCAAATTGCCGAACAAGCATTGGTTCCTATAGCTTCAGTGACCTCATCAGATCCTTCAAAACCTCCAAATTAGAAAAGCATGGTTTTGTCTCTTGGAATTTGGACGTTGTTCTGAAGTGGCTTACAAGCGCAACTTTTGAACCCCTCAGCTCTACCTCTTTCAAGAATCTTACTGGGAAGACTCTTTCTCGTGGCGTTGGTGACTGCCAAACGCTTTAGCAAACTCCAAACTTCAACAGGAGAGTAGGGTTTTCAAATGAAAATGCAGTATGTTTTCTTTCGCTTGGTTTCTTTGCCAAAAATGAAGACATCTCTAAGCCATGGCCTCATTCGTTAACAGACATACTTGGTTTAGAGGAAGAAGAGTTCCTCGCTGGATGAGCGAGTTACGTTCTCTGCTACCACTCTGTTGGTTGCGAGTTCGAATCTCCGACCGGCCAGTGAAGAACAAGAGGAATTTGTTTCTGGTGATAGAAATTAATTTCTTGCTATAATGTGGTTCAGATTCCACAATAAGCTGTAGGTCCCATTGCTAGGTAACCAATTGGTTCTTAGCGACGTAAAAATAAATCTAATCCTTCGGGCCAGCCCTAGGAGAGCTGTTAATCAGCTCAGTGGTCTGGTTAAACTAAGATATACTTACTTTAGAGGAAGATGAGAGACTTCTTTGTCCTGTGAGAGCTTTGAAGTACTATCTTCAGAGGACAGAAAAGACCAGAGGACCCTTAGACGGGCTCTGGTGCTTAATGAAGAACCCTTCACGACCTATGCTGAAGAATGCCCTTTCTTTCTTCCTTAGAAGTTTGATTACGGAGGCGCATTCCCTTAAGGTTAAACCTCATGAAGTTCGGGCTGTCGCAGTGTCTCTGGCTTTTCAACATCTCGCTTGAGAACATTCTACAATCAACGTTTACAAAGTGTAGATCGGTGTTTGCTTCTCATTATCTTAAAGATGTGGAAACTGTGTTTGATAATGGTTCTACATTGGGTCCTTTATCTGTGGCTGGCATGGTGTTGGGAAAGGAAGCATAGGGGGCTCTCTGGCTCTCTACTGTCTCCTCACCTTGTTGCAAGGTCGTTGAGTTTTAGGGAAGCCTGGGGGTACAGTGTACCAGGAGTACCCTCCGGTTTTTAATGGTTGGGGTGGCGATTTTTAATTTTGGTTGTAGGTGACGGTGTTTGTGTTTTTATTTTGGTCCATGCCTAGGGCAAGGGCACTGTTATTGTCTTTGCCAGCCTTTGGTGAACTTCCATGGATGCAAAGTACCCTCTAAAGTAGGGGCGACTCTTGGCCTTACTGCCGCACCCTCTACAGGTTAAGATGAACGCTGACCAGAGGCAGCACCCGACCGAAGCAGTTCTCTTACCAGTTAAGGTAGAAAAGCATTGTTCCAATTCTAGCAACCTTCCTAGTTCAAAGTCATTATCTTTACTAATGTTTTGAATTAGAGCTTGTCCATGATTCCCACGTCCTCTCAATCTGGAATCAGCTGTGTTATTGCTTGATAAGTCACTTATATAAAAATGACATTTTTATGATAAAATAGTTTTATATATACTTACCAAGCAACTACATAATCGGAGCCCACCCTCCTCCCCTCAGTGGACATTAGGCTTCAAACGAATTGATCCTCTTTGCTGATTTGTACCTGTCAGTCGCCTACACTAACGATGGTAGTGCCATCGCGAAAATTTGAATTTCGTTAGACTGCTGTGTAGAAAGCTAGTAGCTATGTAATTGCTTGGTAATTATATATAAAACTTTATTTTATCACAAAAATGTCATTTTTGCAAAACTTTATTTTATCATAAAAATGTCAGTTTTGCGAACTAAAGATTAAATAAGCATATAGTAATAAAACTTAATCCCAAAGTCATTAGGATCGGATTTAGTATTTTGAAGTAGGATCTCTGAGACAAGGTTCCATAACTTAAATTCCCAAAATATTGATAGAAGAAAAATGAAATTTAATTTCCATGAAACAAAATAGAAAAATTAGATAAGAGTAGAGAAAGAAACAGGTAAAACTGTCTTACCGGCTTTTAGAGTGTTGACTAGATTGCAGGTTCCATTTTCAGTTATGCTCCCAAAATCAGTGTTAATTGATGAATGAAAAAGTTTGAGATTGTGATTAACAGAAGATGGGTGTGATGTGGAAGAAGAGATGGAGTGTTGAATCATTGGAAAAAAGCGTGAATGGGAGTTACCTTGATTGAGGAAAGTCTTTGTTAAAGAGGGCTATGGATAAACCCAATTTTTGGGGTAAGGATCACTTTTTGTTCACTGATGAAATAAATTATGTGGGTTATCTATTAGTTCAACAAGATAGCATTAACTGTTCAGCATGATAGCCTGTTACACATTGTTGACATGCTGATGAACCTTATATGAGAAAAATTATTTTCTGTGTAGCTCTTTTTTATTTGGGACAGGACCTAGTTGTTTGGCACTGCACCTTGGATTTTCATGTCAGGTGGGTGGCTGAGTTTTAACTGCTTGAGATGTAGTATTGTTAGCCATTGACATTACTGTTAAGATTTGGAAAGGTCGCACAGTTTGAAGTGCAAGCAGTGACAGATTTCTTTTCCCCCTATAGTATGGCATACTTTAGTTTATGAAGGTCATGTGATAATAACAGTTTACCAAGTACAGAAAGAAAAATTTAAAAAACCACTCCATTAACTCCAAATGAAGTTTATTTACACATAATCAATGAGCACTGTAAACAGGAAGTCACTCAAGGATTAAGGAATTACTAGTTTGAAATATTCCTGGTGGAAAATATTCTATAGGTATGGAAAAGTCAGCTGTGTTACTGTTCTGTAATTTTTATTGTAGAAAAATATACTTTTACAGAAGTTTCAACAAACTTATTTGAGCATTTATTTTGTTAATAATCAGCACAGTATTAATGTCTTTACCTTATGTGGAACCATTAACTTTATTACTTCTGTATGGAGACTTTGATTTACTTCTTTGAGGTGACTTCGATCTATTTCCTTGTCTCTCAGGTGACCATGACTTTGATTTACTTCTCTTTCTGGGAGGTGATCTTGTCTTGCTTCGCCTTCTGGATCTTTTGAATATTTCAGGGGATCTAGACTTGTTTCTGTATCGCTTTGGAGACTTTGATAAACTTTTAGATCTTGAATTATTTCTTGACTTATATTTTGACTTATATTTAACTCTCAGCTTTTCATAATTATCAGGGGACCTTGACCTATCCTTAGTGCTAGACGGGGACTTGGATTTGCTTCGAGACCTCCCTCTTCTACTATGTTTCCTAGGTCTAAAATCTGATTTTCTGTAAGGAGATCTGGACTTACAATAATCAGTCATGGTACTTGGATTCTTTTTCTTGAGCTTACGTAATTCTGATTTTTCAGACCTATCAGTGCTTCTTGATCTAGAACTTTGGGAATTACTTCGTGTGCTTCTCGTTCTGGATCTAGACCTTGATCGATGTGATCGTTTCCTGCTCCAGTTGCTTTTTTCTTTTCCTCTTTCACCGGATCTGTGAACCAAAGGTAGATAATATTTGAACATACAGTATACAGATAATAAGAACTTATCAATAACTTGGCTAAAATACTTGCACTAAATTTTTCCATGGCAGTATGTACTGACATCAAACATCCACAAATTGTATACAAGGCAGCATTTCTTGTAGAAATATAAAAGACTTTTAAAGTGGCTTTCTTCTCAGATTTCTCAATACAAATAATAGTAACACACTGTAAGATTAACTAAATTATTATGGTTAACACGAATCACTTGCAGTAAAACTTGCAAAGTTTGCAATAGTTATTTGCAAGTAAAAAAAGAGAAATTTCCGATACTTAATCTTTTATGCCACTGGTACCTACACTTAGCTATATTTTCAGCACCTGCAAATCTCAGTTTATCAAGAATATCAGTAATTAAGTTTCTTCAAAAATGTATTTATGATCACATTTCTCATACTATTGTAACATCATAATTAAAAAGCAATGAATAAGAGTCATTTTCTACTCTCCAAAGGATGTAAATATTCTTTGTTATTCATTCTGTTGCTGCTACTTATTTTACTGCCAGATATTTTTCCCCTTTCTTTTATGAAAACAGGCAAAGAAGAATATGTTTGAAGGCTCTCTACTTGTAGGAAGCCTACTATGACTGAAAATTGGCAAAGCAGATGAGCAGAAATCCAAATCAATAAACTCAGGTCCAAGGGACTATTTCAGAGAAACTGAGTTAGGGTTAGTTCCTCCTATACTCCTGACACAACTTTAGTCATTGGGGCTAGTTTTTGCAAACGTTACTATGAACCCAGTTTAGTCGTCAGGGATAGGGCCTGCAAACATCTTATAATGAACCTAGTCACTATTAACTCTGACTCTAGCAGCTATATCTCGTACTTTGTCAAAGAACATTGAATGCCTGCCTTTCAGCTGTAGTTGATATAAATTTCATAGAACTCTGGTTCCAATTTTCTCCTATAAGTAGTGCAATCTTAAGATCCTCAAAATTTTTGTTTTCTATATTAGTATATTATTTTTCTCCTACTGACAAAGTTGGGGACAAGATTTTTTTCCTCTGTCTGCATATAGTATTAGTATACCCAACATGCTTAAATGTGCACAACAGAAGAAAGTCAATTTGTACCACTGTTTGTCAGTGAGTATTCCCTTGTTTTTTGTTTGATCAGATGTGAAGCAAAGTGAAACTGCTTTGATTTCTTACTAAAAACATGCTGCCCGGAGGAAGTTTGTTTTTTGGGGTCCTTGGGAAACAAGAATTGTTTTGGTAATGCTTTCAAAATGCTTGATTTAAAAGTAGTTTAATCAACCAACCGAGACATTTCTAAACTCATGGAGTTCATATGGATAAAATATTAAATTAGAGTAAGGTGAAAATATTTGTGAAAAAGCAGTACTGTACCACAATACATGAACAACTGCTGATTCATGATAATATTAATCCACTGTCCAAAATTTACTATATACAGATTAATTATGTAAATCAAAAAGAAATCAACATTACAAAAAATACAAGATCAAACTTGGGCATTTAATAAATGAATATTCTTGCTCAATCTGATCTAACACTAAAAATAGTAATAAAAATAACATTAATCCAAAATATAAAACAACAAAAAGATTACAATACTGTACAGAGCACTCATATGTAAGCAGTCTAGGGCAGCATACGGAATGAGTAATTAGTGAGCAGGGAAGCTGTCACTCCTATTAACTAAATGAACCTATTGGACAATGATTCCTGTCACTGCAACTTAGAAACTAATGGGACAATGCTTCCTGTAATCAAACCTGATGTTTAAATAAAAAACTAGTTTTGGAGAAGGGCAATCATCAGACATTACACAAGATTGTAACAAATATATCGTTTATGAAAGGATACTGCTAAGCACGTGAAAAGTAAACTGTTCATGATAGGATACCAACTGTATAGATCTATCTCTAAAAGTAAAGTGATAAGATGTCAAGACTAACCTTTGTGGTGATGTATGGGTATGATGAAGAGGACCGTGCAATGGGAGGTCCATGTCAGCTCTCCAGAAAGCATTTCCTGGATTATGAAATGCATGGAGAAAGTTACACTGTCCCCCTTTAGGGCAGCCTTTCTTATTTCGTTGAAACAATTCTGTAAAATAAATTGAGGTAACTATAAATTGAGCTTAATATTCGTTTACATTTATTAACATTAATCGTGAAGTGTTTCTAGCCTTTTCATCTTGAAGGTTACTAGGAACAAGGCTTAAAAAGTGTGTATCTCTAAGAAGTCAATGACAGAATGATATTTTTTATAACATTCAAAAGAAGATTCTGCTTATACAATACAGATCTATAACCATAATAACAAAAAGTACTTACTGCACAATGCTGCTTTCCATTTTGAAATATCAACCAATATACAATTAAGCTGGCGACCAGCATACCAGCGGCCATTAAAAATACTGCAAGCCTTCAGAGCTTCAGTTTCATTTGAATATTGTACATACAAGTTACCACGAAGGTGAGCACTGGTGTTGCAACATACTTTGAACTGCATCACACTTCCACATCTTTTAAACTCTGGTAAAGCATCTTCATAGAAGTCTCTGTAAACAATTAGATATATTGTAGGGTAAATGAACATTTAACACTGGAAAAAAACAAATGGAAACAATACATAATTATTATGCTTATAAAACAATTATTTCATGACACTTTCAGGGCTCATTTAGTACAATAAATCTAACCAGACTTAAACAGTATTTATACCAAAATATTGCTGAAAAACACATTTTAATTTAATATTCTGAAAGTTTTTGAGAGTAAACAGCGAGAACTGACTGCTTGTACAGAAAAGTATTATGGCCCCATGTGTTTTCATCACTTTTCATTAAGAGTTGATGAAGTGATCTGATTTCTACCTATTATTTGTCTGTAACTAACCTGAAATGCTCGTAAGTTTCTCGTTCAGAGTACTCTAGGGATGCATCATCATCATACTCATCAAAAGCTACTTTCTCCATGCCAAAGTGTGAATACATATTTTGAATCAGGATCGTTGTACTTACTTCAGGATACTTATGTTCCCTGTAAAAATTAATCATATACACAAATAAATAACAGCAAAGCTTAATATGACAAAATATTTTTTTACATAAAAGAAAAACATTCATAGCATGTTCCATTTCACATTTACTTGTTGCTGTGGTGGGCACTGAAGAAGCCCCTTCATGTTCATACAATAACAGTGCAGCAGACACAACTCTAGAATGAAAACTCTTAGTAGAAACCATGATAAAAAACTACATTAGGCAAAAATATCTCAGGATATATATATACCATTTAAAACCATATTATCCAGTTCCAATTTAGGATCTATAAAACCTGTTGAGTTTTCGTTTTCCGTTTACATCTTATACAGTTTTTTTTGATGAAAAATAGACAAAAATTAAACTATTACTCTGATGACAAATATTACAAGGTGGCATGACCTAACCAGATACATAATCCAGGACCAGATGAACAAAATAAAATAATTTTATCAGTAATGGAGCTATAATTTGTGAGATGATATCACTTAATGCAACTTTTGACATTTCATGATACAACACTGCAGGAGGAGATGCTAATCACAAGTCAGGGGTACCAGATATCATTTGCAGTTACAATAAATGATCTTTAAAAATGAAAAACTACTAAGATTGCTGGGCATCAACTCTGTAAACTGTGTTTGTAGTTATTAAGATTTTCTAGAAATACTTAAAACTGTTGGAATATACAAGTTGTAATGGAACTGAATATAAAATTTAGGCCAAGGATCAAATGCTGAGATCTATGAAGTCACTCACTGCTGAAAGGGAAATTGAGAGTAAAAAGGTTTTAAAGGTATAATAGGAGGAAAGTCTTGCAGTTGCACTATGATTCAAGTGTTAGGAAAGGGTGGAAAGTAAGATGGAAGAAATAGAATATGAATGGAGGTACAGTAAAAGGAACAAAAGACGGTTGCAGCTAGGGGCTAAAGGGACACTGCAAAGAACCTTAAGTAATGCCTACAGTGTACCCCAGGGTAAAACTATAAGAGACTAATCACCTTGAGCAATGAATGCCAAAACGGCAGGCCCCAGTTTTTGAGAAAAATGGGCAAGCTTCCCTCTCGATGGGAACAATGTCCTTTCCATGATAATTTGCTGGAGGTTCTGGGTTGTGTGTAGGTTCATCATCCTGTAAAAGCCATCACCCTACGAATTAATATCTTAGAACACGGAATGTATTAACAGGACTCTCATGCTGTGCCTCAGTTAACAACACTTTAAAATATTGTAGGGATACTGAACTCTTCACATTAAAATAAAACACAAATAAAAACAAATCCTTTGGGCCAGCCCTGTGAGAGCTGATAATCAGCCGAGTGGTATGGTAGAACTATTGTAATAATAATAATAATAATGATAAATGGAAATACATTAAATGTATAAAAACATGATTGCCTTGTGACCAACCTTGCCAAGGCCTTTTGTTGCAGCTTCGAGTAGTGCTTCCTGTATGGATAGAGACAGCCAAGTATCTGGTTATAAAGCTGTAAAACCTAGTTAAGGTAAACAATTAACTCGCATTGTTTTAGGTAAATTACTAGTAAACAGAAGTGCAAAGAAAAACAATTCCATGGTTTTACAGAAAAACTTTTCATTAGCTCAACAATTATTGTTGGTCTATCTAAATATGCAATATCATAGATATATAAATCTGAAAGATTTATGGCTACTTTAATAGTTTTGGGATTTGCTACTTAAATTCAGATTTTAATGTTGCACTGTCCCCATAAGCTGATATTAAAAATAATTTTATTGAAGGTTGTCTTCCAACTAGCATGCACATTAAAAAAATATAAAGTACATTATTTGTACAAGGGGGATAAGAATGTGCACCAGGGGGAATAAGACTGAGGGAAAGAAAATTAATTTGGCTACAATTAAATATTCACACATATGAAACAGAAACAAGTGCCATTGTACTATTTAAAAACAAGTCTAGAGATGTAAAGGATATTTTTATTTTTGTCTCCCTCCACACCTGCTCCTTTTTCTTCTTCTCCTCTTCTTCCTTTTCCTTTGCCTGCTTTTCTTCCCATTCTTTTTTGATGAGTTCCTGAAACAAGAAGATATTTCAGACATGAGGCACATTGAACATCTATTACTATGGTGGTTCATAGAGTGCACAGTAGAGTAAAAAAAAAAAAAAAAAAAAACTGACCTGTCCATAAAAGACCCGACACAATACTGTGAAGGTGATGTAAGCTGGCATGGCTTACACGATTGGGTTGAGTTCCATCATGACCGATCGTAAAGGCAAACATTGTACCGTATACTAATCTGGATTTCTCATGGGAATATCAGGCTTATATTTTAACTATTCATAACCCAACCACCCTCCTACTTTACCAACCCATAATATTTTTGACCTTAACTATTATTAAGCACCTTCTGTTTTATATAGAGTATCAAACAAACAAACCTGCAAAAAAAGGTAGGTTGGGATTACATACATTAAATAGAAATATTTAGTATAAACATAATATATGTGCACTACAAATGAAACTGCTGCTGATTACAGTTTATCCTTCCCATTAGAGTATGATTAGGCTATTTGTCATTACTGTTGAGACCTTTTGGCTCAGATGAAAAGAGGGTGGGAGGACTGCTGGGGTTAGTGGGTGACTCAGAGTGGACAAAAGTGGGAGAAAGGCAGCTTCTCTAGGTGATGACAAACATGCAGAAGGATAGTCTTGATGATAACAGATGAGGAGGGAAACTTCACCATAATTTCATGGTTGAGGAAAGTTGGGATGTGCAGCATAGGGGGAAGTGGATGAAGAGGAATGGCAAGTATGAAGGATGAAAAAAAAGGGATTTTGACAGAGGAAAAATCTATTTCTGAGGAAGGTCCCGTGTCACCCGGTGAAATTCCATTACAGCACGAATTTCTAGGTATAACAATGCTAGATATACCAGAGAAAAAGAGCTTTCAGGAAAGCTGGGGTTACTACCCCCAGTCGACCGTCTTTTAGAAGACGTCGGTATAATGAAGGGTGAGTGAAATACCACTACCACGGAAATATACTCGAAAGACCTCTCCTTATCAAAACCCCCGTAAAAGAGCGGTGAGCCGTTACAGCTCCCACACTCTACACCCGCCAGGACGGCGACACCAGCGCCACCTGCTTCATTCCATGCTAGCACTAACTCCAGACTTGGCATGTGCAAGAAGGGGAGGGAGTACTAGACTAGACAGGGAGGGTCACCGGGTGACACGGGACCTTCCTCAGAAATAGATTTTTCCTCTGTCAAAATCCCTTTTCTGAGTCCAGTCCCGTGTCAGCCGGTGAAATAGTGATAGAGAATCATGCCAAGACTGCTACTACTGGAAAACAAGGGGGGGGAAACCTGAAGAAAAGGCAAAATTGTAACGAAAATAATTTAATTAAAGAATCTCTTCCATGAAGCAAGAATACTTAAAAGTAAAGCAACTTAACTTTAAGGCACACCAATAAACTTAACACTACCAAACACTGGAGGTCTCCTGACTGGGTAGAAAACCTCAAAAATCTTAAAATTACTCAAAAGTAGTGAAACATGAAATGTGCACAGAACAAGAAATACAACTTAAAAACTATATATGTAAACTTAGGCTTAAACATGTAAGAGGCAAGACTAATGAAAATAACACACGCAAATATCCGGGGTACGTGGAGCCAACAAAAACTGTCCAGTACCCATAACGAAACAATTATGGCTAATCAGGTTACAGTTTTCCATCATAAAACACAAACATATCAACATGAAGAGCTAGGCAGTGAGGCATAAACTACCAGGAAAACAAGTAGAAAAGCAAATGAGGTAGGCGGGCGGGGGGGAAAAGGAAAGTATATAATTATTTAATGTGGGGAGATGACACTTCCCACTGCTACAGTAGAATATTTCAGGGCTTCGAGTGATTTTAAATAGTGGCGTTTAAACACTAGAGGTGATTTCCAACCCGTATATTTTGACAACTCTGAAAAGTCCATATTATGAAAATAATTAGTAGAAGTAGCCACTGCTCGAATATCATGAACTTTAGGAACTGAGTCTGGGTTGGCTTGTTTAATGAAATACAGAATCTGTTGTCTTATACCATTAAGGGAAAGAGTACCACCTTTCTCCCTGATAAAAAGAGGACCCGACTTATTCTGTGGAGTTCTTGAGAGATAAGATTTAAGTGTATGGACTGGACATAAAGATTGATCTTGAGGAAGGGCACCACCTTCCAGGAGACCACCTGTCCTGTGGGTCTTCGTTTTTAGCTAAAAAACCAGGGGCAGGGGAGAGGAGGACTTCTCCGGATGGGAGGAAGTTAACAAAATTACCACCTCTAGTGAGAGCTGACAGCTCTGAAATTCTAGCACCTGAAGCCAAACTAAGTAAAAATAAAGTTTTTCTTAACAGATCTTGATAAGAGCAATTTAAGTTATCCAACTCTGACGCTAATTTAAGGACGTCGTTGAGAAACCAAGTAACCGAATGTGGACGTGAAACTGGCCTCAGACGAGCACATGCTCTGGGGATGGATGAAAAATAAGAATCTGTAAGGTCAATTTTAAAGCCGTAAAGAAATACTTTCTTCAATGCCGACTTGACTGTGGTAATAGTGGCCGGAGCCAGGCCTTTCTCAAACAGTGACCTAAAGAAGGAAACTCCTAAATTAGTCGTCATAATTTTGGCTTCAGAAGCTTTCAGGAAGGAGGCTAACTTCTTGACTGCTGAGTCATATTGCCTAATAGTAGAATCTCTTTTATCGGATTCTAAAAAGAGAGTGTTGACAGGGTCAATGTTTGCTCCTTTTGAGCTGCGAACTTTATAAAATCCATAAAGCTAGGGCATCTTGAATCCTTGAGGAAGCTGACACAGTCTTGGTTTGTACTGTCTGGGTCAGAATGGGCTTGGGAATCCGAAGACTCCATAAGCCCAGTTCCTGAAGGAGAGGGAACCAATTGCTCTTCGGCCAATAGGGGCTACCAGAGCTGGTTGACCTTCAATGTCCTCAGTTTGTGTAAAACTTTCAGCAGCAAATTTATTGGAGGGAACAGATAAATTCTCTCCCAACTGTTCCAATCTACTGTCATTGCGTCTGTGGCGAACGCCTGAGGGTCCAGGTTGGGGGCTACGTAACAGGGGAGCTTGAAGTTGCTCTCTGTTGCGAACAGATCCACTTGGAGTCCCGGAACCTGGCGGCAAACCCACTGAAAAGATTCCGCGTCCAGGGACCACTCCGTCTCCAACGGAGTAGTCCTGGACAGAGAATCCGCCACCACGTTCCGGACGCCTGCCAGGTGGGTGGCTGACAGGTGCCAACCGTGCTTGTTCGCCAGGGAGAAGATAGCTACCATTACTTGGTT
Source organism: Macrobrachium rosenbergii (assembly GCF_040412425.1). Taxonomy (NCBI): domain Eukaryota; kingdom Metazoa; phylum Arthropoda; class Malacostraca; order Decapoda; family Palaemonidae; genus Macrobrachium; species Macrobrachium rosenbergii. The sequence goes on from NC_089758.1 coordinate 11,820,886, forward strand.
TACCCGACCTGATTTGGAGCCGCCCCTGTTGATGCAATGAACCACCACTGCGCTGTCTAGCACCAACCTGATATGAATCCGACTGGGAGGGCGGATTTTCTTCAGCGTCAGAAAGACCGCCATGGCTTCCAGGGTGTTTATATGGAACTGCTGAAACATTGTGGACCACGTTCCCTGTACTTTTTGTTTTGGTGAATATCCCCCAGCCGCTTAGAGAAGCGTCTGTGTGGATAACTAGTGCCGGAGGGGGAAACTGAAGTGGGACTGCTTTGGACAGGCCCTTGACTGTGGTCCAAGGCCAAGCCTTGTCTTTAAGATCCGAGGATAGAGGAGACCCTGTCCCTGAGCTTGGTGTTTGCTCGCTCCGCCACACCCTGTTTATGTCCTTTAACTTGGCTTTCAAGAGCAGGTCTGTTACTGAAGCAAACTGGAGAGACCCGAGGACCCTTTCCTGGGACCTGCGGGATGCTGACTGATTTTTGAGAAACCTCTTGGTGAGAGACGCTATCTCTTTCCTCTTGGAAGGAGGAGAGACAACGTGTGGGAGGACAGGTCCCACTGAAGACCCAGCCACTGAAACCGAGACTCCGAGTCAGGCGGGACTTCTCCTGTTCAGCTGAAAACCCAATGACTCTAGGAAATTGGTGACTATGGACGTGGCTTTCTGACACTCCGGCACAGTTGGAGCCCAGATTATCCAGTCGTCCAGGTACGCTGCTAGGGAGATTCCTTGGGACCGGAGCTGCTGTACTACCGTATCCGCCAGCTTGGTGAATATCCTGGGTGCAATGTTCAGACCGAAGGGCATGACCCTGAAGGAGTAGGCTTGGTTCCCGAGCCTGAAACCGAGGAACTGAGAGAAGTTCCGCGCAACTGGGACGTGATAATAAGCGTCTGAAAGATCGATAGAGGTGGTGACGGCTCCACGCGGAAGTAGAGTCCGGACCTGAGCTACCGTAAGCATGCGAAACTTGTCGCATTTTATGTAGAGATTTAGACGCGACAGATCCAGGATCACTCTTAGCTGATCGGAGCCTTTTTTGGGAACAGTGAATAGCCTGCCTTGAAATTTTAGGTGCCTTGCTTTCTTTATTGCTCGTTTGTTGAGCAATCCTTTTACATAATCCTGTAGGATTGATGTGGGTGGCTGGTAAAATCTGTTTGGAGGGGGAGGATTCTTGATCCAGCTCCATCCCAGTCCCTTGGACACAATGCTGTGTGCCCACGGGCTGAAGGTCCACTGGTCCCTGAACCAATACAGGCGACCGCCTACCTGCGTTTTCTCAGTGGGAGGGAGCGGGTTTGTTCCCTCTACCACGACCTCTCCCCCTTGGGGTGGTGTTGGATTTTCCTCTGTAGGGGGCCTTGCCCCTTCCTCCCCTTGCCACCCTGTTGAGGCCGTGAAAAAATCCACGACCTTCATATGTAGGGTTGTATGCTGGTGAGGATACATAGGAGGGCGCCGCTGGTTGAACCAAAACATACTGCTGGGGTTGGGACTTAGAGGTAGATGGCTGGGCCACTGCCGAGACCGGGACGGCTTGAACCATCGCCTGATGAGGCCTCTTATGCCTCCTGAACCTTTTTCCTCCTCTCGTCTGGGGGCCGGCTGATTCTGGGGTCTTGCGCTTATAAGTGGGAATTCCCCACCGAGCGCGAAGACTCTGATTGGCCCGTGTAGCTTCGGACATGACGGATGTAACCTCTCCTTCAGGGAAGAGGTTAGGTCCCCAGATTGAACTTTTAATGAGCTTGTTAGGCTCGTGGCGGATTGTAGCGTCAGCAAAAATAAACTTTCTACATTCCAGCCTAGCCATAACAAACTCATGCAAGTCTAACTGGAAGGTCGCCAGGAAAGACTTAGCCAGGACCTGGAAAAAGGGCTCGTCCGAGCGGAGGCGGCAGTAGCCTCGGTAAGACAGCCGGGCTCAAGGACCGGGCTAACTTAGTCCGGGTCTCAAACTCCGCCTTTAACAAAGATTCCGGCAGCTTAGGGAGTTGCTCACTAAACTGCGTGGAAGCGCAAAGAGGGTCCAGCTTGCCTACAGTGAAAGTGGACGGGGCGTCCACCCAGAACTCGTTACTTCCTGGGAATACCAGGGAAGTAGGGTCTGTTTCCCTCAATTGAGGAAAGGGGTTCCCATCGAGGCATGCTCGGGTCGTGGCCAGAGCAATTTTATCCAAACAAGGAGTGGGAAGATCTTCACCTAGGGTGAACATCGTGAAATTGCCCTTGAAAGGGGTCAATTTTGTGTTCACTGCCTGCCACTCCGTCAGAGTGCGTAGGAGAGCCGACTGGGCTTGGTCTCTAGGGATGATGACAGTTTCCCTAGGAACCTTGTCTGATCGAATCCAGGCTTCTTCGGTAAGCCTCACGAAGCCAGGATAAGGGGGCAAGAGATCGGGGGGGAAGAACTCCAACTCCTCCAACCGTCTCGTGCCCAGACCGTCTAAGGTGAGTTTGCCATCATGTTGGATGGCCCGGAGTGCGAACCGCCAAGGGTTTCCGACATCAAACGGCGGGAGGTCCGCAGTGTCGGGGATAGAGTACTGCGGTTCGGCTTTAGGTTGGCGAGCCAAACCTTCCAGTACACTGTCATAAGTGGCAAACTTTTCGGAGATCTTCTCAAACCTCGAGTCTAGATCCTGCGTGAACTGTTTGTACAGTTCAGTGGCCAGGGCCTGTGCGTCAAAAAGAGGCTGGGGAGGAGGGCTTGGTTTTGCAGCCCTCTTACTCGCGCCCTTGCTGGAGGAGCTAGACTTACTCCCGGAGGCTACCGGTCCTGGGACCTTAGCCTTCGACGGGGGGAAGGGCAATGCCTTCTTAGAAGACGAGGACTTATAGCCCTTCGCCTTCCATGAAGTCTTCAACTTGGGGATAGCAGACGGAGCTCTATCACCCAAAGAAGAAGACTTCACAAAACCTGAAAAAGATGACATAGATGAATCAGGGGAGTTAAACAAAGAGGGGCCCGCCCCAACCTCCTCACTTACCTCTCCACTTACCACCTGGTCCTGCTCCGTATTCATAGGTTCCAAGTCGAGATTTAGTGCGGCAACATCCTCCGAGACCTCGGCGTACAAAATGTCCACTTGAGGTGGCTGGGTCGCATCGAGGATCTGCTGGATAATAGGGGTGGCAAGTTCTTCCGGAACTGCTGCGGCCACCCGTGCGCCGGGGTAAAGCAGATCCCTCAACCTGGCGTCGAGGACGTAGGGCTTCCCCGACGGAACATTTCTGCCGAACCCAGCCACCCAGGCCCGGAGGGATTCCAAGGCAGACTTCTTGGAATTTTCATCCGCCTGCAAGGAAACCTGTGGTTAGTCCGGAATACAAAGACCGACGGAAGATATAATCAACGTAACGTATGAGGAGCATGGACCGGAGGAAAGAAGACTTTCACTTACCGACTCGTCTTGGATGGTTGAGGAAAGAGCGAAGCAAACCTCACAGCCATCGGGTGCCAAACAACCAGGTCGTCTAGCCGGACCGCACAACCAGCGTGGGTCCGACACACTACGTGCCCGTAGGGTTGTTGAAGGGAGGCGGTACACCCTGCTCCTCACAACGCACAGTCTGTAAAAGTAACAGTACATGAACCTCACACTCTAAGCAAAATAAAGCCCGGCAAGGCCGGGAAACTCAACTACAACCGGAATACTCCGGTGTAGAAGAACTACCAAATAAAAACTGGGCCAATAAGCTTTAAATGCAACGAGCGGAAGTTTAAGATTCATACCGGAGGGCTCCGGGAATGAAGGAACGAAAACCAGGAACCAACCTTAAGGGCTGCCAGAAAAATAACGGCGGAGCCCCAGGTGTGGGACCGAATCACGTAAATGGTAAAACAAAATAATAATAATAATAACAATAAACTATAATAATAATAACAATAAACAAAATTAATAATGATGGTAACCCTCCGGGGTCCGAATACTAGCATTACATGGAACCATTTCACACCTATCTCCCCGCCGGAGAAGCGAATGGGTAAAGGAACAATGTCCATAATATACGGCGGGCCACACCTAAACCCAAACTTCGCAGCCCGATGGGGAGAGACGAGAGGCGAGACAGGATCCGAACACGCTGAGCTCGAAAGCAACCACCCACCCCAACACAGCGAAGCTGGGGACGACATGGGAGGGAGCGAATCTCTCAACCAACAGGAGAAGTCCCTGACTCGGAGAAAACGCCATCTAGCGTCACCCGCACGAGTCGCAAGGCTGAGGGGGGGGGGGTAGTGGAGAGGAGTAGGCTACTAGAAGGGGAGAGGAGACAAGGAGAACATGATACCCGCTCAACTGCAACCTTCCTTCCCAAGGAACTTGGAAGGGAAGCCTACTCCAGGGAGCTACACAGCCCAAAGCCCAACATCTCCTAGGCGTAGCCTAAAAAATCCAAACCTAGTATAGGTTAGGAGGGAGAGAGGGGTGAAAAGGGAGAGGAGTAACCAACAGGGAGAAAAATTTGTGCCGAGAGCCAGCAGGGAACGATCAGGGGATAAGAAGGCGAATAGCCTAGAGGAACACGTCCAAAGAACTCGATTCCTCCGAAATTGGGGGAAGAGGACTAAGGGGCTCACTCTGACCCACAAACGGACCCTGAGGAACAGCAACAAAACTCCCTCAACCTGATCTCCACACCCAGGGCAAGGGATGGAGCCTACACTATGACCATCACATAAAATAAAATTATGTTCACAGGAAGTGTAGCCTACCACGAGAGTAATTCAAAACATTTATAGGTCTCATCAGAGGCAAACTACACAACCAAAAACAAATGAAACTAAAAACATTAACTCAATTTAAGAGCACCATCTTCAATAATAACATAATAGCCTATGAGACTAAATGAAAAGGAACCCGACCTGGTGGGGGGGGTACAGGATGGGGCAACTCCTATGCAAAACAAAAAAACAAAGTGGAGGGAGAGCCTTACACGGAACCACCAGGAAGGAGTCAAGGGCCAAAATCTAAATAAATATATAGCGACTGGGAGAAAACTCCGACCGAAAGAACAGAAGGAGTCGCCTCATTCGCCATGGCTGAAAGGGGACGCCGTGGCGTCATACGAAGATCTCAATATTTATGAAAATACGAGACCAAAACAGCCAACAATAGATCAAAAGCCCCACAAGAAGATGGTACTTAACTTAGAGATGGAAAAGGTGCTCGAAGCCATCGTAGATGAAGAAAAATAAATCCAAAATAGGGACGAGCACACAAAAGAAGCGAACGAATCACGTGCTAGAAAATGGAATGAAGCAGGTGGCGCTGGTGTCGCCGTCCTGGCGGGTGTAGAGTGTGGGAGCTGTAACGGCTCACCGCTCTTTTACGGGGGTTTTGATAAGGAGAGGTCTTTCGAGTATATTTCCGTGGTAGTGGTATTTCACTCACCCTTCATTATACCGACGTCTTCTAAAAGACGGTCGACTGGGGGTAGTAACCCCAGCTTTCCTGAAAGCTCTTTTTCTCTGGTATATCTAGCATTGTTATACCTAGAAATTCGTGCTGTAATGGAATTTCACCGGCTGACACGGGACTGGACTCAGAAATGAAGTTATCTGCTAGTGCCTGCTGTTTCTCCCCTGTCAATGCCTTGTCATATAATGTAGTTTTAAAACTGCTCAGAATATAAACATTTTACAGGAGATCCCATGTCCAGTGAGGCTGCAATGCTCTGTGTATTAGGAAATTTAAACTCTATGTAATAAAAATGTAAAGTTCCATCAAAATTGGAAAATTTTTTTTTATAAAAAGTTTTCCAATAAAAACTCATTTATCGTAACTGTATATGCCTGACACTGTCTGAATCCCAGGCTCGCCACCTTGTCCAGCAGATACCCCACCACCACACTTTTTCATGTAGCCTATGAGTGAGGCAATGAGAGCAAGGGGTCAGGAAGTGGGCACTCTTTATATTAGTACAGTAGTGGGTTTAATTAAAAAAAAAAAAAAAAAAAAAAAAATTGCTTTACATAATAAAAACATGGTTTGTTTTATCACAGTCCTATACATCACCTACATGCCTTAATCACTATCTAGGTGGGAGGATGAGGTTCTGGGTGTCCCAGAGTGTCAGCAAGCACGTGTGCATTATCTCTAGAAGTGCGTGGAGTCTATAGATATGGGCAATAAGGCTTAAACACAATGAGTTTGCATGTGACAGGGTCAAAACCATAGCAGTATGTAAGGCTAGGTGCTTGTACTAGGCAAGTATTTTCTATACAGTATACTGCAAGACTGAAACACTCGCCATTTATGAGATGTAGCTACTGATATCCCTGAAACTTACATCTCTTGGCAGCACCATGAATGAAGATGAACAAAAATGATGGTCAGGAGGAAGATGAATCATTAACCTGATAACCTTCTGAAAGTTGTGTATACAAAAACTTGGGTCAATGAATAAAGGCCCAACCATTTATGAGTAATATTATATAGATATAAGGTGAGAGTAGACTGATATTGCCAGGTACTCATGCGTATGATGGAAGACAATCAAGGTTGTACTTGAAGGCTATAAATGTGGAAGTAACTAATTTCATGAGCTTGCACTTTCATTACATGTTTGACTTCACTGTTCCTCATATCACTGTAAGCTTTCTGTTACTTGCTTTTGATAGTAAACTAAGTTCTTGGAGACATGAATCTTACTTGGCTGCCCATGGGGAGTAGTAGTCTGGTTCTCCTTTAAAACAGTCTGGTGGCAGTCACTGGGCAAAGTAAAAGTGTTCTATATGACGGTGACTTAACACAGGGAAGGGATGATGAAGCTGTGGTGCAGTATTTACTCGACAATGAGGTTTTCGCTTTGAAATCTATAGTGAAATAGTCCCACTAATGACCATCTTCTGGTTTGACCTTGATAAGACTTGAAGCTCACTGACCTGCTTCAAAGATGTAAATACTAGAAAAGGCTGTCTTTGGCATGAGATCCGGGGTAGACATTTCTTCGAGAGGCTCATAAAGGGTCTTAAGATGTTTTAAGTAACAGAGTGTAAGGACTCAATTAAGAGGTTAAACATTCAATAACTAATGTCACCTCCATGAAGCATGAGTACTGACTTCTTGATAGAAGAGACTGAGGGAGTGCTTTATCACTGCAAAGAGATTAAGAAGTCGACAGTCACAAGTATTGTTGGATTCATCAGTTCAACAATCCTCTCTTAAAATGAGCTACAGAATTTGCTCTTCTTAGCCTTATAGAGGTTGACGGTTGAAATTCTGCAAGGCCTTGAGATGGGTCCAGCTGCTTCCTCAGAAAAACCTGTGTGTGTAAAGCGTTGCTGGGTAACCTCCAGGAATGAAAATAAGGTTGTTTAGAGGTTGTGGGATCTCTGGAAGTGTGGCTGCTTGAGGAACTTCCTCTGGGACCATTCTTATTGTGGTGCTAATAGCACTGCAGAGTTTCTCTAAAACTTGCTCTATGAGACCAAATGGAGGGACAGTATACTTTTCAAAGTCATCCTAAGGATGTAACATTGCACTTATTCTCCAACATCAACAGAAAAACCTGCTCTCTCCTGCTGGAACTGTCTGTATGTTGTATTTTCTTGGCATGAACACTGGAATGATCCATATGTTGTTTATTCAGCTCAAAAGATTTGCAGAACCAGTCTGCACAATGTTTTGGAATAGGTGCCTCCCTAGTTCCTGCAACTGTTATATTGTCCAACATCACACCTACTGTCTTTCCTGGCAATAATTATGCAAATATTTGGAGGCCTCAGAAGACAGCTTTCAACTCCAGTAAGTGATGCATATTCCTGTATCCTCTGACATCAAAGAAATCAAAGAACCTTTAGATTTCATAGTAAGACCAAGAAAGTATAAATAAGTTAGTATTATGAAAAAAATTATTATAAATATACAAAATTGCTAGAAAATAGTTCCAGTACTAGTAAAAGGCCAAAAGCAAATCCCAGTACTTACTCTTCAATGCAGTGAAGTACTGAAACTAAAAAGGTGAACGTACATAGATGCTATCAGGGAAGCTAGTAATTTTTTAACAGTCAGCAGCTATCTGTACCTGCTGGATGATAATCACTTTTTATTTCTTGTTAAGTCACAGGAATAAACATGTGACTAGAACAAAATTTTACATGAAAATACTGTACTGGAAAAACACTGAAAAATCTGCATCTGGCAAATGTCGCTAAAGATGTGGCACAAACAGTAGTTTACTGTCTATATAATAGACAAAAGACTGGTGATCTGGGGATATTCAGACATGAATATTTGGCATGACTGTGATTAATAGGATTGTGATGAAACAAATATATTTAAACTAGTGACAAACTTGATCAGTGAAATGCAAATCTCTGACAAGCTTCTTTCTGCAAACAATGCACTCAAAAAAGCAAAATTTCCATGTGAGAAAAAATTAAGAAAATATATCAGCAATCAGTGAAAAAATTGAGTGGTGAACTGCAAACCTCTTGTCTCTGACGTGCTTCTTCCTGCAAACGTTGTCTTTCCTTTTCCCTCAAGAACTTTGAATGGAGGGCAGCATCACGTAATTGCCATTCCTCTCTTCTTCTTGCTGCTTCTTCCTCTTCGAGTCTCTGAGCAAAGTCTTCATGTCGTTGATATTCTTCTAACTCTTCCAAGTATGAAGGGTCTGACAGAAGGGCTTCCTGTTCTAAAAATACAACGATTAAATGTCACTTGGTTTTGTCATAATTCACCTTTGTAAAAGATTTCTGGCAACATAATGTAAGTAATAATGTTATTTTAATATAAAATTAACTGATTAAAGTAAAAACAAAATTTTGACAATCTTAATACAGTACAACAGTTTTATGCTTGCTCTTTAAAAGCATAAATGGGTTACGTGCTTTATATTACCATTATGATGTAAATGCATATACTGTAATACAACTTGACATCAGTAAAAATTCTTCTTTTCTGAATCATTCATAAATATGCCCTTCCAATTACAGTACAGTACATTTATTCTTTGTATCAAGACATATGCTTAGTGCCAAAGAAAGCTCCTTTATTGTCCTTTTAATTTCAGTAATTAGAAAAAAAGGGCCAATATTTTTAGCAGGGGGTAACATGATATACACAGTTGAGCAGGAAGTCAAAGAGGCAGTAATTAAGATCTCCAAAAGTATGAGCTCATGTCAATGTTAAAGTGTGATTATTCCCATATTAATAATAATTTCTGCATGTTATAAGGTTTACCTATAGAAAATGAATAGATTCAACTTTTTTCAAGTTCATTTACATTACTAATAGAGGTGGTTTTACAAGAGCTTTATGTGAATTACTAGTACGTACTGTATTATGATGAGAATATACAGTTCTGGGTAATTCTCACAATTCCCACTGAGTACAAGTACTAGAGAATCTTGAAATAATATTTATAGATAAAAATCACTGATAATTTACAACAAATTCTTTCAGTTACATAAGGGAGAAGGGTGATGAGTGCCATGTTGAAGAGATTTGCATTTTCTACTCTACTTCAGTTATGGAGTGCTGAAAAATAACCAGATCATCTTGCAATATGGTGTACAATTTTCTATACAGTCTGAAACATTAGGCTATGTGATGGTAATTCTGTAAGACACATAAGGTTATAGAAGTTACAAAAACCATAATTTACATACCTTCTTTAAACTTTTTGTCTCGCTCCCTAGCTTTTGTTTGCCGTTTCCGACGTCGTCTTTCTCTTTTTACCATGACCCTCCATTGGTAATGACTGAAAATATTCGAATTTAAGTATCATATCCAGTCATTTCCTAAATTAGGTGTACAGTATATGTGATGCTTTCATATTTTAACAATTTTGAAAAGTCATATCTGTAACTGCTTGTCAATCAATGAAGTGGTTAGCATGAATTTCAGTTGTTGCAAAAAGCTCAGAATTGTGCAGTATAATCTTACTTAGCCTATGATCAGCAATAAATGAGCAGTTCAGGATTGTGGTAATCCTTTTTTTTTCTTTGTCATGCTAGAATTAAATACCTCCTTATCATATGATTAATAGAAGTATAATACTATACCCAACCATACTGTTAAACAGACCTGTATAAGTAAACTGAATGGTGTACTGTATGTACTTTCCTGCTTGCAACTAGAAGCAGGTATATTATAGTTTGCATTTCTATGATAACAAATGAGAGTTGAGACTGTATTGATAAAAAGTTAGAGGCCAGTACCATTTCCTGAGAACTTACGAGGATTGAATGCTCCATAAATCTTCAAGTGATTTCGTAACAGTTGTGCTGAAATTTTTTTAAGTGACTAAATGTAATGTAAAGTGTGACAGATGTTAAGAAAATGTGTTTCAAGCTTAGTGTAGCTGCTAACCAAAGAAGATGCACTAGATCTTGGGCCTTGAAGAAGTACAGAAAAGTAATGAAAGACAATATGTCAGTACTGTACTGCATTGCCAAGAAAATTAGACATGCCCTACTGAATGCATCTACAGTCCTTTAGAAGGAGATTACTGTTCTAGTAACAGGCCACACAGCACAGCATCAGGTTTGGTCATCAAAAGGATCACCAAGATGTGCTACTCAGTCATGGAGGAGATGGAGAGGCCTGTTTATCGGGTTCAGAATATGGTATGAATATGAGGCTAGCCAACATGTCCACTCAAATGACAACAATGAAGGCCTATCTTTATTGCTGACTGCAAGGGAATATTTGATGCGAGTAATAGCTGATACGTGGCTTTCAAAATCAAGCCGGAGTCACTCCTTGTGGAGAGGGTGGCTACTTGTCCAGCCGATGCTCCTAGGCGGAGGTCCCTGCCAAATTCCCCTGCACCTGGGAGGAGGCAAACCATAAGTCCAAGGGAGGTCGGTGGGGATTGCCCACGAGTAGCTGCTTCCTCAGCCGAACCTGTTGCTATTTCCCAGGTTTCGGCAACCAAACGCTGGAAAGGTGTCCAATTGGATCACACCTTATCTTCCAGTGATTCGGATTCGGAACCCAAAGGACATGGTCGACGTTTTCAGGAGTCTTCTAGGCCTTTGAAGCCCTCTTGCAGCTATTGGGACGACAGAGAGGTCCCTCTGGACACCGAGCTCCCATTGACTCATAAGCGCCTTTTGGCTCCCAAGTGTCAGTTGGCTCATAAGCATGCTTTGGGATCTCCCTCTCCTGTTGGATCCAGGCTCCCAATGGCTCATAAGCCTGCTGCAGGTTCAGTTCACGCTGTAGCTCTAGACATCCTGTTGACTCCCAGCTTTCCAGCATTGGAATATGAGTCTGAGGCTTCAGATTCTGATGTCCCTATTGCTGCAGGTCAACCTGTTTTAGCGCCTTCTATGTCACAGATCCCCAAGGCTGTATCCTCTTCATCTGGCGCTGATCGTGGGAAGTCTGCAAATACATCAACACCCAAAGACTCTTCTTTGCTTCCCATTCACCAACGTTTGGACAACATCCTGCAACTGCTGAAGAAACCCTCGTTGATCAAATTTATTAATAGTTCTTTTTAGCAGAATTTTATATATTTATTTATTTATTTTAGTTAGTTTTCTTTTTAAGCAAATTTATATGTAGTTCTGTTTAGCAGAATTTAATTTTTAATTTTTATAACACTATAAAAGTGAAAAGATCACATTTAGTATTCGACATTGGTGACCCTGGTAGTTGTGACACCAGATAACCCACAAATAATCAATCAATCTTTGAAACCAGAAGAACCGCAGCAGGATTTGGCACTTTCTGCTGTATCTTCATCAGAGGAGGAACCTGAAGCAGAACAGCCTTCATCAGCCTATACCACATTATTGAACTATTTCTGTTCTGCTTCCCGACATATTTCTCCACCGCAGCCCCTTCTTCCCTGGGATCATTGTTCTTGTTGCGTCAGTCCTCAAGATGGCCCTCTCTATTTCTTCCAAGAAAGCATTGTTGGAGATCGACTCTTGGCTGTCTGAGAAGACGGAGTTGGACAAAGCTGTATTTTGTTCTCCTCCTCCTCAGCTTTCCAAAAGGAGGTATGCATTCTATGCAACCGTGGAAGCTCCTTCCTTGGGAGTTTCCTCTTCCTCTCAAGGAAACTTCTCCATTCTGATTGACCCTGCTCGTCGTTTGGCCTTCGATGCAGCGAAAATTATGTTTTTGTCTTCTGAGCTTGACCACTTAGTTAAGGATATTTTTAAAGTATTCGAGATCTTCAGTTTCCTTGACTGGACGGTGGGTGCGTTAACCAAGAAAATTGAGGACTGTTCTTCCCTCCAAGAGAACTTTGCAGCAGACTGGCTCGGAGTCCTGTCATGTGCGGACAAGGCGATTCGAGATGGGGCACAGGAGGTAGCTGCTCTCTTTTCGTCATGTATGCTGAAGAAAAGAGACGTGGTGTTCTTTCACCCTAAAGGAGTGACACCATCCCAGAGATCTGCTCTTCTTTTCGCTCCTTTGGACAGTATCAGCCTTTTTCCTCGAACGTCATTAGATCAGGTAGCTACAGAATTGCAAAAAAAGACCACTCAAGGCTTGTTGGCGCATTCGTCCAAGTGAACGGAGTCTAACCAAACACCTGCGGTTTCATTTAATCCTCGACCTTTCTCTCCTCCCCAGCCATGGCCCCTTCGAGGCAACAGAAGAGGAGCTTCCTTGCGCCCACGCATGAATCCCAGATCAGTTCACCCTATCAGCAAAAAGTCCTCATCTAGACCAGTCTCTAGCAAGTGAGACTTCGGTCCTCCGTTTACCTGTGGGTGCCAGACTCTTACTCTTCTGGAGACAGTGGGAGGCCAGATCGGTAGAACCATGGGTACTACGAGTTCTCAAGGAGGGATATGTGATCCCCCTTCAAGGAGAGTCCAGCTTTGTCGCCTGTGCCCATCGCCTTAAAGGCGTACTTGGTAGGCTCCGAGAGGTTTTCGGCCCTCTCAAAGGAAGTCACAGCTCTTCTCCACAAGATCGGAGGGGTTTTACAACCACCTCTTTGTAGTCCCCAAAACCCCCATGGGTTGGAGGCCTGTCCTGGATGTAAGTGCTCTGAACATCTTTGTCCAAACCACAAAGTTCAGGATGCAGACGAACAGCTCAGTTCTTGCTGCAGTTTCCCAAGAGGATTGGATGGTCTTGATAGGCATGAGAGATGCTTACTTTCATATCCCAGTTCACCAGGATTCCAGGAAATTCCTGAGATTCGTCTTTCAGGACAAAGTTTTCCAATTTCGGGCTCTATGCTTCAGGTTGTCAGCAGCCCCTCAAATCTTCACCAGGGTTCTCACTCCTTTATCTCAATGGCTTTATGTAATAGGCATGAAAGTGTATCTATATCTGGACGAATGGCACCTAAGATCATCATCCCAGAAGAAGTGCACAAAGGACCTTCTCAAAACCCTACAGTTAGCCCAAGAGTTGGGCATTTTAATCAACTAGAAAAAGTCCTAACTAGTCCCTTCTCAGACGATAGTCTATTTGGGGATGAAGATAGACTCTCGGGCTTTTCCATCAGAGAAGAGAATACTGTCATGCACCCAAAAAGTCCGTCATTTTCTGAGTCTTCAAACCTGCTTGGCCAACAACTGGATGAGCCTGCTAGGGACTCTATCCTCCACAGAAATGTTCATTCCTTTGGGGAGACTGCATGCAAGGTCTTTGCAGTTCTTTCTTCCTTTATAATGTTTTTTGAGTAGTACATGTCCATTCTTCCCACCTCCTATCAATGTGGGATTCAGCTATGTAATTACTTGGTAAGTTTCATTTATAAAAATGACATTTTTATAATAAAATAAGGTTTTATATATACTTATTAAGTAATTACATGAACAGAGCCCGTCCCTCCTCCCAGCACATGGACATGGAGCATAAATGAACTGAGCTACGTTGTACCTATTTTTCCCCGAAAGTGGGCGGGGCACTTACCTGTACCAAAACAAAAGAGCGCTACTGCGAATTTTCAACTCTTAAGCTGCCATTTAAAGTAGAAACTGTAGCTATGTAATTACTTGGTAAACATATATATAAAACCTTATTTTATTATAAAAATGTTGCATTTGTAGTTAACTACATTTTTTGTAGATTTGTAGTCTGCAAAACACATGTTTACAGTCAAACAAGTGTAACCCATTTATAGTGTTGGCATCCAAGCACTGCATAGTTGTTTTTCTCCATTTTCCTTGTCTTTTTTCATTCCAGATCTGTAACTTGTTTTTGTAAAATTGGTAGCAGATGAAAATTACGGTATAAAACACTATCACTTTTCTGTTAGCATTTCCTCATTCTGCTTGCAGTGTCAAAATATTTACAATGTTGAATCTTAGTAAGGATTTTTTTAAATTTCAGGCTGTAGAGTGAATTTTGGGCAAAGATTGTAATCAGATATTTGACTGTATTATTTGCATGATGATCATTCATCTGGTACTACTGTTTTATCCTCCAATGCTCCAACTGACAAGGTATGTTTGTTGAACTAGTTTTACTCATGTTTCTCATGGGAAAAATTAGTATAGGTAGAAGGCATTACAAACCAAGTCCTCAATGACAAGGAATGTAGGTTAATGAAACTCATCTAGACAAAAAGTGTTCACTACAAGTTAAATGTTTATGCACCCTATTAGGCCAGTTGAGATATGATTAAAAAGTCATAAAAGCTAGAGATTTGGTAGCATAGTGGTGAAGCTTGAATCCACTCTGTAAAGCCATATAGCTTGATGTACCAGGTTAAGCTAGTTATAGTTTAGAATTTCAGTGGTCTGGTGAAACTATTGTAATAATAATAATATACCTTAGAGCTGAGATCTTAAGTTTGCCCAGATAAATAAAATAAACCTTTCTTTTAGGTCTGTATTATACTGTATTCAGTTATTTTGGTAATCTTTTTGAAAAAAATTAATTGCTGTGGTAAGATGTAAACAAAACATAGGCTAGTCTAATTTTCAAAGAACCATTTAAGTGTAACTAGTCATAAGATTTTGTTTTTTTTTTTGTAAAAGGGTCCATCAGCTCTAAGGCTGTCATAAAAGCACACTTTACCAAAAAACAAAAAAGAAGGATAATTTTCCATAGATGGTACGGATATATAATAATGACAGAAGTTCCATGTTAACCTAGCCAGACTATGCCAAGTACAGTATAGCAAAATCTGAGGATGACATACAGTAAGCAGTTACGTATTAGGAGTCATGAACTACACAACTGTCTTTCTCTAAAAGCCACCATGGTTGACAATTTAGTATTTCAACTAAGTGGTATGGTTAAACTACTTAATAATTATAATGCAGAAGTAGAATGGGTGTGATTCTCAAAAACTGGGAAAGTTTGGTTAGCAGTAACAACAAATCTACCATCCTCTATACCTAGAGGTGATGAGGCTCTTGGTGGAAAACAGGATATTGGTTGGGGGAATGACTGAAGGTGAGAGTAAACCAAGGATACGCATTAACTGAATCCTCCTAACCTAACCTTACCTAGGATGATGGTCCTACTTTACTAAACGTTTTCATAAAGGTATGGCTGATCACTGGGGTTCCCCTCACTTCAGTAGACATAGGGGTTAACCAAGTATTTATGATGGAAATGAGCATTACATTTGCCAGAACATATCACAACTGATCAGAAAAACATATTTCACAGTTTAGGAATGAGCAGCATTGTCTAAAACCATGAAATAACTCATGTTGTTTCCTAGCCAGTAGTACAAAGGTTTAGGTACAACTTATCCAACAAAAGTGAAAAACAGTGGCAGATGCAGCAAAACTAAAAAGAGAACTCTAGAAGTGCCATGTAGTAAGGCTGATATTTCAACTTAGTGATATGGTTAAACTACTTAATAATTATAATGCATATGTGAATGATATGGTTAAACTACTTAATAATTATAATGCACATGTGAAATGTTACATAATGTACAAAAGAATCCACATCATGTTGTAAGCTAAAAAAAACAAATTCTAGCACACATGGTGCAACATTCTACGGGTAGTTTGCATAACATTGGGATCAGGGTAATACTTTACTTTAGTTGCGCGGCCTGATTCCCACCAGTCGCCGACCAGGAAGGTTACGTCCTTTTTGGGGGTTCGCCCCCGGCCAGGTCAGGGAACGTTGCCCTAAGTTAGGTTAGGTAGGTAAGATTTGGTTAGATCCATTATAGGAAAGGTTATGTCTATGCATGAGTAACATGTCGCGGTCGACAACTGGAGAAAATCAGGCTGCGCAACTAAAGTAAAGTTTTACCAGGTTCAGGACTTTCTACTGTTTAGTGTTACTTGGGGGGGTGGGGGTCCAGAGGAGGCAAAGCCCCCTGGCCAGGTCAGGGCATAGAACCCTAAGTGAGGTTAGGAAGGTAAGATCTGGTTAGGTCAGGACATGGCATTCTAGGAAAAGTTGTTTGTTTTCGTCTGCGGAAATTATTTGCGTCGTTCAAAACTCGTCCCTCAATAAATATCCGAGAAACCATGTTTCACGAATTTAGCCAAGTATACAGTATATGAATGTTGTGTAGCCTAAACAGTTTCCGCCTTGCCCAGGTTTCTGTAACTTGGCCTAGCCTTATCTGTTCAATGGCACGGATCACTGCTCATTAGGCAAACTTATCCTTAATGTTAAAAATTTCGTGAAACTTTCAGATGTTTCATATATTCTGTGACTGTCCCTGTGAGGTAACTTTGAGTTTAGGCTAAGGTAAAGGAAGAGTTGACATGCATGGTCTAGGCAAGCCTTAGGCTGTTTTGATTACCTTAGTCTTTGCTGCAATTCGATTAACATTTCGAGCCTTGGCAGTTACTGTATCTCCGATTAGAAACACCGAGAAAGTTCGGCTGAAACAACTGGACTTTGTAACTTTGACTATGTAATGGGTTATCAGGAGTCTTGCCTGGGCTCTCGGGATTATGAACCTAGCGTAGTAGTAGTAAGAAGAGCGAAATGGATTTGAAACGGCTCCCGATCTGTTTTTCCTTTGGTTGCGCTTGTAAAAGTTCAAGAGTATGTTAAATGGAACCGTATGTTTTGATAAGTTCTTGCTTAATATCAATTTACTCTCAAGACAGATACATGAATAGTAGGCTGTTAGCTATTGGCTCTTCCTCAGATACATGAATAGTAAGCTGTTAGCTATTAGCTCTTCCCCATCTCCCTTATATGGATGTTGCACGACTCTAAATCTGTTCTTTACATTGCTACTTGTTGGACAATAAAGTAACAAATGCTCCAAGTGCTAATTTTTCTATTTCCCCTTTAATCTTTTCTTGTCATTTAGCTCTAGCATGTTCAGTCTAGCTCTGCTTATCAGTGTAGTGTTTTCGGAAGTACCTTACCAAGTTTCTTGTGTTATAGAGTATTTTACTCAAAGATCCTATAGATTTTCAGGGTTGATTTTTATGTATTAATCGTTTCCGAGTATTTTTAGTCTCGAAAACCGATTAAAAAACTTGAAGAAAGGTTAGGTTTTTAACGGCTCTTCCCACGTAGCGTTTTTTATTCCTCGTTGCTCTCTCCACACCTCATTTAATTGAGGGGTACACTCTTAGTATAGGTGCAAAGCCTGCAGTCTGCAGGAGGTTGATCATCATCGTTTACTCAGATAGCGTACCTGTTTATATTAATCTCGTATCTCCAATGCCTGTCTTAAATATTGTGCTTTCTCTTTTGTTAGTATTTTCGGTAACCTCAGTTTTATGCAATTACTGCTAAATTTTTTCAACTCAACAACTAAACAAATGTTCCGTGGTCTCAACGGTCTCTCCACATAATTGACACAACCTATCTGGTTATCTGCATTCCTGTTTCTTTAATATTTGGTTGTTCGGGGTACCCTTTTCTGCCATTACCTTCTAGACCCTTTTCCTTTTTATTTCTCTTATTATTTCATTCATTTGCTTTTTGGGTTCTTGTTTACTATAACTCTTCACTCCTCTACCTCGCTGCAGATTTTTACATATTTCTATTAGTTTTTTTTCCTCAGCATTCTTCCATTTGGTTCCCTTATTTTTACCTTCAATGTCGCATTAACTATTCATTTATTATCTGAAGTTACTATATTATGTGAAAATGATGATTTTTAAACTTTGTTTTCCAGTGGAAGTGTATCCGTCTCTGCTATTGTCAATACCTAATAAGGTGTTGCTGTAACTAGTTGGAAGATAAGTTTATCTTGTAGTCCTACTGACTTTTTTCATTTCTTTTCCTTTTATTACCTTCGGGTCTTGACGTGTACGAATATTCTGGGTACAACTTCTGTGTCATACATTTTTAATCTTACCTGTAGAACAAGGGCTCCTACTCGGCAGACACTTCCATACTTTCTAATTTCATGGAACATATACTATATTACACTTTTTCTTGCCTCATGCTTATGTATATGCTTGGCTTCCTTTGTCTGAGCACCATTCCTTTGAGTACCAAGGTTCCGTGACTGTTTGAATGATGCCATTTTCAACCATTCAGCTAACCTTCCTATTCTTGTTTATTGCTTATTGCCAGTATTGCCGACAACTTTGGATTGACGCCAGAGTAATTTTTTAAAACTTCCATGGTATGGCACTGCTAATGTCTACCTTACCTGTAATTTTTCTTTCTTGGTACTGTGGTATACATTGTTTCATTCATGTCTGTCAAGGCTTCAGTTCTAAATCCCTTATCGATGTTATAGTTTCTTGCTTATAGCATTAAATTTGTCTGTTACAAGTGAATATAATTTTGGTCCAGATATTGTCTTGCCTCATGTTTTCATCATTTAGTTCTTATTTTTTCCTAGTCTCTGGTTCTTACCTAGAACACAGGGTATTTCATTCATCTCTTCCATGGAGAACATTCTTAACTTTATCGCCTTTTGGCTTTCCATTTCGTGACATCCAGCGAAGTATCAGTTCATTAAAATCTCCCTTCTCTTCTTCTTCGACGTTTCTTCTTTCCCGTTTAAGAATTTTGCATATTACTGCTTGAATACGTTTTTGGTATCTTCAAAATTTTCAAATACTGCCTCATCTTATTTCCAGATAGCAGTCATTGTAGACGCTATGGCTAGCCATAATTTTTTTTTTTCAAGCCCTGAAGGTTGCTCCTTTCACTCTCAACCCCCCCCCCCTCGAAACTTTCATCTGCTGTTCTTTCTACCTTATTGTTTTGGTCTCCGGCATTATCCATGAACATATATCTATCTGTTAGCCTACCCTAAATCTTATGTAGTCTCATTTCTTATGTATTGGTTTCCTTCAATCTGGTCTTCTTTATTTGACCTTTTCACTTTCATCAGCTATTTTATTCTTTATATTTTGTTGGTCCTGTTTTGAGACCTACCTGTTACTCTTCTCTGTCCTACTGATCTTTACTTGAAAATTTGTATCATCATCTCTCATGCCCACACACTTTTGTACTATTTTCACAAGTCATGCTTCTTCAGTCTCCACTGTGAAACTTTTTCGAGCCCAGTATTCTCCCCTGTCCACCTAGCTTCTTTATTATGATCCTGTCCATTACTGTTTGAGCATTGTGATCTGCACGCTATTTTATCTGCTGCTTTACAAGGTGCTGCCATTGTATCCTCATCTTTGTAGATGGTTGTAACACCTCCTTCATCCCCCCTCTTAGTTTTCTGTAAAAGAAATCTGTTGAGATTGCTATTTGTGTGTCCGTCCGCCCTCAGATCTTAAAAACTACTACGGCTAGAGGGCTGCAAATTGATATGTTGATCATCCACCTCCAGTCATCAAACGTACCAAATTACAGCCTTCTAGCCTCTGTAGTTTTTATTTTATTCAAGGTTAAAGTTAGCCGTGCTCATGCGTTACGCACCGCTATAGATGCCAACAACACATGCCGCCACCGTCCGTGGCTGAAAGTTTCATGGGCCGCGGCTGAGAGTTTCGTGGGCCGTGGCTGAGAGTTATGTACAGCATTATACGCTGTACAGAAAACTCGATTGCGCTGAAGAAACCTCGGCACATTTTTTACTTGTTTTTATTAGCCCACGAATCTTTGGAGATATTTGTCATGTTATAGAACCTTCATTCTCTGGCTGGAATAAAACTTGTTCCAAGTAGAAGCAGAATTATTGTTAAGTATAGACTAAATAGAATTATTTACAAAAGAACCACCACACGAATGTTAAATATCTAATTGTAATTACGCTAATATACGAGAAAAAAATTACCGGTAATGAAAAGATTACTTAGAGATACAGTCAGCGCAAACAAGTATCAAACTGAAGATTTGGGAAAATCATATATTCATGAAAATCGCTTTTGAAATGTTAAATTATAAACACACATCGAAGAGGGTTCATAATTGTACAGAGAGGTTTTCAGTACCGAAGAGTCGGCTGAGAGAAGCACCATTAGATGACATCACCAGGTTAAAGTACTCATCTATCGTGACATAAATGTTATGCTTGAACATTTGTCATGAACCGTAACTTGGTTTTAGCATGAAACGTTGATAAGGAAAATGAGACTCTCCCCTTTTACACTCCACCAAGGGACTCACGTACGTAAAGTGAACGTTCAGGCTAATTGTCAGGTACGATTGGTGAAATGGCGTTGAAAACAATGCTTTTCCCTGTAATCCGGCGGCGAACGTATCTAATGATATGTCCCAGAAGAGCCAGAACAAGTACATTGAAAAGAACATTCTACCATGTAGGAAAATTAATCCTAGTCTGTATAAAACAGGCAGATAATATTATAAGTTAGTATCGTCAACTGTAAACAGGTTATTAAAAAATGTTAAATCCATAAAAATGCCGCAGAGGACAACACTTTAAGCATATACAGTACTCAAATCGACTGACTTTTCCCAGAAAGCATATACTCAAGTCGACTGACTTTTCCCGGGCTTTTACAGAGCTCTGGCTTTGGGCAGAGGTGAGTGTTTTGCAAAGGTCATATATTATGAATAACAAGTAACTGGTGGTATAGTTCTGTGTCATATCCTCTTCAAGTGATAAACCGTAATGACCGTAATTTATTGTTAAAAGAATTTTCTTTTCCTAAAGTAATTTAACATGTTGATTTGTAAATTATTAGCATACTTTGTTAAGATGCACAAATCAGAGCGTAGATAGAAGATAGTCTATTGTGATAACTTAAAAAACGAAAAAGTGAAAGGAAAAACTAGATAAAAGATGAAATGTTGCAAAACATATTTCACTATGATGTGTTTTTAATAAGGTTATACTTCCGATTAAGTAAAAGTTTTGATTGACTCATACATTTGGTGTCTCAGTGGAAGGCCTCTCTTCAAATTTTCTGAACAAAAGCAGTTTGAATTACTAATCACGTGCTAGTATTCAAAACAGAATAAGGTATAATTTTGTTTATTCTGTGGTCACCCAGAGTGACCTAGAATTTAGCGAAGAGAGTACTGTACCCTTCGAAGGTTCCGAAGTAACCACACGACACATTTTCAGTACGAAAACATCGTCGTCAACGGGAAGTGTTATTTATATTCTACATAACTAGTAGGTAATTGAACATTTAAGTAGGTACTGAATTACGTACACAGCCTTACTGAATGCAGTGCAAGAGGAAACGTTTCTAATATAGTGTATTCGCTCTTTCACGGATTTTCAGTTTCATTGTGATATAAGTTCTGTTTACCTTACTCTCAGATACCCTCGGCGGTGTGGGGAAGAGCTTGTGCCTATCTGCTGTCGAAGTTCAGCATGGTTTCAAAGGGAGCTCTCCCGCACGCGAGAGTAGATGGCTTTGTAAATATGAATCGACTTTTATCCCGTAGTTTGGTTGTCAATTCTGTTTGTATTTCAACAACTCAACCCATCACGTGGATGCGAGTCGAGTCTATGTGAGATCAAAGATAGTATTGTAATTACAATTTTTAAATCTTTTAAAAAATTTCCTTCGTATGGGTTTCACTAGAATGGAAATCGTCGTTTATGACTGTTGTCATGTTCCTTGTTTTGAACAAATGCAGAATCAAAAATGTTTCACTCTGTTTTTGTTTTCTGCTTGTTTAAGGACATCTTCGTAAATGAAAGTCGCGGTCTTCTCTTTTATCCATATTTTGATTAACTGAAAGTTGCAGCTTTTACATTTTAACCTACTTAAGGCCAGCCTTCGAAAAACAAATTGCTTTTATGTTAAAAGCATTAATGTTGCCTTTCCTTCTTCCGGATTGAAATTATTGACAGTGATGTGGCCTTCTGTGTGCTCCATTGTTTGGTCATGAGGCGGTTTTCCTCTTCGATGTGATGAGTGAAATCATAGCTGTTTTTAATCATCGTGTGGTTCTTCGGGGTTTCTCGCTCCATAATTTATTTGTGGTTTGATGACTGTTCTTGCGTTTGCCTTCCTTATTATTAGACTAGATTGGGGAATTGTCATCGTGACCTCTCTCTCTCTCTCTCTCTCTCTCTCTCTCTCTCTCTCTCTCTCTCTCTCTCTCTCAGGTTGTAGATATGCACAAGTGTAAGTTATTAATTAATTGTTTACTGGTGTGTGTGTGTGCATTATATACATATCTATATATAAAAGATAGATATGTATATTGTACATAAACATACATTATTAAGTAGTTGTTTTCACACATTTGTAAAGAGGACATGACTTGGGTTTTTCCTTAGAGTTGAGATGAAAAGAACTTACGGAAATAATGAAAGTAGAAGCGTATGTAAAAAAAAATTAAAGCCCAAACATCTCAAGTTACACACACACACACACACACACACACACACACACACACACACACACACACACACACACACACACACACACACACACACACACACACACACACACACACACACACACACACACACACACACACACACACACACACATATATATATATATATATATATATATATATATATATATAAAATTAGACATTTATGTGTTTGTTATTCGTTCTTAGCTTACAGCACTTTCTATGATACCTACTAAAACAGTATTTCAGTGTCTGAAGAGTGTATTTAAGCAGCTCATAATTTTATAGGATGAAATGCAATCATTTGATTATTTATTCATTTTCAATAAGCCGTTGCTATAGAGCGCAGGGTCTTCCCCGGATGCTGGCAACCAATTTAGGTTTGCAAGTTATTAAATTAAATTTCCGCGGCAAATTAATTTAAAATGCGACAAGTAAAATTTTATAGATTACTAAATCCTCACTTGTAGTTTCTTGTAAAATTCAAGTAGGTTTAAGTTATTTAATGAGACGAAATATATTGAAAAACCGACAGAAAGTTCATCTATAAGTATTGTGACAACTTCTTATGTTGACTGAAGCTTTTCACGGCTGTAAAGGTATAATCCTTGACTTTTTTTTTTCTTTACCTTATCCACGAAGCATTTCGAGGCCTGTCCAAGGTTGTAGCTTTTGTCCTTTTATGAAAATGCAGTGAATTATAGATGTATGAGATGCATAGCCTTCCGCCTTGAGACAGGTGACGCATAGTAGTTGAGCAGTGGCTTTTTTTTTTTTTTAGGGAATTGTTTTCAGTACTACAAAGTCGTTGATTTTCTCACACTTTCTGGATTTATTTGACTACTGCAAACTTTGAAGGGGAATGGGAGATCAACGAAGAAGCTCTTTATTCTCTGCAAACTTTGAAGGGGAATGGGAAATCAACGAAGAAGCTCTTTATTCTCTGCAAACTTTGAAGGGGAATGGGAAATCAACGAAGAAGCTCTTTATTCTCTGCAAACTTTGAAGGGGAATGGGAAATCAACGAAGAAGCTCTTTATTCTCTGCAAACTTTGAAGGGGAATGGGAAATCAACGAAGAAGCTCTTTATTCTCTGCAAACTTTGAAGGGGAATGGGAAATCAACGAAGAAGCTCTTTATTCTCTGGTTATGGGACTCAAACGTACACGCGGTAGCAAGAGAAAGCTTACCGTAAATTCTTTGTCCCTTCTCAAAACCAGTGAGCTTATACATGTATGACTGATTATTTACATGTTGAATGTTTTAGTTTGAAACTTAGGCTTTCTATTTCTATAAAATGTGCTCTTCCGTATCCAATTATTTTTGCTTTTTATTTTCACTATTTTGACATTTCATGAAAATACTCATATATTGCTTTTCTGTCGTCTCGATTCTTTTTATGGCTACTTGTTACTGAACTCTTTGATCAGTAATTGAAACTTTTGTTTCTTGTATCTATTTTTTCCTCCACCACATTTCATGTCAGTTTTACCCAACATTCTTCCATTCCCCAGATCTCGCAATAACCACTTTCATTTCTGTGATAATCACTCGTATCTGGTGTTCTTTCCAGTTCACCTCCCCTCCCCCACGAGACTCGCGCCACCCCTCTTGGACGGCTTCCTGGTCATCCGAGATAAAGGTCCTTCCAGCTCAGGCTCTGAGGTGCCTTCAGGCGGGATGACGTCCTCCTAAGGGAATCTTCACGTGATTCTCTCTCTCTCTCTCTCTCTCTCTCTCTCTCTCTCTCTCTGTGCCATTGGATAGATCGAAATCAGCAAGGGGAGGGATCTGGAAGGGCAGTTGCAGGAGGGCGGGGGAGGGTTTGTTCTCTCTCAGATGAGGAATCAGAAAGGGAGGGAGTTGTGGGATGTTAGGAGTCTGAAGTAAGGTGAAGTGAGGAACGAATACTTAAAAGAAATAAATGAAAATGTTTGTCTATTTGTTTGTTCTTATTTATATGTACGTATTTTTCAGTTACTTTATTTTAATGTAAAGAGGGTCAAGATCTTTCTGTTCTATCCAATGGAGAAAGAGAGGGTCTTTGTATATATGCTTTTATACTGGACTCCCATTAGATTTGGGTAAATTGTAGGACTCTTGGGCATAATAGATTTTAGAAAGAGGCAGATGTTGAACTTCTGATCTGTCAAATGCCGGGAAAGAAGAAATTAAACATTATTATCAAGATATTGAAAAGCTGAATTGAACAGATTCCTGAGAGCTCTCTGTTTAGTTTCATTTTTGAATATATTTGTACCCATACATAATTGTGGGTTTGTTTCTCCATTTCAAGACTCATGTTACTATGAGTATTTATTAATTAATTATCAAATTAAATTGCAAAAGATCAGCGAATGGGTAGTAGCAGCTGCAGCAAAGAGAGAGAGAAAGAGAGAGAGAGAGAGAGAGAGAGAGAGAGAGAGAGAGAGAGAGAGAGAGAGAGAGAGAGAGAGAGAGAGAGAGAGAGAGAGAGATCCCCTTGCATAAGGGTCAAGAGAAAAATGAATGTTTTCACGATCTGGCAATTTTGAAATAGGTCAATACTAATTTTTTTTTTCAAAGGAGGCAAATTCCAGGGGTCTGATATTTATAGGAAACACACGACGGAAAATGAGTCGTGATGTCTCAGAGGTCAGCGAAAACTTAGATCTTTGTTTGCTTTCACATTATTTCTTTCCGGCAAAAAGTTGCAAAGCGATACCCCAAGCGTTAGTAATTGTTTAACTCCTCAAGGCTCGCCGTGCCCAGTATTCGAGGTCTTCTGTTCAAGGTGAAGGTTGCTTTTTTCAAGCAAAGGTCACAAGGGATTTAGTATCTCTCAACCTTCACCCGTTTGTTTGATTTATATATTATATATTATATATGTACATATATATAAATATATATTATATATATTTACATATATATATATATATATATATATATATATATATATATATATATATATATATATATATATATATATATATATATATATATATATTGTGTGTGTGTGCATGCGTGTGTGAATGGAAATATAAGTGTGTAAATGAAACTCAGCCTTCTGGCTGCAAAACGTGAGCCTGAACAGGTAAAACTAGCAACGAATTTCGGTTTTTTGCCTTACTTACGCTTAGGATACGTTTACGTTCCTCATTAGATACTTTCTCCACTTGTCTGGAATAGTGCTTGTGAATCCTTCTTCATTTAAAATATTTTTGATCCGCATAGAGCCTATGTTATGAGTTTTGTGAAGCTTTTACTTAATTTAAACATAACAATTTAGTTGAATTACCTTTTTCATACATGATATATAAGAGAACTTAAGTGTTACTCTCCATGTATCACGTATATTTTCGCAGTTTTTTTTGCACAGTTGTGAATAGTTTTTTTTTTTTTTTTTTTTTTTCTTTTTACAAGTTGCTTTGGGCATTCTTACCAACTCAGTAATCTGTATAGCAGTTTTGAAGAGTTAGTGCCAATGAAAAAACTCATCTTCACTTAAATTGCGAATTCAACCTTCCTGAATTCACATTATACATGCTGATAGACAAATTTTGTTCAAAAAGAGGTAATTTCTAGTTATTTGTTCGAGCAGCTTACAACTATTGTGGAAATGGTTTAATGTGTTTGTATGAGTATTTACCAAGGTATTATTATTAGCGTCACAGCTGTGTTACAGTGTTTACGAATGCTCACTGAAGTTTATTTCTGAAAACTATTAAAAGAAGACAGATCGGTTTTCTTTATTTACTTGGAAAACTCATCGATCTTTCTGTAACTGAGTGGCACTTTTGAGTTTCCTTTAGCTTTAGAAACACACTGGAAGTAAATGCATTGTTTCTGTTGCCTGAAAGAGACAGTCGTTTTCTTATGGATTTCATTTGGCTTTTGGTATCGCTTGTAGTTGGTTGGTCTGTGATTTATTTAGTTGGTCACTATTTTGGACCAAAAGAAGATTCAAATGTAATATTATTTCCTTAATCTTTAATCGTGGTAGCTCTCTCTCTCTCTCTCTCTCTCTCTCTCTCTCTCTCTCTCTATATATATATATATATATATATATATATATATATATATATATATATATATATATATATATATATATATATATATATATATATATATATATATATATATATATATATATATATATATATATATATATATATATATATATATATATATATATATAGAGAGAGAGAGAGAGAGAGAGAGAGAGAGAGAGAGAGAGAGAGAGTACGTTTGCGCTGTCAGGATTGTGTTGTTTACATTTTCCAAGTGTTTTATAAGTCATTGAATCGATGTTTAGTAGAGGCTTAGTGCTACCATGTAATTTCTGTTAGTGATTACTAATAGTTTAAGATTATTCTTTCATTTTGTCATTATCTCGTTGTACAAATCAGTAGATTTACTGATTAAGCAATAAGAATTCAGTGATTTTAATAATTCACGTCTTAAACAAAAGAATATTAGTCTCACTAGCTGGGAGTTAGCGTCGAGGTTTGCGTCAAAACTGCAGTGGCAGAGACCAGGGGCAAAATACCTGTGTGAGACGCGTGTCCGTAATGGAAGATTGCAAGTTCACGGGACGTGGAAGTATCGAGAAAAATGTCGTTATTTCGAGGGTGGCAATTAGTCTCGATTGGCAGCAGCAGATGGAGGAGGGGAGGACCATTTTTGGGATATGACTTCGGGTGGGATGGATCGATCAGCGTTCCGGACGCAGGGCCTGGGGTGACTTGTGCCTCGAAATGTTGAATGTCATCAGGCGTGGTGGAAGTCGTCTGATTTATATCCTAATTAAAGGATGACTGATGGGTTGTGCTTTAAGGGAAATACTGAGAGTTTTATCCTTAAACTTTTTACTATTTTGTTCAAAGGATTTTGCTTAGCTTCTTTTTTTGAGTTTTACCAAACATTCCATAGTATTCCTGTTTAGTTATTTTTTTATGTTAGAAGTATAATCCACTCTCCTTCTAGGTCTGATTTATCGGGAGTTTCTAGGAAAATATTTAAGGCTGTCATTTGCAAGTTGTCGGCCTTTTTTTATACGTATATATACAAGACTTCTAGCCATTATGGCGCTGGGCTCTTATTACACTTGTTTATATATATATATATATATATATATATATATATATATATATATATATATATATATATATATATATATCAACGATAAGCTGTTTTCCCAAATTGTGATTCCCTCCAGAGAAAACAAGAAGACTGTGGTCATTGCCATAGTCATACTGAAACCGCTGAATTAGGTACGAATATCTGTGTTTAGGAGAACTTCTACAACTGGCTACATCACCAATATGAGTCAAAGTTTTTCGACATACGTGTATGTCACATTTAACTTCTTCCTATGACTTTGAAACTTATCACTGCTTATTGGTCCTCCTAACTTCTTATATCCACAAACCCTCCCCACTGTCCCTATCACAACACATTGGAATTTTACAAATTCTTCATCTACTCCTTCCGCCTCTGTCGTTAACCATAATCCATATTCCATATATTCTCTTCAGATATGGTCTGCTCATTTCCTTATTATCAAATTCACTTACCTCAGTTATTTTTTGAGCCATATTTTCACCTCTTATTTCCAACTTGAACATACACTTTTGTGTCATAACTTTAGGTTTTAACAGAATAATGACCTGTTATACCTCCAGCCGCTCCTTATCTTACCATTATATTGATCTGATTGCTTTTCCAAGGTCTCCACACCAACATATGAACAAGCAAACTATACCTCAACATCTCTTTC
>NC_089758.1:11856733-11869233 GCF_040412425.1 Macrobrachium rosenbergii
TCTTTTTCTATCATTCTGTCTGCTTCTCTAACTGTCCGTTCGTCAGCTTCTCTCTCTTTCTTTGTCTGTCTGTCTTTGTCCGCTAGTCTGTCTTCTGACCTATCACTTTCTCCGTACGTCATTCCCCCCTCTCTCTCTCTCTCTCTCTCTCTCTCTCTCTCTCTCTCTCTGTCTCTCTCTGATTCTCTTTCTCTCCCTGTCCATCTTTCTGTCTTTTTCGGGCTCTATTTTTTTTTCCGTCTGCCAGATTGCCTGCTTAACGCTCTCCGTCTATCTCTTTCTCGTTCTCTTTGCGTCAGTCAGTCTTTTTGTCCTTGCGTCTGCCCCTCGGTCTTTCTCCGTGTGTCAGCTCATCTGTTTGTGTCAATCACTCTCTCTGCTTGCATGCATTATGTGCATATCTACTTCTCCATCTGTCTGCCTGTCTCAGCACTGAATGATGTGAATGAAGTGGACGAGACTCGATCACTTACAGTAATTTACTTTTAGAGTTACCTAACTCAGAATACATTTAATGAGAGCTTTGAATGTCTGGATGAGAGTCAAGTTAAGTTCCATGCAAAATGAATCATGAGCCTTGTTGATGTATACGCAAGGTAGGTGTAATGTTATTTTAATGACGTTTGATGAATTGGTAATAAGGTACTTAGTACCAGTAAGGTACTTTGATGTGATTTGTCGTATGTTATTAGTACTGTTGGTGCTGTTGTTGTTGTATTATTCAGCATTTTTTAGGTGTCTTTTTGTTGATTATTCAGGCAGGTTTTTTTATGAAATTTGAAGTGTTATGTTTATGTCAGAATTTTAAGTAAGTTGTTATGCATGCTGTAATCTCATGAAGTTTAAGGAGATATTTAGCATAAATTGGCGCTAATGTTTAAAATTATTTATAAAAAAAATTATTAGGAGAAACAAGGCTAAAACCTAAAGGTCATTGTGGACGATGAGTTATACCCTTAAGTGAAATATGTCAAAATAAAAAAAAAAAGTTGATGATAAAATTTTATACAATTTCCTGGATGGCATATTACTGACCTGGCTGCTTTTGAAATCAGAAACCTGAATGATTTCATGCTTCAGATTCCTGATTGGTAGCTGATTTAGTATATATGAAAGCCTTTCAAATATGCCAGATGGCTGTAAGTAAAACTGAACGTAGGATAAGAAATATGATTCATGTATAAAATATGCTATGCAATTCCAAACACTTTGGTGCAGCCTAGCAATTTGTAGAACCTAAGAGAGTGGGCAGAGCAGGCCGGATTGAAATTAGTCTTTAAAAAAGAGTTAGAAAAACCTTCCCTCTTCCAGTAACGGAGAGGCTATAGTCTGCATTGACTTGGCCAGATCCGTTGTCAACATTTAGCCTAAGCGAGACGTATTTTGGGATCTCTTTGAGAGCGGAAGTGCGGAGGGTGGACAAGGGTAAAATGGCCTCGCTGGGTGCAAGAGCCAGTGCTGACAGAAGGCTATTACAATTTAAAAGCAGCAGCAACAGCAAGAGCAGTTAGCAATTAAAATACTAAAAAGGGATGTCAACTTTAATACTTGAGTTCTTTCGTCATAATTCTGTCAGAATTTTTTTAATAAAATATTTTGTTTTAAATTTTAGCCTAAATATCTTGTTGAGATTTTGCGCAAACATCTTTTCACTTTAAGCATTTTACGTTTCAGCTCAGTGCCTAGTTATTATTATTGTTATTATTATTCACAGATTTCTCGTTTCGTCTACGAAGAGTCCCAGTCCTAAAGGTAAGCCGGCCTTTGTAATTTACTTACATGGTATCGTTACCATCAAACGATTTGGCATATTTTTTAGCGAAGTTTGGATGTCTGCCGGTACTCCCATAAATGCTGACGTATTACAGCAGTCTATATAGACCAGTGCTCGGTTGATCAGGTTTATGTTTTCATCTTAATGATGCAGTGTACTTTCATTTCGGTTCTATCGTTATCACGTTATCCCTTTTTTTTCAATTGTTCGTACCCTTTTCTACCTTGTTTTCGAGGTAGAATAACAAGTGATATTTTTTGTTTTGCCTTTTTCCTTTTGTTGTCTCATTGTTCCATTATCTTTTTCAGTCATTGCGTCCCTTCCTTCGTCCTTATCACATCTTATTTTTATTTTTTATCTTTTATTTCGTAAGTTTTCTCTTCAAGTTTCATTTTGTATTTTTGTGCCAGTTATTTTCGTGTTCTTTCGTAATTACATCGTCTTTTATATATATTATTTTCTCTTTTCCTGTTAGTATAACCTGTCTTTTTAATCTCTGTTTTTTATCATAATCTTCTCTCATTAAGATGATTAGAATCTTAGTCTTTTTATCCTTCTCCTCCTTTAGTCTTTATTTGCTTTCCTCCTCATCTCCCCTCTCTTTGAACTCCATCCGCCCACACAGTTTCACCCCATCTTCTTCTTCTTCTCCTCTTCTTGCCACCCGACGCCCACTCTTTCCTCCCTTGCCTCTACCCCCCCCCCGCCACCTCCCCTAATTTACCCCCTCCCCCCTGGCCATTCTCTCCTTAACCTTCCTTCGCCAGTGATCAACCTTGGCCTTGGTGATCTCACCGAAGATGCAGGAGACCATGTTATGAAACCACCTCATTTTCTCCGGGGGAAGCAGAGATACCCCGAAGGCAGATATCGAAGAGAGACGGGCAGACAGACACAGACAGAGAGACAGACAGATAGACAAGCAAACAAACAGAACGGACAGACGGGTTTTGCAGGCAGAAAGAGAGAGAGAGAGACTGTAATTATTGATCACAATCTTCGAGCTTTTCTGGGGAGGTAAACCTTTATGCAAAAATGGTTGAAAGAATAAGGAGAAGGAAGAGTAAGAGGAGGAGGATTAATGGAGAGAGGGGTAAAAGAGACGGGGAGCTGAGACCCAAAGGAAGGGAAATAAACAGACATGCAAACTGGGCAGTACTTAGTGTTGATCACAATTAAAAACTTATTTCAGTTGATAAATTTTTTCAGAAACGAGAGAGAGAGAGAGAGAGAGAGAGAGAGAGAGAGAGAGAGAGAGAGAGAGAGAGAGAGAGAGAGAGACATTGCCATACATTAGCTTGTGTGTAATGATAGCCATTATCGCATGAATGAAGGATTGAAAGGTTTAAGGGGTGTTCAAACAACTGGAAATGACTTTTCCGAACCTGAAGGCTACTGAATTGACAATATTGAGCTCACGCTTGTATGTTGTGTGTTTGTGCGCAAGATTTCTGTCGAAGTGTTTTCGTGTTGATGCCAGGGTTTTATTTGAATATATTTGTGAATGCCAGATTTCTCTTTTAGGTGTATTTGGGTGAGTACGAGATTTCTGTATTATTGCACTTATGTATGCATTATTTGTATTAGTGTATGCTTTGTAATAATATATGTCTGTAAGATTACTGAGTGGACTTGTGTTTTCATGGATGATCTTATGTTTATACTTAGAAACTTTCTGTACGCTCGTGTGTGTGTGTGTGTGTGTGTGTGTGTGTAGGTATGCTGGATCTGTGTGCTAGTACGTTGTGTACTTGAACTTACTGTGTGAGAGCAACTGGCGCGCACATGCTAGATATATTTGCGAGGATGTATGTGAGAATTTCAGGTACGTAAGTGTGTGTACATATCTGTAAGATATTTGCGTGACTGAGTATGTATGTTAATTATTTCTGTGCCAGTGCGTAAGGAGATATTAAAGCTTTTGCGCGAATGTATGCGTGTATGCAACGGTTTTGTAAGCGTTTGTAAACAAGATTTCTTAAGTATGTATATAAAAGTTTTCAGTCAGTTCCTGTATTTTTTGAAGATGTCATTTGATGTTTGTGTGGAAGGGTTATCCATACTTGTAATGTTCACTATGTGAGGGTATGTGTCGATGTCTGGCTTTTATGTGAATGTTTAAATAAGCAAGATTACTTGGTGGAAATATGTATCAATACGTATAAGGTTCATGTTACATTAAAAAAAATGTAGGAATTCTGAGCGAGATTTTATAAATGAAAACGGAAAAATAGCTTATTGTGATATATGAGAGTGAGCAATTAATCTAGATTTTAGTGTCTGATGTTTATAAGATAATTGTGGGTTTAAGTCTTTATGTTTGTGCGTCTGTTTGTGTTCCAATTTGCGCATTGCTTCTGTATTTGTGCATCTAAGTGACTACGCGTATGGACTGACAGTAAGTGTAAGTTTGCATGCATGGGCCGTGCTTTGCGTTTCCAGTCGAGCGCGTGCTTATGTTTTGCTCGGTAAAGCTTTGTGTAAAACGCAGTTTGTTGAGCACCGCCAGTTTTTCCGTTTGGTTTCCAGTGCGATGTTTATGCTATGTAAATTGCTTCTCGCGAGGGGGTGTTACTGTTATAGCGGTGTAGGAGAACAGTTAGGTACTTAGCCATCGGAGGATAAAAAGAATTATTATTATTATTATTATTATTATTATTGTTGTTGTTGTTGTTGTTAACTGGGTCGTAAAGAATGGCATTGTTATTAGTTGTGATCCACTGGATAAAGAAATACAGTATTATTATTATTATTATTATTATTATTATTATTATTATTATTATTATTATTATTATTATTATTATTATTATCTGGGAGGAGACCGTTTTTGAGGCGGACCACGTTGAAAGGAATGGCACTGTGTATGTATGCCGTTGAGCTTATATAGTGCCGTCTCAACTTGACTTATAGTTTTTTTTTTTTTTTTTTCAGCAGGTAAATTATAAAGCATCCCTCCGAGGTTCATTTATCCCCACGCCTCGGTAGTCATCGCTACCATCAGTAGGGGGTGAATCCCATAGGGGGGGTAGAGCCATCAGCGCATCTCACGAGGTGCACTGTAGGCATTACTCAAGATTCCTTGCAGCGTCCCTTCGGCCCCTAGCTGCAACCCCTTTCATTCCTTTAACTGTGCCTCTGTTCATATTTCTCTTCCTTCCATCATACTTTCCACCCTCTCGGTATAATGTGGTTCGGATTCCACAATAAGCTGTAGGTCCCGTTGCTAGGTAACCAATTGGTTCTTAGCCACGTAAAATAAGTCTAATCCTTCGGGCCAGCCCTAGGAAAGCTGTTCATCAGCTCATTGGTCTGGTTAAACTAAGGTATACTTTACCCTCTCCTGTTTCATAGTGCAGCTGCGAGGTTTTCCCCTTGTTACACCTTTCAAACCACCTTTTCTCTGAATTTCCGTCTCAGCGTTGAATGACCTCATAGGTCCCAGCGCTTGGCATTTGGCCTAAGTTTTATATTGTAATTCTTATAAGGGGTGAATGCCACTAGGTATACATGCAGGGAATATTACGAAGAAACTTGTATGCCAAGTTGAAAAGGTGCTATATAAGCTCAACGGCGTACAGAGTGCCATTCTTTTCAACATTATTATTATTATTATTATTATTATTATTAATGCACTGATAATGAGGGCGAAAATAATGATAATAGCAGCACGTAAATAATGAATACCCATGTAACGAAAACTAGAAGTACAAATCTAACGGTCTATAAAAAACTGACTAAACACGGACAGTAAAAGTTAAGAAAGCGCGACACACCAACTAATCGTGTATTGGAGAGATCTCACAATGAATCCCGTCTATTTTAAAAGTTAAGAGTATAAAGAGAGAGAGAGGGCCGTCAGTCGCATTCCCCGTCTCAGTGAACGGGATAAAGAGAGAGGTGATCGTTAGGCAGATAATCGGTGAGCACGCGCCTTGTTTAGTTAGATAATTCGTTCGTTAAGTCGTCGGGGAACCAGTCATTTACCTTGTGGTGTGTCTCCTTTCATTTTTTTTTACTTTCTAAGCTTTCTTTGTTCTTCTGATTGATGCTGCTTTTATATCATATGCGCAGCTTATTGCGGACTGTGGAACGAGAGAGAGAGAGAAAGAGAGAAGTTAAGTATACCTTAGTTTAACCAGACCACTGAGCTGATTAACAGCTCTCCTAGGGCTGGCCCGAAGGATTAGACTTATTTTACGTGGCTAAGAACCGATTGGTTACCTAGCAACGGGACCTACAGCTTATTGTGGAATCCGAACCACACTATACCGAGAGGGTGGAAAGTATGATGGAAGGAAGAGAAATATGAACAGAGGCACAGTTAAAGGAATGAAAGGGGTTGCAGCTAGGAGATTCGAACTCTCGGCCAGCAGAGTGCAAGCTGAGAGCGGAACCCACTCACCCAACGAAGAACTACAGCTTATTGTGGAATCCGAACCACATTATGTCGAGAAATGAATTTCTATCACCAGAAATAATTTCCTCTAATTCTTCATTGGGCGGCCGGAGACTCGAACTCGGGCCTAGCAGAGTGCTAGCCGGCAACTCTGCCGACTTGTCAAACGAGGAACTAGAGAGAGAGAGCGAGAGATAATTCTATTCATGTAACGTGACCACATCAAAGGTCATCGAAAGGAGAAGACTTAGAATACATTCCGACTTTTTTATGCCGTTCGGCCCAAGGCCAAGGCATTGGAATGTTAGGATCTATCGGCTTTATATGGTATGTGACGTAATCCTAAGAAGAGAAAAGGCCCTTAAGGCACAAAAGTCATTAATTACTATAATTAGTATTATCTCCTGCAAGGGGTTTTATGCTTTGTGGTTCGCTGTATTTTTTTTCTGTTTTTTAGCATACGATAGAAATAGTGCATGGATTTTTTTTACGGAAATTTTAACAAGGGAGGATGCTTGAATAGGAAAATGTCATTAGAATTTGGGAGAGATAGAAGTGTAATTTTTCCATAGGAGTCTTTTTGATGGTTGTATTTTGAAAACTTGCAGATGTTTGTGATCACTGTAGGCCCTGTTATTATTATTATTATTATTATTATTATTATTATTATTATTATTATTATTCCTAAATGTTTACTTATATGGAGCACCAGTTAAGAAATTTTTATTAAAAATCAATCTTCACCTAAACAAACTGCGTATGAATAAAAAAAAATACAAGAAAACGAAACAATAAGAATTGATGCATAGGGTAATGAAAATAAAAAATACAAGTGAACATCACACGCATGAACATGCACATTAACAGCAATCGCTCTTTTGCAGAAAGATTCACATGTTACTGTGACGCCTGTTTAGAATGGTCATTTGTCATGACAAAATCTGGCTTCATGTTGTTATTTCAGCAAGTGTGCTCTCTCATGAAAGATTTTTTTAACAAAGCCAATTTCTGTTTGTATAATAATGGCCACTTTTTCCCCTCAGATTATTCCTAGCCTCAATTCTGCATAATTTGCTTTTATACATTTATAAACGTACACATACATACTCAAGTATAAAGAAATGCATACGAGGTTACAAACACACACACATATATATATATGTTTATATATATATGATAGGTAGATGTATGTAATTATATATATATATATATATATATATATATATATATATATATATATATATATATATATATATATATATATATATATATACTGTATGTGTGTGTGTGTGTGTGTGTGTGTGTGTGTGTACACGTACATATGTATTGTTCGTTTGTTTCTCTTTCGATTTGCGTGTCTGCTTTCAGTTGTTTGCATTTAGATGAGTTTCGCAAAAATTTTTTGTGGATTGTTAACTAAATTTTGCCAAAGATGGGCCGCGTGACTGAGAACACTAGTTAGCTTTTGAAGGAGGTAGGAATGTAACGTTTTGGGGAGAAGAGGCCGTTTTGAGGTGGGACTGCTCACACGTGGAGGAGATTTGACGTCTCTGAATGTTATTGTTATTATTATTATTATTGAGTTATTCACTCGTTCATTTAGAACATTCCAAAAATGTCATCAACTTGCAATTCAGCGGTTGTAAAAGAAACACATAAAACAAAGAAATAAAGCATAGTGCACATGAAACAGTGAGAAATCGAGGATAGTACAATGGACGAACTTACAAAAATACCAAACATCGAACACATGAACAGATGTTGAATTGTCTGTGAATCTCCTTTAAAGAATCACTCGTCATTTTGGCATCAGCTAAGAAAAATTTTCTGTAGAGGCAAACTGACTTCATAATATTATTTTGAGCAGTGGCTCACAATTGGTTGGTTACTGTGTTTTTTCCCATTAATTCGTGCTTGTGACAATCAGGTATAATTTATCTTTGTGCAATTAAGAATGCACACACTTTTGCACAAAAACACACACACAAGCTCACACAAACACGTATATATATATATATATATATATATATATATATATATATATATATATATATATATATATATATATATATATATATATATATATATAAAATTTCTGACTCACATCGGGATCTAGCCCTGGTCTTTCAAATGAGATGCCAGAGCGTTACCGATTGACCCGCGCAAGGCTGCCTCCAAATATACCAGCGAATTTTACCCAACTTCCTTACCGAGCAGCGAGTCGATTGGTAGCACATCATCCGAATTACCCCTTCATCGTGAATGTGATAGAAATATGGACACATGAGCTCGTGTTTCACAGAAACAAGTTTCTGGCAGAAATATGGACACATGAGCACGTGTTTCACAAGAATAAGTTTCTGGCCCACATCGGGACGGAACTCCGGTCTTCATTGTACTTCATTTTTTACATTCTTCCTTGGAGAGGAATTCACTCCCTGCCCCCGGGCTACTGTCTTTTTTTATTGATTAAGAAGGGCGAGATATTTGTTTTTTCATCCATTTTATGTTTTTTATCCGATCAGTGTCCTTCATAGGGAGGTGAACTAATCGTAGGAATATCATATTTTAACGATCATTGGTTGGGAGCGCCGTACACGTGTGTGAATTATAAGATTTTCATATGAGTATATGAGAGTTTTACGTCTGGTTGTTATTCGTAATGTGCTTTGATTGACGGCAGTGACAAGTCCGTTACAACGCTAGCTCTCCATCACTGAATCATGGTAAAGTTGGTAGGCGCTACTACTTGGACTGGTTACTATGAACGAAAGCCAGGGAATATTCTGGCTTGCTGATCAGCGAAGTTAAGCAGCGCTGGTTTGTTTGGGCTGTACTTGGTCGGAGGACCACTAGTGAATATTAGGCACTTAAACTTCTCTGAACGATCTCATCCAGTAGATCAGTTTATAGTTGCTTGCAACAGACCTTACGGGTCTGATGTGATGTCATAGGCTCACGATGAAGCTCAAGATGACAGCAAAGATAAGGGAACCTTGATGGAAAGAAAAAGGGCAGGAGTCATTCCAGGTGGTGTACGTGAACGATCTTATCCAGTAGGTCAGTTTATAGTTGCTTGCAAGAGACCTTAGGAGTCTGATGTGAAGTCAGAGCCTCACAGTAGAGCTCATGATGACAGCGTAGAGAAGGGAACTGTTGGAAAGAAAAAGTCAGTTCAGGCGGTGGATGAGGGACCTCAACAAAGGAATTCGGGGAGAGGAACCTTCTATGGGCTGCAGTGTTGAGCAACCTCTATTAAGCAGTTGGATGCTATCTGGCGTCGTGACTGCCTGGGTCACTGACGCCGCTGCGTGAGCTCAAGTGACGTTTATTTAAAGTTTGACATCTGTAGGTCAAGCGGTTTAGATGCACGAGGGGATGAGAAATGAGAATGAACATGTATAGCATAGTCTGTGCTTTAATATGTTTATATTATTATTATTTCTCACGTTACGCCCTTTTTCCTTGGCAAATCTTTAGGGATGAGGGTGCCAGCCTCATGTCCTTTTCACGATTCCCATGTGACACTGGTACCATTCATATCTTGGTCGACTGGTCAACTGGTAGACAGGGATGAAACCACTGAGTTACGGCCATTATTATAATCTTAAAATACTTCAACCAAACCGCTGTGGGGATGGTCCAAGGAATTCGTTCTTACATGAATCATCTAGGTTTATGTTCCATTCCTGGATTCCGGGTATGTAGAGCATTGCCAGCTGTAGGTTACATTCCCTGGTTTGTTTATCTGACAGTTACCAACGTGATTCTTAGAGTTGACCTTCATTTCCTTTGTAAATGCTTATACCATTCATGGTAGTCTCTCTCTCTCTCTCTCTCTCTCTCTCTCTCTCTCTCCATGAGGACCATTGTTACGGCTTAAGCTCATAGTAGGCTGTCGATCAGTGTCTCTTTCTCTCTCTTTGTCTGTCTTTACATTCAGGATCCTTATTGTTTTGCGTTGGGTTTATGACAGTAAGTCATTCAGTCAGTCTCTCCCTCTCACTTGTCGTAGGGGTCCATTGTTTTGACGTTAGGCCATGATACTTAATCAGTCACGGTCTCCCTCTCTTTTTCTCCCCTTTCTACCTATACGCGGACTCTCCTACCATCAACTATTTACATATAACTAAAAGAGGCAGAGTGGAATTAGAAATGAAGTTAACAATAGTTAGTCCATTGAACAAATAAAAGAGGTCCACATAATTGCAAAAACAGAACGAGTTTCTTGTTCTGTCAGAAAAGTCTACAGGTCTTGTCCTTGTAATCCAAAGAATGAAAAATCCACTCGAAAATAAAAATGGGAGACATTGTCTGCATAATGCTCAAATTTAATCTTTCCACCTTCTTGTCCTTCCTTGCTGCTATCCAGGTGAGGGTCGGGAAAAGCGCTGTCCGTCGAGCTTAATTAAAAAATATTTATATATAAAATTCAGCTTGCTATTCCTAAAACATATTATTTAGAATATCGATTATTATATGAAACCCTTTCGTTGAATAGCCATATCGTTAGTAACCATATTCAGTGTCATGCAGTTTCCTCAATACTTTTAGGTTAGAATACAGCCTTCTGGCTACATTTAAGAATATCTGGGTGCTTAGCAAGGCTGTATGTATGGATTCCGGGTGAGCAGCAGCAGCCCGGCTACTTTCTAAAAATCCATTGAACAACCACTTCGAATATTTTGAAAGAGGAATAAGACCAAGTTACAATTGAGGCAAGACAAAGTAAAGAAGTAGGACAGCCATATAAGAAGAGAAGGAAGGAAACGGATCAAAAGTTAAAAGTAGAAAGCATTTGTAGGTAATTATCAGTTATAGTGAAATCGAGTGGCCTTCTTTCTCGCTTAATATGTTATATGTAACCTTAGAAATTTATGTGACTTAAAGATTGTGGTCAGAAAAGGGCCTCAAGCAGGAGTTGAAAACAGTGAATAGATTAGGGACAACGATGGGAAGAGTGGGGCCTAAGGAGTGGGCATTGTGTAGTTGAAATGTGTCTAATGCAGTCATGAGGATAATTTTGTTAAACAGCGTTAGTTGTGACCCGAAAAGTATATAGTCAGCAGATGCAAAAGAGATTAAATTTTCAAAAAACATCTGTACAGCATTAAGAGAAAATATCGTCACTAAAGTTTTTATTTATATATTTATTTGTCTTTTTTGCGTCACTTTCCCTTTTTGGAATTAGACGTGAAATGAGTTCTCTCCAGCCGTTACCGTCCTGTGGTCTTTCTGCTTGAACGACCATCAGGTCCAGATCTTCACCTGTCGTCTTTCTCCTTCATTTCTTGGGCCCTCCTACAGGTCTTCGTCCCCTTACTTCCATATCTACAGCTTTTCTGATCAGCTGCTCCTCTTCCCTTCTCATCACATGAACAAACCACCTCAGTCTTGAGAGCTCTTTCCAACCGCATGATACCACATCCCCTGTAGGGGGTAGTGTCGTCATTGCACCTCACGTGGTGCGCTGTAGGCATTACTTAATGGTCTTTGCAGCGTCCCTTCGGCCTTTAGCCGCAACCTCTTTCATTCTTCCACCTGACTTTCCACCCTCTTTAACAATTGTTTCATAGTGCAACTATCAGGTTTTCGGGCTGTTACACCTTTCAAACCTTCTTACTGTCAATTTCCCTTTCAGCGCCGAATGACGTCATAGGTCCCAGCGCTTGGCCTTTGGCCTAAATTCTGTATTCATTCATTCACTGATACCACATATGTATCAATTCCTCCTGTGTAAGATGATCTTCACATTGTACTTCGGCCATGAATCTTGACCACACCTTTTCAAAATCGCCTCCATATTCCATGGTAGTACCCATATTGCTACTGCAATTGCATAGAGAAGCACATGCCTTATATACCGCTCATAGATCGTTGCTAGTTATAGTAATGGAACATATCTGATTGTCCTTTGGAAGTAGGAGAATGCAGTAGAAATTTTTTAGTATGAATGCAAACATACAAATGAAATACATCACATTTTACAAATTGTGATTCTTGGTCCTTCTATGGTTTTCTAATTTCTCTGCTGCCTTCTAATGCATGAAATTTTTGTTGTAATTCCTAGTCTTTTTATTTCTTATAGAATTCCTACATATCAGATAGTGTAGTAGTCTTATGTATATATATATATATATATATATATATATATATATATATATATATATATATATATATATATATATATATATATATATGTATATATATATATATCTATATATATATGTATATCTATATCTATATATATAAGGTGTGTGTGTGTGTGTTATGTAATCTTTTTTGGATTATATGCATATATGTATACAGAGATAATATAGATATAGACAG
>NC_089758.1:11876733-11884233 GCF_040412425.1 Macrobrachium rosenbergii
AAAAAAAGAAATGGTTGACAAGCTGTGCGAATCAGGGAGCCTTTGAAGTCCTTTTTTTTTTTTTTTTTTTTTTTTTTTTTTTTTTTTTTTTTTTGCTAACAAACGGATTCTCTCAGTTTAATTGGAAGATTCTGTTCCATGCTTGGCTTCTCCTTCGTCCAGATTCAGTTGATAACAGTTGCCAGCAAAAGACAAAATGTTTCAGTTTCATTAAGATATCGCCATGTACAGTAATT
Organism: Macrobrachium rosenbergii; assembly: GCF_040412425.1. Taxonomy (NCBI): domain Eukaryota; kingdom Metazoa; phylum Arthropoda; class Malacostraca; order Decapoda; family Palaemonidae; genus Macrobrachium; species Macrobrachium rosenbergii. The sequence goes on from NC_089758.1 coordinate 11,876,970, forward strand.
TCTTACTTCTTTTTTTATGGTGGATAGGGGACAGTTGGGTTTACCGTTAGTATGCGCATTGCACACAAGTATGATTTGTCTTGCATGTACCATACATTCCCTACATCGTGTGATGACAGTGTATTATTACTTACTAAAGAAGCCATACTAAATGACAAAACAGCTGAATATTTTTTGCAATGCCAAAGTTAATGGGTTTCTTTTTCTTGCCTTGTGCAACATTTCTGTCTTCCTTTATACTTGAGGTAGGGGACCATGAAAATAATAAAATGGGTGATATTGACCAATAAATAATGACCTTTACACACACACACACACACACACACACACACACACACACACACATATATATATATATATAATAACGTACATGAGTGAACTTATTTTTACCACCAGCAAATTTTCTAGCCCAAAAAATCATTTTTATAAAATTTATTTCGTCAGAAAGTAAACTCCTTCAACTTCATGAGCTAATGATGAATATCAGTGGCTTTCTAAATAAAGAAAAAGTTTCAGCTTTTTCGAGGGTTCATTTTGCTCTACTCGAGATTTTTTGTTCGTGCATTGAACACCAACGTATTTCAAATTGCAGCTTTTCCTTGTAATTTTTAAATGTTTTATCTTTTAGCTTGAGGTTTAGACCAAAGTATATTTTTATATGTGAATAATTTATCATGTAATCCTATTTATTTTGGTTAGAATTAATTACTGACTTGTACTGTTTTTTTTTTCCGTCTTCCTCTTGTTCGCCTAGGTGTTATATACATTATATATGAATGAATTTTATCACATCACCGTGATTCATATACAAGCATTAAGCTATAAACGTCTTTAATATCCAATTCGCTCAACCTCGGAAATAATATTTTTTCATATGTGTTACCCGAAGGGGAATTTTTTAGTTGATAATAAGTTCGTCGTCTCTTGGGCTCGAACCACGGGAGACAAGAACTCAGGACGACAGTGACGCGCATTAAACTACACACACACACACACACACACACACACACACACACACACACACACACACACACACATATATCTACATACATACATACACATGTTAGTCATGTCAGAATTTAACTCATATTCTCTCTCTCTCTCTCTCTCTCTCTCTCTCTCTCTCTCTCTCTCTATATATATATATATATATATATATATATATATATATATATATATATATATATATATATATATATATATATATATATTATATATTATAGTGTGGGGTTTGTATGTATGCACTTTAATTTTTCTCACGTTTCTCCTTTGCTCTTGCTCTTTTGAATAATCATTGGAAGCTCATTCTTCAACCAGACCGTCCCCAAAACCTTTTAAAACGGGTTAGAACACTGACACACATTTTTATAGTCTCGTGACTCCGTTATCAGTTCGTATTCAGAGTAACGTCTCCTGCCGTGGAAATGTTACATATCGTCACCTGTAGGCAGTCGCTGCTACCCCGCATTTTGGCGTAGCGGTTCGTCTTTGAAGAACTGGTAATTTCATCTTGAGAGATCGGGCAAAAAGTAGTAATTAATATCTCCGTGTCATGGGCGCTTGCCTCTAAAGTCTTAGGTAACGGATTTCTTATTTTTGATTTGAAAGCCGTGTTTTTCTAACCATATGTCTTCTGCACCCATCTCCCGTAATTATTCTTTTTTTTTTTTTCTTCTTTTTTTTTAGTTCTCTCCATAGTCATAGTTGGATTTTCTTTTCCTCGATTATGATAGCAGATGGTCGATGTTGTCGTCTTTCATCGATATCCTTCGCCATAATCTGCTCAATAGCAGATTATGGCCATCTTTCACTGTAATCTACTGAAGACTTGATGTTCAGTTCGCCAACTGCTGTCCAGTCGGTCTCCCTGGACAGTTAGGCTGACCTGTTGCTTAAAAGCTGTGTGATGTAGTTGGAAGTTAGGGGCACCTTTTCCCATACTTTGGGAGTTTGTTTCTAATCTAATAAATCTTCCTGGTTCTGAATCATTCAGTTCCATTCGTCGTTGAATTATCAAAATGATTTAATGTAACGGTTCTGCGATTTATTTTTAAGCACATAAGAGATATTCAGTTATTTCCAGCTGTTTCTGGAGTTCATAAATGATTTTCGGTCATCCAGCAAATCTTATTATTTGGTATGTTTATGTAAACATTCATCTTTATAACTTGGTTTTTCAGCATATGTAAAGACGTAGCAAAAAATATACGATTAAAAAATTGTAGACAGTACTTAAAGATTTAACTCTCTCTCTCTCTCTCTCTCTCTCTCTCTCTCTCTCTCTCTCTTAGTCCCTTCTGATTTTAAGGTAGTTACAATATTCGCTGTTGAAAACATTTCTTAGGTAAAAATTGGCTTATTGCTAAATAAAGCTTTTTAACGTTCGCGTTGCGTTGATTTTTTTCGCTCTGTTGCAATAACCATCTGTTACAACTTTTTTTTTATTTCATAAAAATTCTCTTGTGTCAGTGCCTCTTATTGCTTTTACTGCCAGGATCCGTCGCTCGCTTTTTCTTGTGCATTTGGATAAGCTTAAATTTCGGAATTTTGGTATAAGACAATCTTTTGCTACCCGAAGATTCGTCCGCTGATATTTTTGCAAATAGTTTTTCTCTTACTCTAAATAACCATGCCTCGAGAGAGTCATAAGTTCTTAAGTTCTCTCTCTCTCTCTCTCTCTCTCTCTCTCTCTCTCTCTCTCTCTCTCTCTCTCTCTCTCTCTCTCTCTTTCATATTCTTGATCTATGTTGCAGTCAGCTTATTCTCTCTCTCTCTCTCTCTTATTCCTGATTTATGTTGCAGTCAACTTATTCTCTCTCTCTCTTTCCTATTCTTGATTTATGTTGCAGTCAACTTATTCTCTCTCTCTCTCTTCCTATTCTTGATTTATGCTCTCAACTCTCTCTCTCTCTCTCTCTCTCTCTCTCTCTCTTTTAACAAACCTTGTTACGTCACCGAACAGTGACAAATTAAATCTCTTTGAACGGGGTTCTTCCTTTCGCTGCTGCTGTTGTTAAAGAAGACAAACGAGCTCAATAAATGGAACTCCTCATCAAAAATCATTAACAGCGACGTGTGTTTTTATCTCTTCGTGACTAAGTGTTCTATCCAAAGCTGTTTTATAGACGTCTTTTTTACTTCATTCTTTTTACACTGGCATAAGATACGTGCGAAGTATCACTGTTCATCGTAGGAAGTGTTGAAATCGGGAGCGGTGGAGTCACCTGCTTTCGGGTTCGTGATGCAGAATAATAATTGTTAGGTGATTTCACGATTTAGACGTGTTAAAGCATCTGTGGGCATCGACGGCTAAAAAATTAATTTTTAGTCCAGTTTTATTAAAGAGGAATATGTTAGTTTTGATGATAGTTTATCCTGCGCAACATTGTCCATAAAGCTTTTGTATACCAAAAATATTAAGTATTAGTTAGGGGCGGGGGTTCGCGTCCATTAGTGGGAATATATTCATTCATCTTCCACGACGAACATTATTGTTGGTACAACTGTACCTGATATAAATCAGTCAATCTCTTACAAATCTTATAAACACAGTGAACTGTATATGATAAATTTTCGCCACATTACGCAATAATCTTTAGGTTATTCGTGGAAGCATCATTGATCAATGTAGGTCTCAGTTGATTATTAGTTGAGTGTTAGTATGTAAGTTGCTACATGTGTAATGTTTTGATGTACTTCTTGGTTGCTAAGTGTGTAATATTTTGATATTTTCAGTGGTCGTTTTATGTAATGTTTTTGTGTTTTCCTTGAGTGTAATACAAGGCACAAAAGATTTTGAGTAACAATGGTACTTGTATAGTGTGTCTTTTAAGGCATGTAGCTTCGACAGGTTTTTAATTTACTGTGCTCTTTAGCCCTCCATATACTGTAGATATGCCTGCTTATATACATATATATATATATATATATATATATATATATATATATATATATATATCTATGTATCTATGTATCTATCTATATATCTATCCGTCTATCTGTGTATCTATCTATCTATCTATCTGTCTTTATATCTATCTATCTATTTATCTATCTATCTGTATAATATATATATATATATATATATATATATATATATATATATATATATATATATATATATATATATATCTGTATATATCTGTGTGTATACCTATGTACATATCTTTGGGTATGCGAGTAATATCAGTATCAAGTTTCGGTTTATCTGCCATGATTGCTGGTCTCTTAACATTACCATGACAGACTCACCGCCTACACTTGCTGAGCACCACGTTAGTCAGCTGTATGTCGAATGAATCTGGAAATTTCTCAAGGTCTGGAGCAGTTTCCTCCCATTTTTTTCCTTCCAAGTGTGAAAAATAATTGGATCTGGTCAGGTTGTTGTACTGATTTTCGCAAACGGGTCTTGAGAGACGATAGCGAGGCATCTTGTTTACTGTAAACTTGATTTTCGCCTAACTGTATAGAACTGTCTGTGGAAATTTGGTGAAGAGTTCTTCCGGCTTAAAAGAATTAATCTTTACCTTAAATATATTATATCCAGTTGTTTTTCTTGTTATTAAAAAAAATGAATAGAGGAATTGCTTAAGTTCAGTCATACAGTCTTTTGGATAAGGATAAGAAGTTAAGTGTCGAATGTCAGTTATTATGATTTCCAAAAGCAGGGAGAAAGTAAATGTCCCAAATCAGGAACATAAACTGAAGTCATTTTTCGTGAACATCAGACTCTTCAAAGAATTAATTCGAAAAACTTCTATTTCCCCAGTAAATAACATTGGTGAAAACCTAGAAAGCTGCCGTAGAATTTACCGATGGCTAACGACGCCAGGAGTCGGTGTTGGCATAAAAACAAATTAGTCTTAACACCTAAAGCACAAGTAGTTTTCGAGAGGTTCACGGATTTCCGCTGTTTGTCGCTCGTAACTCCGTCTGTAACGTGCGTTTAGAGGATGTGAAATTCCCGAGCGGGATTGCAATTCCCTAACTGTGATCGTCATTTTTAGCAACGCCTCTTGTTTGGAACTTCCTCCCCTACCTCTCCCCTCCCCCCCTCTCTTCTTCTCTTCGTGTTCCTTCTTCCTCAAAGGCTTGTGAATTTGGTGCCTTCGACTCCCAGAGGCTCGAGTGCCTTCTGGAAAGAAGAGAAACCCGTTTTTCTGACTCGTAACGGAGCCCATTGGCGACTGCCCAGCTTCCTTTTCTCTGGGTTGTTCACATGACCGTTGTTCTCAGAAAGCCTCTTTTTTTCGGGCTTGCTGTCCAGTCATTTCATTGTTTGCCAACATGCATTTCTCCCACTCTCTCACACACACACATACACACACACACACACACACACACACACATATATATATATATATATATATATATATATATATATATATATATATATATATATATATATATATATTTTTGTCACTTCTTCTTCTTTTAACGTGCTCTTATTCCCATTTTTGTATGGGGTAAGCAAATATTCAAGGACTTTTTGATTTGGCTTTAAGACCTATGGTCTCGATCCTGCCCTGCCTGACATCGAAGACCCCGGTAAGAATAACCCGACCCAACGCCCTTTCTTCCCAGCAGCGAGAAGTTATTGCGCGGGTATTGCAGAGTTGAGTAGATTGAATATATATTTATATATATATATATATATATATATATATATATATATATATATATATATATATATATATATATATATATATATATATATATATATATTGATTTTGTGTCACTATATACAGCTTAACTTTTATATATTTTACAAATATTCAGCCACAAATATCGAATCCTTGTGGTGGCGAAACACTTAAGAATAATTCCTCTTGGGCATATTGCATAAGTATTGAACGATATTTATGTCATATAATATATAAATATATATATATATATATTTATACATGTGTATATATGTATATATATTTATATATACATATGTGTGTATATACATGCTGTACTGAATAAACAGAGGTAGGGAAACTTACTTTTTTAAAGTTATATGTACAGGTACGAACAAGTTCATGTGTACACGTCGTAGTTCATGCTCATGTGTACACATCTTACAAACAAGTGGATATTCATTATTTATGTAAAACTTGTGCCTAAGTTTATGATATATGTATTGGATGTGATTACACAAAGTTTCATTTTTTCCGTCTGTTATTTGCCCAACCTGTGGAAGAAAATCACTTTTGATCTCTTCGTGGAAATAAATGATGCCTGTTGCCCTTCAGATTATAAGAAAAATACTGCGCAATCATTGGCAGTGTTGAAGTTTTTATGGAAATTTGTAATTTAATTTTGTGTGTATACGTAAGGATTTGTTTTTATTCTTATTATTGTAATTGTTGTACATGTATTTGGTTTTAAATGTGAAATATGCGTTTATTTTTTGTTTGAGTTTTTATGTTAGTTGTGTAGATATTAATTGGGTTTTAGGGAACGGATTACTTGCCATAATGACCAAAGATTAGTGGCCAAGCAGTGACAAGAAATCAGCTAACATACTTCTTAAAATCCAGTTCAGCTTCATGAATTTATGTCACGGCAGTCTCCGGAATCATTCTGTTTAGGCAGAGTTGTGAGGCTGGCTACTGAAATTTGTCAGTTGAGCTTTCGTTATTGGCTAAAAAAATTAAGATGGACCTTTGCTTACCTTAATGTTAGTATTTCATCAACATCATATTCATATTCTCCTAAAGGCACTGGATTCCAATAGTTTTTAAAGAATATAATTTTTGTCGTACGCAAATCTGTAGGATAGTAATTTAGATCAATATCAGAGGTACTTAGCATTTTTATGTAATATATCACGGATCACTTAAAATACACAATAGTTAATGTATTCAGTAAGAACTATAATCCCGCTCCCGTAACGCCTCTCAGACAACATCCGTATATAATTATATTTAGATATATGTAAATATGCGAATCGTTTACATGACAATTATCGCTGGTACGGGTTGTATAACAGAACATTAATTTGCTCCTCTGTATTTTATAGGCGTTACAAAGATCTCTGGGAATGAATTATCAAACAGAGATATTTTCACAAGTGGGCATGTAATTCAGTGAACGCCTGACTAAAATAATTGGGGTTGGTACCGTGAAGTCTTGGAGGTATGACGGAAGAAATCTGCTATGCAAGCTTACAAAAATTTTTTATATAATAATAATAATAATAATAATAATAATAATAATAATAACAACTTATGTTCTACTACATCCAGATTTCGGAATACTTTTCCAGGTTTATTGATAA
>NC_089758.1:11889233-11906733 GCF_040412425.1 Macrobrachium rosenbergii
AGAGAGAGGTATATATATATATATATATATATATATATATATATATATATATATATATATATATATATATATATATATATATATATATACATATATATATATATATATATATGTATATGTATATATATACATATATATATATATATATATATATATATATATATATATATATATATATATATATATATATATATATATATATATATATATATATATATATATAATGGGAGTAAATATAGTGATTTAGGTAGTGTGAGAGAAGAGGTGAATTGCAGAACAGATGAAACAAATAAGGTAGCAGTGTTTGTGTAAAAGATTGAGAACAGATCTGGATTGTTTTTGGAAACAAAATAGGGAATATATGACGGGATTGTTGAGTTAACTCTTCTTTATGGAAGTGAAGTGTGGATGGTGAATGCGAATGAATGAGAAAGGGCTGTTTGAAGCCGATTAGGTGATCTCTCGCGCAGTATATTTGGTGAAGAAGAATTGGAAAGGTGAGACATGTTGATACTCAGAAGGGCAGTGTAGGTGAAAAGATGGTTCGGAGTGTTTTTGAGATGGTTTGATCATGTGGAGAAAGTGAAGAACGATAGGTTAGTGAAAATAATATGTAACTCGGGATGTATTAGCAAGAAAGATTTAGAAAGTGGTGGTATGGAAGAAGTTTTGGAAAGGAAGGACCTAAATATCAGGGAAACATAGGACTGTGTGCTAGAAAATAGTGATGAATGTAGCAGTGTGGACTTGTAGAGGGTTTTGATGTGCTGTTGATTAGACTGCTGTGCAGGTTTATGAAACGGCTGATGTTGTGGAAGTTTTCTGCGGAGGAGGTTCATCCACGATTCAGGAGTTGTAACAGTGACTATTATTCTCTTGTTTTCTCTGGAGCCTCCCCTTGTATATGAATGTGGCAGTGACTAGCTGTTAATTTTTTCTTTCGAGCCTCCACCTTCAAGGATCAACGGCATAATGATGATAGAAATTACATACACATTAATAAAGTTATAAACTGATTCACCCTTAATTCTTTAAAAACTTGGCAAAGACTTTAAAAAATTACATACACATTAATAGAGTTATAAACTGATCCACCCTTAATTCTTTAAAAACTTGGCAAAGACTTTAAAAAATTACATACACATTAATAGAGTTATAAACTCTTTTCTTTAAAAACTTGGCAAAGACTTTAAAAATTACATACACATTAATAGAGTTATAAACTGATCCACTTAATTCTTTAAAAACTTGGCAAACTTTAAAAATTACTTTAATAGAGTTATAAACTGATCCAAAGTCTTTAAAAACTTTTCAAAGTCTTTAAAAACCTTGCAAAGTCTGCAGTAGATTTTAGGGTGTGGTAAAGCGACCTCTTATTGGTCCTAAACGGGGAGGAGCCCCCTGAAACAGAGACAGAGTGTGTTTATTGTATTTTGTTCCAGATGCTATTATTCCAGAAAGAAATTGTTTCCTTTTGCTTTTATTTCGACGCGAATGTTTCTTTCAAGTCATTATCTTCCTTGCTCAATCCTTAAGCTCCCGGGGTCGTCTTTTGACCCAGTGATGCTCGCACCTGACTAGACTCCTGCGTGGTTTGTTGCATGTTCTTTAACGCTTGATCTTAACGTTTTTTCTTTTACAACAAATGGACGTTAACCTAACTCTTAATCCTCATCTATTATTACAAGTTTTTTTTTCTGTTTTATGGTTGAGACGTTAACCGCGCCCATAACCCTATTCTTATCTGGTCTTGGAGCCGGCTTGAGACTGTCTCCCGCCTTCCCCTGCTTCTTCCAAGAAGATTGTCCTCCCATACAAGGTCTAATGAATATTCTTTAGACCTTGCCCTCATATATCAGTGATAGTAGTTTGTCTCACCCTAAAGAAATTCAAACTTAACTGCAATCTCTTCGCCGTGTGGTTTTTTTTTTCAAATTTGATGAATAGCATTGTTAGCATTAAAAATATGCGAAATCATTAGGGATATATACCAACACTTATAGTTGCATGGAAGTACTTTCGAATGTTCTTGTAAAACTGTTGCATGGAAGTACTTTCGAATGTTCTTGTAACACAGTTGCGTGGAAGTACTTTCGAATGTTCTTGTTACGTATTGTTAAATCGCTTTCACTTAGGCGTGAACCTATTAACTTGAAATTGAAAGGCGAATGGGAATATCTCCTCCATTATAGTCGTTCATCTTCCGGTAGTTTTACCTACATTTTTTTGTGTGTATGGAAACATGAGTAAGTGTATTTAATGTGTCCTTGTGTTATAGTGTAAAAGCATATGTCTTTAAATATTTTTTTAAAAATTTCATTTTTCATTCATCACCACTCCGATGACCTATTTGGTCCCAGTGCTTGGCCTGTGGCCTAGACTTAGTATTCCATTTAAAGAATTCTGATATTCAGCCTTAGGGGGTGGTTAAACTATTTTAATAATAATAATAATAATAATAATAATAATAATAATAATAATAATAATAATAATAATAATAATAATAATTTCCTGTTAGTACGTTTGTCTCCATAATGAAGAAAGTATGACTTATGTGCCTTACAGTGTTGGTACCGTTCGCTAACCTCGGATTGTATAAATGCAAGGTCATTCCTTGACTTTAAATAAGTATTCCGCTTCTATATTAAAAAAGAATATATATATATATATATATATATATATATATATATGCATATGTATATGTACATATATGTGTGTGTGTTTAAGCATATATGTATATATGTATGTATGCATGTATGTTCATATACACATTATGCGTGCTTGACGTTCCCTACTTAGCTGGGAAGTATGAGGAAGGAGGCTAGATACGAGTGGAGATTTGTTGTAGATAAAAGCAAAGGCAAGACACGAATGGCGGAATTTCACAGAGACCCATTGCTTCATACGGTAATGAAGGCGATGATGCTGATAATATATATATATATATATATATATATATATATATATTATATACACACATAAAAACATAGATACATACATACAGACGTGTGTGCGTGTGATTGTGTATGCAGTTTTGTAATAATTTGGTGTTAAAGATGCAGAATTGTAAATAAAAAGTAGTATTTTGAGGTGCAAGATAAAATTAAGGAAATAAAAAAACTATTTTCGCGCAACATAACTTGGAGGAAAGATATTTATATTAAAAATATTCATCAAATCAGGTTTTGAAGAAATAAAGAAATAGTGATGGAATTTTAGAAGATATTTAGAATAATGTAAAGTAGTATTTGTAAATGATGACTGCAACAATTATCAATACTGGTGTTATAATTCTGGAGCAGTCTTTAAGTTGATTAGCTTGGGACTTGAATTTCTAAAGTAAATTCACCTAACTAATGCATAAAAGTATTAACGATGTCTATTTTAGAACTAATCGATGTAATCATCATTAATTAAAGCCATCGATATCCAGAGCCAGCGCGATGTAGGTTTGGGGAGTAGAGGGCTATCTTGAACGCCGGAAATGACCCAAATAGGTTCATGGCAAGTGTCATGGCCGTCCAGTTCATGAGAAGGGGATAGCTGCGGAGCGCTGCGCTTTCTCTCTCTCTCTCTCTCTCTTAATGATGATAATATGTTGTTTTGTAAAACTTACCTCTCTCTCTCTCTCTCTCACTCTCTCTCTCTCATATGGGGATTGTATTATAATGATAATATAAGGTTGTTTTGTAAAGTCTCTCTCTCTCTCTCTCTCTCTCTCTCTAATTATATTATATATATATATATATATATATATATATATATATATATATATATATATATAATCTCAAAGAAATCCTGTTATTAAGTGGACCATAGGTAATGATATTTGTGTGTTGTAGATTAAATTACGAGGAAATTTGAAGATTAGAAGGGAATATGATAAATTCAGTTGCTCTTCTAAACATTTCATTAACTTACAAGCTACAATGTAAATGTGATGAATTACATTAATCCCCCTTTTTTTAAAAAGAAAATAGTAGTTTCATTAGGTTTTGCGGCCTTATAATTGTTTGTAATGCACGAAAGAATTCTTGTATATCCTTCTAAAGAGCTGTTTCTTTTGTTTGACAATTTGGACACTTCATGTTGTTTGGTTTGTGATTCAGGCAACGAATAGTGCACATGGAAAACTGGAAAACTCGAATGAATAAAGAAACAAATATGCCCCCAGCAATCTATGCCAGCCTGTCGAAGGCTTTCGGAGTCATAGCGAAAGAAAACGGAGACGCGATTTGCGTTGTTGAAGCCATCTGTGAGTCACTACTCCCCTGAATATCATATACGTTGCTCCGACTAAATGGCGAATTTGTTGGAAAAAGTCAAGTTTTCTTTCATCGAAATTTTTATGAAAACGCATTGAAATATTTCCCACTTAAAACTTAACTAAGGGTGAAGTGTTTTATGTTGAAGCTATGATCTAAAAAACACACACATGTATATGTATATGTATATATGTATATATATATATGTATGATAGATAGATAGATAGATAGATATATGTATGTAATGTATATATGCGTGTGTGTGTGTATATATATGCTCTAAGAAATACATATATATATATATATATATATATATATATATATATATATATATATATATATATATATATACATACTGTATATGCATATATATGTATATATATATATTATGCATATATATATATATATATATATATGTATTATATATATACATAATGTATATCTGCGTGTGTCTGTATATGCTCTAAGCACACACAGTGTATACTTGGATATATAAACAGGCATTGTAGATATGTAAAACACATGCTTGTATAATTCATGTGCTGTATATCGAAATATGGTACACCGTGTCAATTTGTTCATATATTCAGTGACTTTAGTGTAAAGTTTGTTCTCCCTCTCCATCTACCGAGCTTTATGGACCTTTGATCTTTGCTTCGCCTAAATTTAAATGTCGTTCTGTGGTCATGGAGCTCTGTCCCGCAGGGGCATCCGCCTACAGTGTGCCTTGTGTAACGCAGTGTAGGCAATAGTGAATGTTCTTTCAAACATTCGTTCCGCGTCCAACTGCGTTGCTTTCCCTCTTTCACTTTTCATTCTTTTTTTTCCCCTCCCACAGAGCCGATCTACTTATTTAACATTGTCAGATGCCAGTTTGTAACTCTTACTTCAGACAATATTGCCTCTCCACATTAATGAGAATCTCAAGGTCGAGACTTCATTAGAATTCTAGAGTAGGTCTTTCACTATTTTCTCCTTTTTACTTTTTATTGGTCTTCTCAGGTTTTATGAGATATGGGTATTAAGTTGCCCGTCCCGTCGGCTTTTGTGCAAAAGAAGAAAACTCTTGCAATAATATTATGAGTTCGTGTTTGCAGAGCTTGTCGCAGACTCGACCTGTTTGCACCACTTTAGCCCCGCTCGCAGTTTTTTTTAAAATTCGATTGGTGACGTTGTGAATTAACAAAGGTTATTCGTAGTAGTAGTAGTAGTAGTAGTAGTAGTAGTAGTAGTAGTAGTAGTAGTGGTAGTAGTAGTAGTGGCAGCACAAATAACATGCTGACATCATTAGTTATTATGACTTATTTTTTATGTGATGAAGTTGATGATGATGATGATGTTATTATTATTATTATTATTATTATTATTATTATTATTATTATTATTATTATTATTATTATTATTATTATTTTTAAACACGTGGTTCTTCATGTGTCATTTTGCCGAAATTATTTTCGTATTGAAATGAAAGCATAGATTTCATAACACGTTTATTACGCCTCTCTTGACATGGCGTGAATAGAATCCATTCACTCCATCGGATGGCGTGATTGCAGATAACCTGTTCCTGGTGAAGTATGCGTGTGTGAATATTATTATTATTATTATTATTTTGTAAAGTAAGCGTTGTTCATTAACAATAGCACGCACTGATAAACGTTACCCAGTTCCTAGCTGGATTTGTCTGCCAGCGCTTATTTTGTTTGGGAATGTTAATTCTCTTCTATCTTGTGTCCTTGTATTTTTTAAGAGGCAAATGTGCTTCACTTACGAGAAAACTCATGAAATTAAAAAAAAAAGGACTCTTTAGTCATGTTATGTTATTAAAGTTTTTTTTTTAATGGTGCTGCTTCCGTGATAGGAGTCTCCGCATGGGGATTAGTGCCGTCAGTGCACCTCATGCGGTCCAATGTAGGCATTACCTAAGGTTCTTTGCGGAGTCCCTTCGGCCCCTAGCTGCAACTGCTTTCATTCTTTTTACTGTACCTCTGTTCATATTATCTTTCTTCCATCTTACTGTCCACCTTCTCCTAACAAGTGATTCATGGTGCAACCGAGAGGTTTTCCTCCTGTTACACCTTTCAAACATTTACTGTCAGTTTCCGTTTCAGCGCTGAATGGCCTTAGTTGCCATAGTACTATAAATCTATCTATAAGTCTATTCATTTCCGTGATAGGTATGTGTTCCTTCAATATATCTATCTTAAAACGGAGTTATGTAAATGAAGAGTGATCAAACCGATTAATTCCTCCACAGTCACCTGGATTTCTCAATTTGTGAAGGCGAGGCGTTTTTGCTGTTACCGTGGTCGGTTTATCTCGGGTTAGGTAAGCATATGTTGGCTTAAGTGTTCCCTTAACATGTCTCTTATCGGTAATTAGCTTACAGGCTCTTATCTTGAGTTACCACGCTGTCGGTATCGCCCTAGGGAACACCACTTAGTACATGTCAATTAAGTGTTTTTATATATTATGTTATCTTATCGGCAGTTAGTTTTTTTCTTATTGTCTTTTACCACGCGGCCAACATCTGACGGGCGAGTATCGCGTAGTACTTTTGAATGCGGGATAATTTTTTGTTTTCAATTTATATGATAAAATTCCACTCTGTCACTAAATATGAAAACATTCCACGCTGTGGACAGGATTCGAACCTGTGCGGGCAGAGCCCAATGGATTTCAAGTCCATCTCCTTAACCACTCGGACACCACAGCTGTGTTGAGACGAATGTCGACCACATGTATTGAGCAGGTGTTTTCAGTAATAAAATGAATCTCCTCAGACTTGCTCAAGGTTTGTGACAGACAAGCGTTTCACACAGCTGTGGTGTCCGAGTGGTTAAGGAGATGGACTTGAAATCCATTGGGCTCTGCCCGCACAGGTTCGAATCCTGTCCACAGCGGGAAACTTTTTACTCCTTTCCATTGCAAAACGATATGAATGGATAGGAAGTGAGAAAGATATAGCTAAGGATTAACGGTTGTTACAGATTCATTCCACGTGGGCGTCACTCGGCTGTCACTTACGAACTTTGATTCCGTTAATTTTATGGATTTACACCTTGTCATTAACGGAGATTAAGAGCATTCAAATGATAATTTGCAACGTTGCTCCGTTGAAAGGCGTAAAGAAATAATAGACTTGTTAATTTTGAATTAGCGAATGTACGCTCTTAAAGTACTTAATAAAATGACAGGTCTCATGGCATTATTTCCGAGTTTTTCATACATACATACATGTATGTATATATATGTATGTATGCATGTATGTTTCTATTTGTGGATGTATACACAGAAAATGTGTCGGGAATGTAGTGCGGAATGAATGATGTGTGAAGATGATTCGTACTGATATGGAGTATAGGAAAGAAATTATCTGGATTATTAAAAGAGCTTGAAAAGTTTCCAAAAGGAAAAAGTTTTAAGCAAATTTGAGCAAGAATAAGATAATGAAGGTAAATATAAAACAGGGAGATGGAGCAGTGAATGTTGGTGTGGATGGTGGACGAAGAGGAGGAGTTGATTTATATAGGTATTTGGGATTATGGGTAATGGATGATGAGAGCGTGAGTTGGGTGGATCGTTGAACGGGCGAAGAAGGAAAAGTAGTAGGTTAGATGCAAAGGAATTGGAAGAGAATTGCCGTGACGTTGATGTTGAATTAGAATGAACGGAAGACGTTTGTAGCTATTAAGGTAAGCTGACTGCGTAATAAACGTGGCAAAAGCAGACGTGAAATGGGAAGAAATGTTCAGAAACGTTGAAGTGGTAAAAAGTTTAGGTGTCAGAGGGTGAAGCAGGAGAAGCTTGTAAAAATGCTAGGCAGAGGGTAAAGAGGAAACACTTCAAAGGAAGCACGAGATTCCGTGCACGATAGAGGTAAAAGGGTCAGTATGTGCACAGGGGCTTGAAGTTCTGCTGGTGACCATTAGAAGTATGAAACATGACAGTTACCTTTTTCTGTTTTCCTATGGAGCCACCCTTTGTTGGGGAAACGGCTGATATTTATATATATGTGTATATATATATATGTGTGTGTTTGTGTGTGTGTACGTGTATAAATATATGTATGTATGCATTCCACCAGCTTACCGTATCGTGTCTACATTGTTTCATGTGTAACCACATAAATGAATTATGTTTTTAGTTTGCTCCATATGCATTATTTTCACAGAAATAATGATATTTATTATTACCGTTCTTTATAATGAACAATAATTTCTCGAATAATGACTGGAGAGACAAACCTTATTAACGCTTGGCTGAGTGATGATAAATATTACACAAACGAATGACAACGGAGTCTGGAAAATAATGATCGTAATTTTCGGCGAAATTGTAAGAGAGATTGTAGCTGTCCTTTTCAACTGCAAAATACTACGACTAGAGCTAATGGTAATAATTACAGTAATGAACATAGCAACACCAAAAACAACAACATTAATAACACCATCAGTAATAAGTTAGTTATTACCTGAGGAAATTGTAGAACAGTTATATTATTGAGGATATTCATTACTTAGTCAGTTAAATTCGATCTGCAAGATTGGAAACTACATTGGAAATTCATATATAGATTTTCTTTGGAAAATTTATCGAAAAATATTTGTGAATCATGATGTTGTGGTCCATTTTTTATTGGTCGCAGTATTTACATAAATGCTGAAAGTGAGATCAGTAGATACCATGTACAGAATGATGAAAACTAAAAAACTGGTTTGTTTAAAATCTTCATTTCGGAAGCTAGAGAGAGAGAGAGAGAGAGAGAGAGAGAGAGAGAGAGAGAGAGAGAGAGAGAGAGAGAGAGAGCGAGAGAGAGAGAGAGAGATCAAACACATGAAAAAAGTGGAGTAATGTGCAATTAATTATAAAACGTTCAACCAGTAATTATTGAAATTCATTTGGCAACAAGACCGAGGTAGAGAAAGCTAGAAGTCGTTTAGATGCAATTTGTATACGCATTTTGCGAGAGAGAGAGAGAGAGAGAAAGAGAGAGAGAGAGAGAGAGCAAAAAGCGGTTATGTAAACCGCATGAAAAAAAAAAACTCTTCTGTAATGAAGAAAATGAAAGGTGTTTGTGCGCGCCCTCAAAGATCCTGGTCAAAGTGCAGTTGTCTTCGTAGGCGTAGCATGGGCGTCCTTGTGGGCGGCCTCTTCAAGTTTAGGTCATGAGGTCCTGCAAGAGGTGCGCGCTATATTTTCAGGTAAAAATAATAATAATAAAAACGGTAGTGGAAGATATATGATACAGGTCTCTGTTTTTCACATGAAGATAATAACAGCATGGAATTATATATATATATATATATATATATATATATATATATATATATATATATATATATATATATATATATATATATGTGTGTGTGTGTGTGTGTGTGTGTGTGTGTGTGTGTGTGTGTGTGTGTGTTTGTATGTGTGTGTGTGTGTGTGTGTGTTTGTTTGTGTGTGTGTATATATATATTATATATATATGTATATATGTTATATATTTTTTTAAAGTCATTGCTGCTTATAACAAATATAATCATTTCTCATTTTTATTTGATAATGGAACTGTATATTGCCTATTTATTAATTTCTAGTTTGTAAAAAATTTATTGTCTGATTTATTTTACGTATTCGCTTGCGTATACAGTTATTTATGTATTAGGAAAAAAAAAACATAATGATAGACTTACGGGCGCTTCCTTGTACATTTCACGATACAGGAGACGATTACATGAAGCTGCCCCAGCCGACAACTCTCCTTTTTTAATCGGGGAAAGTTCCGGGCGAAATGCGATTTGGCCATCTTAGGTCAGTCTCCGGGAACGAGAGTGAAAGCAAACGGAACCTTGTAGATGTCGTTGGTGTACAGGATCAGGCTGTGAGGGATTATGAAAGAAATCGTTTTGTACCTGTGGAGAAAGAGTATTACCGAGATGAAATTTGTGGACGATGTCCGCAAGGAAGCTGATTGTTTTAGTGAAAAGGAATGTTGGAAAGTCTGGGATTGTTCAGGGTCGGATGATAAGTCAGTTATGCTCGTAAATCGTAGAGAAAAACAGTTAGCTTATTTATATTGGAATGTTAGTGATTTCAGTGGCTGTATAGTAATGTAATATTTCTTATAATGTAGACGGCAATCATAAAATTAATCGCGATGAACCAGTAAATAAGCTTTACGTTTTCAGGAACAGCCAAACGAGCGCTATAGTCAACATTTTTATTTCTACTGGGACGTTTCGGCTTTAACACACCAAGCCATTTTCGACCTAAAATAGAGGCAAAACACCTAAACATAAAACTTTAAACTAGTGAAATACAAAATCAAAGAAAGGTCACACTCGAGAATAATTTTTTTTATAAACTACGTTACTATAAAAAAATAATTCAATGATTTATACAACGCAAAGCATGAATTAATGAAAAATGTAGGTTGTTTGCGCCCATATAGCAAAGTAATATTATCAAAACGGAATAAACGAAAGAAAACTAATAAAAGAATAAACACCAAATAAGCTTGAGAAAGATCTTAGAAGAAAGAATGTTTATGAGTTAAAAGCTGTGAAATGAAATGGAAAGTTAGTGGTATCTCCGGCCAGATAATATGGCAGTGTTGGTCTCAAAATGTGACTTGTTGAAAGAGAACGTTTGGGAAGTTTGTGGCCAGATGATATGGTAATGTTGCTCTCGAAACCCAGAGAGTGTACAAGAAAAAAAGTCGTGTGAAGGATGAGTGTTACTTGGCTTACAGAATAACATTTATTTATCTAATGCAAAACCGGATATGGAATGGAAAGTTCGTTTTGTGTTTGGCTAAATGAAATGGCAATTATTCTCTCGAAATGCATAAAGGAGAAAGCGTATAAGAACGTGCATTATTTAGATAGCTGAATAAGGAAAAAAAATAAAAAACAATAAAATGATGAAATAATGGAAAGTTAAAAAAAACCTGCCACCAAGCAATATGACCATGCTGGTCTAAAAACGTAGACATAGAAGAACAAAATGAAAAAGAAGAAAGATTGAGCATCGTGGTGCAATTGTCATGTCAGAGAGCAAGCTCTACTTATGGCTGTTAACGGTAAGGCTTTGGAGTGTAGGCGTCGCCTAGAAAAAACTAGGTGGCCCGGGTTTCGCAATTTTGGGCATGGAGATAATTTGTTTTGTATGAACCGTTTTAAAAGGCTGCTTCTCCTTTTTACACTCCCTCTTTTTATGTCTAAGGACCGGCCAGGAATGCGATGACGAATTGGAAATGCCTCTGGCCTTTCTTGCTTTATGGTTGTTTGTGAGAGGGTGCGAACCTGCAGATCTGATATCGCGCGAAAGGTTTGTGATTCCTCTGCTTGAGTGTGGTATACATACACACTCATGTCAGGGTATATATATATATATATATATATATATATATATATATATATATATATATATATATATATATATAATATATATATAATATATATATAATATATATATATATATATATATATATATATATATTATATAATATATATAATAATATATATATATATATATATATATATATATATATATATATATATATATATATATATAATGTATATACAAATAACATTTATATGTTTGTGTGGACATATATATATATATATATATATATATATATATATATATATATATATATATATATATATATATATATATTTGTATAGATGTTTGTATATATATGTATGTTTGTATTTATGTATGTATTTATATATGTGCGTGTGTTTTGCAAGCCTTTATGTCATGAATTTTTACTTTGCTTATGTGTACAAATAGAATTTATATATGACAGATTTAACCGTTACTCATCGATCACCTGTTGTAATGACTCACTGTTTGCTCCACGTCTAGTAAATTATGTTCTGGTTTTATTTTTTATTCAAGGGTATGTGGTTCCTTTGCTTGTTTGCATTGGGTTGATTAATTGATTATTTATGGGCTGTATTCTGTTGCCACAACAGTCATGGTTATCGAGGCCGAAAATTTCAGGAAAGCAACAGAAGTATTTTCGTAAGAAATTCACTCAGATACATACATACATACGTCATACATACATACATATATACATACAGTCCTTAATTAAATGCTTGATTTGACCTGACATCAGTGTATATCCAAGAAAAGATATTAGAAAAACAAATAATACATATCTCGAATAGTTTAGAAACAAAATCATACGGTTTACCTGCTGCTCTTAAGTTCTTTTACGTTCTCCTCTATCAGCATATACAAGGATTACTGCTCAATAAACAATATTGCTATGTATTTGTTTGCTGTTTGCAAGCGTGCGTGGCGGCTGCTTACACAAGAGTGGCGGAACAACCAGACCTCTCAAATAAACGATAATTTCTACCGTAATTTTTGTCGTAAAGAGGCAGTTGCGTTTGAGCATTGCAGACGCACACGTGCGCCGCCATTACGGTTACTGTACACTCAGCCGTAAGACTGCCATACTGACACATTAGTATGCTAATGCTTGCATGTAATCACTTGCGCGTTAAGGCGGATATACTGACGTAACCTGGCTCATTTTATATATATATATATATATATATATATATATATATATATATATATATATATATATATATATATATATATATATATATATATGTGTGTGTGTGTGTGTGTGTGTGTATCTGTCTATATCTATCTATATATATATTATATATATATATATATATATATATATATATATATATATATATATATATATATATATATATATATATATAAGATAAAAAGGTCCATAAAACACTGTTTGAACGTTGCAATTATGTATTTCGAGCACTTCCTTCTGTGCTCCTGTTCATTGGTAAAATATGGACAGATATGATACAAGAGTATATAAATGTAAAGTATATTAACGAAAGATCCCACAACAAATACTGCTGCCCAATTTAACAAATCGGTCAGAACCATAGAGGTTACGTAATAAGAACATAGAATTACTAGAGGCATTCAAGATAATCAACCCCTCTGTCCCCTATTTTTTATGGCCTCCCAAAAACACTTAAAGATGGGATTCCTTTACGCCCTATATTATCTAGCAGGGGCTCTTTCATGTGTAAATTATCAAAATGTCTTGCAGACCTATTAACACCCTTTCTAGGAACCTTCTCATCTTCCCACGTCAAACATTCAGAGGATTTTGTACAAAAATTTAACAGTTTAAATATCCCCTCTAATAACATCAAATTGCTCAGCCTAGACGTCGAGTCATTATTTACCAAAGTCCCGATCGCCGACGTGTCTTTTTTAAAGAGAAAGTTACAACCATATGAAGACCATTTTCTTCTTGGCATAGATAAAACTCTAAAACTAATCAATCTCTGTGTAACTAACAACGTGTTTTCAATCAATGGTAATTTTTACAAACAAAAATTTGTCTGTAGCATGGGCAGTCCCTTATCTCCCCCTTCTAACAAACCTGTGCATGGCGCCTATCAAACCTCGCAATATGATCTGGCTTAGATACGTAGATGATCTTTTTACTCTCTGGGACAATAGCTGGGGAGACTTCAGTGGATTTTTTAATAGACTGAATTCGCTAGTTCCGACCATAAAATTCAAAACAGAATGGGAAAAGGACGGAAAATTGCCGTTCATAGATGTACCAATCATAAGAGAACAGAACAGATATGCTTTCACAGTGTATAGGAAACCCACTTTCGCTGTTTCTTATATTCATTTCCTTAGCTACCACGATGTCTCCGTAAAGATCATGGTAGGGTGCAACCTGTTCCTCAGAGGACTTAGAATTTGTTCAAATGGATAACTAGATAAAGAATTCAACACCTAATGCAACTGCTCTATCCACCAAACATTATCGAGAAGGCTCTTAACAAAGTGAATAAATATACTACAGAGGTCCAACTCACAACAGACAAATAGATTTTAACGACAAAATAAAGCTTCCTTACGACGAAAACATCCAAAAAGCTACAGAACATCTTGGTCTAATAATCCTTTTATTTTCCATTATCCCAAATCCATCGGGAGCTCGCTCATTAACGTATACTTAAATAAAAAAGGGCAAGAAGCAGGAGTTTACAAAATTCCGTGCAGCAATCGTCATGAGATTTATGTTGGGGAGACGGGTAGGTCCATCTCGCAACAAATAGCAGAGCACACAAGATCAGTGCGATATGCTTCAGAGAGTTCTGGGATTTTCCTACATATTAGGGATAAAGACCATACCATAAACTGGAGTGGGGCAGAGCTGGTTTTCAAAAGCAGTTGTCCGTACAAAAGGAAGATGCTGGAATCTGCTATCATCAGTCAAACCAACAACATGAACCTGTCAGGAGGACATTGGAAATCGGATGACATCGACGAGTTAATCCTCAGGCCTCTTCTGAAGCAGGTGTTTCAGAAAATACAACCACCAGACGCATCGCTAGACGGGAGTTAATGAAGCCAAAAATCACAAGGGAATACCTTAATTTCCATCTTTCCTGGGTCAACGGCCACCTGCATACCACCGGAGACTTACTGCCACACATGCATATGCTTTGTATATATACTCTTGTATCATATCATCTGTCCATGCTTTACCAGTGAACTGAGGCACAGAAGGAAGTGTTCGAAATATATGGTTGCAGTGTTCAAACAGTATTTTATGGGCCTTTTTATCTTCATATAATACTGTTGTATTACAGTAAAAGACGTTCACACACACACACACCCCACACACACACACACACAAACACACACACACACACACACACACACATATATATATATATATATATATATATATATATATATATAGATAGAGAGAGAGAGAGAGAGAGAGAGAGAGAGAGAGAGAGAGAGAGAGAGAGAGATATATGTGCGTGTATTATGAATTGTTTCACCCCACTATGCTGAGGTTTCCCTCGTCAAGGCCCTCCCGTTTTGATATACTTAAACGATTCATGTTTTTAACTAAGTACTGAATACTCATCTTTTGTTTTCTCTCTCTCTCTCTCTCTCTCTCTCTCTCTCTCTCTCTCTCTCTCTCTTTTCGACGTAAGCTACGACTAACGGTTAAGTGAATTTCCAAACTCCGTGTGTGGAAAAACCGGATCTTTCCTAGATAGTGGCCCCCAACAAAGTTCGGGATCGTTATCTATGACTATTTCTCGGGGATCATTATCTTTATGATATTTACAGCCTTTTGTTTATATTTTTACGGTGATCCCCAACAGGCTTATATACTAAACACGCCGCAAAGGTGGAAACATACCGGTTTAAAACCCTTGGGGGTCACTATGTAGGAAGGATCCGAAAAACCTTCCTAGCATGTAATAAATGATCAAAGCTGATATCCTGACGTAAAACCCGCAAGTACATTTTAAACGTGAAGCTTAGAAATTGAAATTTGTTCACAAAAGATTGGGGTAAACCTGTATGCTCAAAGACTTAAGAATAAATGAGCAATTAAAACATTGGTGAAGGTGAAATCACTTTTGTCAAAAGAAAAGGGTAGAGTCCTGAAAACTGGCACACAAAAAATTAAACATCTTTTGAAAAGAGTTAAAGAACAGATTTCAGGAACGCATACAGTGGAATAATATCTCAGCTGATTTCCGATGGATTTCTTTTATAATTCCTCGACGAAATTGTGAACGACCGAACAGAATCATTTGAAAATTTAGACAAAAAGGCTGAATTGCCAAAGGACTGCACCCCTGTGGCACAAGCAGTGACGTTGATTGGTAACACCCAATCGTGCCGGGGATGACTAACCGTTAACAAGATGTATTTTAGCTTTATTTGGATTTCCTTCGTTCATTGTCTTGTGCATTATCTCACGTAGTGTTTCTTCGCGTATTGTTTTTATCGTTATTATTATTTCTGTAACTGTTCCTGCTGTCCTGAGATAAATCAAACGTTGCTCGGAATGCATTGGTTGACTTTTCTATAATTCTTATTTATCAAATTGTGATGTTGAATTTGCCGCTTTTATTTGAATTTTTCCGCTTCTATCATTTTATTACATTATATTTTCTTTGATACGTTAAATAAATCTTCATTCTTGTGCTGTAAGAACTTAAACCTCATCCTTACTGTGTAGTTCTTTTAATTAAGGTGTAGATATAAGTGGGAGGACTTTAATAATACATTTGCTGTTTAAATGGTTTAATAACCTGTCAAGTATATAGTTTTGGAGTAGAATACCTTTTTATGCTTCTTTATTATAGATAAGTTTTTTGATGAAGTTATTAGCTCCATATCATAACTAGCAACCAATTCGATGTGAATATTGGAACCTTTCAGTAGAGTTCATTTTAAGAAAACGAATTCTGAAAAACGTAAGGAAAGAATTAATCTTGTCTGATAAGTGTTCTGGAGAAATTGCAGTTGTTAGATGCGAATGTAGACACTTTATTCTCAGTAGGGGTTAGTGGCCGTCAGTGCACCTCTCACGGTGCACTGTAGACATTACTTAAGGTTCTTTACAGCGTCCTTCGGCCCCTAGCCGGAACCCCCTTTCATTCCTTTTACTGTACCTCCATTCATATTCTCTTTCTTCCATCTTACTTTCCACCCTCTCCTAAATTTTATACTCCATTCCATTCAATTCTTAGACATTTTATTTGAACCAGGAAGCTAGGCAAGTGTAGGCTGATTAATATACGTCAGAGATCTCAAGTAGAGGCCCTTTGTTCTTAATTAAATTGAATTACCTGTACCTGAAGGTGCACCTTCAGTTTTGCAATCGTGTCGAAAAATATTGACCTCTTGGCGCAACGTGTGGCATGATGCTGAAAGATGCCAAAAAAAAACCGCTCATACTCATGCCACAGCGCCTTAACCTTCTGCAATAAACTCGCTTAGGATTCTTCTAACAACTATGGTAAATCGAAATAAACAAAGACTACCGAAATTGATGCTAAAGGAATCTCACGTAGATCAAGGGAAGTTACTTTCTACAGCCACCGAGACTAACTTTTGAGTGTTTGGTGTCAGCCATGCGAATAATCCGTTAAACGCAGTTGCCGGACTCTTGCGGTTTTCCCATAGCAGTTTTTGGCGGGATGTCTTTCTCATCTTGACTTTTTTAGCGGGAAATCTCGCACGCCTAGCGGACGTTGATTTAGTTTGGGGCCTGGTTGGCGGGAATCGCGTTTTCATAGCGGAAAGTCTTGTTTCTCTCTCTCTCTCTCTCTCTCTCTCTCTCTCTCTCTCTCTCTCTCTCTCTCACACACACAAATTAAAATCAAAAGAAGTTTTAT
>NC_089758.1:11909233-11911733 GCF_040412425.1 Macrobrachium rosenbergii
CGTTTTCGTTTCACGTCACTCACTTCTCTACCCATTGGAAAGTGTGCCTTCTTCCTCGTCTTTTGTGAACCTGTATAGCCTGCTGGACGTGCCTCTCGAATTCTACGAATCTTAGGATGTAAAGCTGTTCTTAATACGTGAATTTATGAGGCAGAAGTAGATTTCAGATTGGTTGCCTAAGTAGAAATTGAAATGTTTTCGTTGCTTGTGTAAGCAAAAAATTGTAAAGCTTCCGTTGCATGTGTAACAAATGTTGTTATGTTTTTGTTGCGTGGGAAAAAATTGTAATGTTTCTATGAAAAGTTTTGATTTTTAAATTTATTCGCCAATTGTAGTGATTTTGAAGTTCATTCCTATTTTAAAGTGTATAAGGAAATATTAGGGAGTCAAAATTAAATCAAATTTTCAAAATGAATGAGCAAATGATATTTATTTATAATCCTAAAATCCTGGAGACATAATGTATTTTGCAAGTGGATGTAAAAATTGTAGCGTATACTAAAACTTTTCCTATTTCGAAACAGACCTTTCTTAATAACGGAGGTCTCTTTAAGATATAGTATAGATTTATACACAAACACACACACACACACACACACACACACACACACACATATATATATATATATATATATATATATATATATATATATATATATATATATATAGAGAGAGAGAGAGAGAGAGAGAGAGAGAGAGAGAGAGAGAGAGAGAGAGAGAGAGAGAGAGAGAGGGTTACATTCAAGAATTTAAAATTTCCCCACATATGGAAACTGGTAAAAAGTGTAGAAAGTGCATTAAAATACCGTTGATTAAATATAACCTCTAGTTTCTGAATGAAATTATCTCTCTCTCTCTCTCTCTCTCTCTCTCTCTCTCTCTCTCTCTCTCTCTCTCTCTCTCTCTCTAAAGGAACGTGCTGATTCATGGTTTGCAGAGAAGAAGAAGATTGATGTTAATAAGTATCTTGAGTAATTTAATGAGACATATCTGAATGGGTACCTATTTTTAAAATATCTGTGGTCTTAACAAGAACTTTCCCAGTATTTTGCTTTAATACATAGTAAGGTTATTTTCCTCTACTATTTTACACCACGCTACTATAGTCTAAGGTTAATAGCGGTATGGAACCCCCATAAAAATGAAATACCTCATTTTTTTATTACTATAATGATATACGTAACCCCCACCCACAACCGCTACCCCCCTCCCCATTTCGACAGACACCCCCCTCCGTCGAAATGCCCCGTGTGGTGGAAGGTCTTCAT
This sequence comes from Macrobrachium rosenbergii, assembly GCF_040412425.1. Lineage (NCBI taxonomy): Eukaryota > Metazoa > Arthropoda > Malacostraca > Decapoda > Palaemonidae > Macrobrachium > Macrobrachium rosenbergii. The sequence goes on from NC_089758.1 coordinate 11,910,502, forward strand.
TTGTGCCTGAGTCTCTTGGGGTCGAATTAAAGCATACATTGTTTTAAGACCAATCCTTCATTCTCAAAGAAGCCTCTGGATCAAGGTTCCTGGTTTGATCCTCGCTCGATTAGAATGATCTCACCTTGACAGAGGCGATTATTGCCATGATTAACAAGTGACAAAGGAAGCTGCGAAAGAGGATACCCCATTCTCTTCCGGATAATTATTGTGATTTGATCGACCGTTCCCTCATTGTCTCGCTTGAAGATGGCGGATTTAAGGCTGGAAATCGGAGGCGTTTTGTATCCAGTTCAGCAACAGCCTTGATTTCTCTTTGGCATCGATTGCGCAGTTGTGTGGTAATGACGTTGCCGAGGATGTACTTATTCCCAATATGAAATTTGTTGGAAGTAATTGACGGGGAGCTAATCGTGTTTTCAGACTTCCCTCGATTTTGCTTGCTTCAGATTTTACCCAACGTCTGTTTTTATGATTATGGGTTTTAACTGTGGTTTTTTTCTTGTATCATGTTTATTATATCGTGTTTATTACTTTACTTTTTCTTCTGCAGCTGCTGCTGTTCCTCTTCCTCTTCACCTTCCTTTTTCATCTTACTCCTTCTTCCTAATTTTTCTCTTCTTCTTCTTCTTCTTCTTCTTCTTCTTCTTCTTCTTCTTCTTCTTCTTCTTCTTCTTCTTCTTCGTAATATTAAATTAACGTGCTACGACATCTTTTGGTTTTAATTTATAAGTGCTTGAGAAAGCTAGTTTGGGACCAGTGACAATTACTGTCTTATAAGTTCTTAAGTTGCATTTTGTTTATCCCGAGTGCAAGAAGAAAATATATACACTGCATGTCACTGTATCCTTGGCTTGGTGTTTGCATCCGCTCCTCAGTCTGTCTCTGGATGCCTTATCGAACCTTATCAAATGATTCGGTTTTATTCATGGCAAGGTCGTGATCCTCGGTGTTGGTAAAGTTAATGATGTAGGTTTTGTTGGCATTGACCTTTGATTTGTTCTGTTATGCTTTTATACCTATTATTCTCCGTAGGGGGTTAGTGGCGTCAATGCACCTCATGCGGTGCACTGTATGCATTACTCAAGGTTCTTTGCAGCGTCCCTTCGGCCCCTAGCTGCAACCTCTTTCATTCCTTTTACTGTACCTCCGTTCATAATTTCTTTCTTCCATCTTGCCATCCACCCTCTCGTAACAGTTGTTTTCGAGTGCAACTGCGAGGTTTTCCTCCT
>NC_089758.1:11916733-11974233 GCF_040412425.1 Macrobrachium rosenbergii
TGTGTGTGTGTGTATTATATGAATGTATAGAGCAATGCATGGGTGCACATGCCAAGAATAATAAAAAGTAGTGGTGCAAGGTCCAATTAATTTTTAGTCTTAAGGAAATATGAACTGTGGCAAAGGGATTTTTTTTAATAAAAAAGCAACTAAATAGAATTTTCAGCAATAGCGAACTCTCTTGAGTTTTAGAATTTGAATTTGGGGTGGCTTTGGCAAAGCATTGTTGCTTCTGATTTACTTTGGTGCAAATGAATGGGTTTTAGTCTGTCACGGAGATGTTTTTATTATATAAGTTGCAACTGTGTTCAGTCACCATTATATGATATTTTTTATCTGTATATTTATTATAAATTCGATGGTTTAATGTCATGTAATTGTGATGTTATTCTGCTTGTTATTAAGTTACTTTTGTAATTTTCCTCTTGATTTTATTTTTATTTTAGATACGGTTATTCTGTGATTTGGAAGTCAGTCTGTCAACTTCTTTTTTGGTGTATCTTGTTCCACTAGAGTATATTCCAGTAAAGTATAACTATCATTATACTACACCATGCTTTGGAACTTTTTGTCGCATTTCCGTGGTCTCAAAAGATGTGGTGTCGTTATATCGTAAAACTCTGAAAAATTAGACGTTAATGTACAATTAAAGCAATGAGTATTAGTGTAATGCTTATTATCTGTAAATGATAGACAAGGATATAAGTATTTCAAGTCTCTTACTGAGTATTGAATAGTGACACGAATTCTTCGATAGTTGAAAATTATTCATGAAAAATAGTAGGTAAAGTGTCATTGGAGAAAGCTGAATAAATTTCAGTTTAAATCTAATTTCATTTTTCCTAATCACGCATGCGCACACGCAGAGAGGAAAGGTGGCTGTGTTTTCTTACTGCAACGGTGAATTCACCACGACTTTATTAGTGAAACGTTATATATATACACATATATACATAATTACTTTTGAATTGTTGTTCAGTTCTTTGTTGCATGAGAAAATGTAATGCCTCTTCTGATTAACGAGGCTGAAGGTGGTTATCTTGCTGGCTAGTCTCTCTCTCTCTCTCTCTCTCTCTCTCTCTCTCTCTCTCTCTCTCTCTCTCTCTCTCTCTCTCTCTCTCAGTTGGTCACGATAACTAGAAACTGTGCTTAAAAATCGTATGTTTGCCACATGAAATTCTCAGCTTCTTGATTTTAGTAAACTCTTATTTCTAAAAAGTTTTTTTTTTTATTTTTCCTAGGGGAAAAATTTTATAAAAAAGATTATATATTGTAACAATGTAGTCGTAATCTCACATCCAAGAGACTGGAATTATGTTTTATGGAATACACCACCGTTTATACACTTTATTTCCTGACAAACACAGGTTTTCCTTTGCCACCTTGAAGTAACACAGGCATGGAAATGCAGTGGTTGTGTGGGGGTAAATGCCCCACCCTGCAGAGCAACTCATTATGCCCGGAGTGTCCTTGTGAGAAAAGGGTGGCAACCCTGCTGTGAACTCACGCCCTTCTCAACTCCCTTGCCCTCTTGGTCTTCGTGCCCCATTGGGCATCTCAATAAACACGGACGTCTCATTTCATTTTGGGAATGTGAGGTCTGGGAAAGTTGCCACTGAATTTCGGCGTTCGGATGAGGTGGTGTTAGTGATTTGGGAAATCATTTTAATCCGTATTGGGTATTATTTTCTTTCCTATGTTATCTTTCGTGAGTTTTTGTACATATCAGTACCTAGATTCGTCTAATTTTACTTTTAGAAGACATATTAAACTAATGAAAGGTTTATATATGAAGATTTTATCATTTTATGCAGTGTTACTCAGCTTCTTCGTATAACCTTGAATATTTTTGCGTTTTGCATTTTTGAAGGAGAGAGAGAGAGAGAGAGAGAGAGAGAGAGAGAGAGAGAGAGAGAGAGAGAGAACTTATTGATTGAAGGAAGGTCATCTTTTGTTCGAATACTGAATATCGTGAATAAACAGAACATCTGATATTGGAAGTTAAAATCCACGAAAGTCGTGGAGGCCTTAAATTCCTCAGAGTTGAAATAAGATCCCATTCAGGCATCGTGAAAGTTGTTTCTCCTCAACTTTTACCTTTAATTTATACTCCAGTCAATACACTCACATTTATATATATATATACCGTTGCGTGTGTGCTGTAGGTGTTAAGTTACAAAAGGACTGAGCTATTTGAACTCTGAGGGAAGGTTACCAGAGAGCATAATTTTCTGAGGCTGTAATGCAAGTGCTCATGCGCAGTAAATAAATGTTTGTCCACGTACGTATACATTTTGCCTTACTCTTACATATCAAAATTACCGAGTGAATGCTTACTGATATCGTAGTATGCTTGGAAAGGTTCAATTAGTGCCTGATTCAAAACGGTTAATTGCACATACATAGCCTACTGTGTAATAAGATATTTAGAATCACCAATGAAATGGTATTACCAATCGTTATTTAATGACATTAAGTTTTATCCTGCTGCCTGGTTTAATCTGCCGTTTGTTAGTCACAAGAACAATGGAGATGATGGTATCAGTTATGTGAGTAACGAATAACTAATAATAAATGCACAGTTACATATCATTCCATTACTATAAGCACGATGCATGAACAAGTAAAACGATACTAAGTAAATAGAGCTCGTTAGTTATATGAACTGAAGAGCTCATATACCGACGTCAAAACATTACCTTCCATAAATATTGGGTAGAACTTATTTATTTCCCTTGATTGTTTTTGCCATTGTGGTATTCGCGTATTGATGTCTGGTCGTGAGGTAATGATTTTATTTATTAAACCAAGTAATTTCATATATACTATTGCATCATGTATTTCAAGACTCTCCTCTTAGACTGAGTCGCCATCTTTTTGTTTTAATTATTATTGTTAATGGTATCTGTGGGCTGGGTGAGCGGGTTCCGTTCTCAGCTACCACTCTGTTGGTCGCGAGTTCGAATCTCCGACCGGCCAGTGAAGAACAAGAGGAATTTGTTCTGGTGATAGAAATTCATTTCTCGCTATAATGTGGTTCGGATTCCACAATAAGCTGTAGGTCCCGTTGCTAGGTAACCAATTGGTTCTTAGCCACGTAAAAATAAATCTAATCCTTCGGGCCAGCCCTAGGAGAGCTGTTAATCAGCTCAGTGGTCTGGTTAAACTAAGATATACTTAACTTTTTTTTTTCTTTCTCTACCAGCTTTCTTACTTTCCATTTCACTCTTACCTTTATTTTTATTCTTATTACCTTGCCTTTATCTCTTTTTATTAGTTTTCTGTAAAAAAAACTATTGTGCCGGCTTTGTCTGTTCGTCCGCACTTTTTCTGACCACCCTCAAATCTTAAAAACTATTAAGGCTAGAGGGCTGCAAATTGGTATGTTGATCATCCATCCTCCAATCTCAAACATTCCAGATTGCAGCCCTCTAGCCTCAGTAGTTTTTATTTTATTTAAGGTTAAAGTTAGCCATTATAGTGTTTCTGGCAACGTTATAGGATAGGCCACCAGCGGGCCATGGTTAAAGTTTCATGGGCCGCGGCTCATAAGCATTATACCGATACCACCGAAAGATAGATCTGTTTTCGGTGGTCTTAATTATACACTGCACAGAAAACTCGATTGCGCCGAAGAAACTTCGGCGTATTTTTCACTTGTTTGTCGTACCCTTACCTTAATGTATTGCAATTTTCGAGGGTATGTCCTTTTACGACAGTCAGGTCCTTCTAGGTAATACTGCCGTATGCTTATTTATTTATTTATTTATTTGTTATGTCCGAGGGCTAGTGATCGTAGTTTTTCAAGCATATGATAACTTCAAGCACGAAGCCCGAAATTCATTCCCAGAATTATATTTTTATTTCTAAAAGCTTTCTTTCATTCTTTCATTGATTCTTTAAAGTAAAATTCTCTCTCTCTCTCTCTCTCTCTCTCTCTCTCTCTCTCTCTCTCTCTCTCTCTCTCTCTCTCTCTCTCTCTCCTCGCGCAGTCATTGGCAAACTCTAATAACCCATTCACAGAGGAATTTCTTTTTACTGTCTTATGGGGGCACCCATGAAATTTTTGCCCCCTTTTATGATTTCCTTCATCCAGTCTTCATTTCTCCCCACTTGAAAACTTCTCTTGATTTACAGCTTCACGGATTGCATTCGCAGGCAATTTATGCCTTTACGACTTCCGTTCCCAAGGTTGTTTTTACCCTCCTTTTAGCTGTTTTCTCATTTATGCTTTTCTTTTTACCATGGCTGATTAAGGACAAGCCTTTGACAGGATGTTCGGCTTTGTTGTGCCTCCTGTCAATTGACGGATTTCTCTTCCTGGTAGTCTTCGTTCGATGGCTGATGTTTTTTTTTTTTTTTGTGCTGATTTTGCTGTTTTTGCGGCTCTTGCTTGTTTGTATGTCGTTTTTTATGTTTTATTTTTATATTTACATTTACTATGTTTTTGTTGTTTTTTTGTGGTAATGATAATTTTTTAAATTCTGTTCGTATTCTTTGTTACTAGTTTTTTTTATCTTTTTTTTATTTAGATTATCATTATTGCTTCTGTTGATGTAGTGACTTTTTTTTTTTATTAAATACAGATAACATCTTACTTATATTTTGTTACTTATACTATTATGTGTGTATTATAAGCATCTCCAACATTGTTGTTATTATTATTATTATTATTCTCCATTATTATTATTATTATTATTATTATTATTATTATTATTATTATTATTATTCTCCATCATTATTATTATTATTATTATTATTATAATTATTATTATTATTATTATTATTTCTTGCAGGGACAAAGCTAACGTGTCCAAGCATAATCCCTTTGAACAGACGGGGCGTCACCGTAATAAGTTAATCTTCTTTCTTATTTGTATATTTACATTTTATTAAGCCCGTGTTTGGAAGGGCTGCCTTATTTGCATAGATCAAACATAATTTCGATTTTCCTCTCGTGGCTGTTAGTAAAAGGGAATTTTTTCATATGTTTTAAGTCAAAGTGGAAGAGCTGGGATGTCTGCATCAGTGACCTTAGTTGTTGCAACGTCAGCTCACAGGCTGTAATCACTTAATCAGATTCGAACTGTAGGCTGCCTTTTGAAGTTTCCTATTTTGTTCTTAGCAATAGAGTCACTTCAAAATGTATTTTGTTGAAGCTTCCTGGAGATACTGGATGGGGAACGGGAACCCTCTGTTAAGCAATTTTTGCATTCAAAAAGCAACTTGACGTTATTTGTCTCGAGATTTTCGTGAGAACTCTGTGCTGTTGTAAAAGTTTTGAAGGAAGTTCGTGCTTGTGCATTTTAAATGTGTTTTCGGAAGGGATCTAATGCCTTGTTGATTATGCGCTAGCTAGGATATTTAATGAACTTACTGCTGTATGTCCTAGAGCCAAGATTACAAGTCAGGGCCTCAGTTCTGAAGCGGAGAGTAGAATGTAACAAAAAAATTTCGAAGGTAGATTGCTATGCAAATGAGAGCATATTGTTAGATCATAAAGATTGATACAGTATTTAACATTTGTATGACGTTTTGTCAGGAAGGGAAAGAGAAGTGTAGAATGAAAAACTCCAGAAAGTTAAAATTGCCCAGGTTTTCAATTAATGTTTGCTTTGATTGAAAGATCTGTCTTTACACTGAGTGATATCTTGTCAAAAAATGAAACAAGAAGTTCATTAGTTTTATTGACTGAGGATTTAACGCTTGCCTGACGTGTATGACTACTTGAGAGAAAAAGAAAGAAAGGAAAACGAGAAGACGAGTGAAAAAATTAGAGAAAGAAAGAAAGGAAAACGAGAAGAAGGGTGAAAGGATTACGGAACTGGATGCATTGAGCAGGAAAAAGAAACGAGTGACCCAGACGTTTCTGAGTTTTCGGGAAAAGGGGGTGGGGAGGGATACGAGAAGGAACTAAGCTCAGATGAAGGCATGTACCTCACCAGGTACCCTTGTCGCAGGGCTTCGCTCCTCCTCCTACAGTTGACCTTCAGTGCCCCTTTTGAGCTTGTCAAAGCCTAGGCTCACACGCCCTGATGCCCCTCCCCCCCAACAATCCCCTCCCCCACAACTTACTCCGTCCCCTTTCGAACTCTTTATTACGGGATCTCCGCCCATGAGGCGTCCGGGGCCTGCTCTCTCTCTCTCTCTCTCTCTCTCTCTCTCTCTCTCTCTCTCTCTCTCTCTCTCTCTCAACGAGCCATCTTGCTGCGACTTTTCAATTAGCCCCTGTGGTTTTCATGAAATTTCTCTCTCTAAGGACCTTACGCTCTCAGATACATAGCCCCTGTAGAAATCATGAAGCCCAAAAGTGTGCTAGTAAAGCCAGGCCTCTTTAATAGGCAATAGATTTTTTTTCCAGATAGTGTATGTGCGTGCCATTCGTGCTTGCGCTGTGTCTGCTGTCCTCAAGTAGATATCCACTGACAGTTAGATTGTTCTGCCTTTTGCTTTTCCGCCCACATGGTCCCTGAGGTCCTTTCGTTTTCGTCACCTCACATTTGGATTCTCTCTCTCTCTCTCTCTCTCTCTCTCTCTCTCTCTCTCTCACACATTATGGATGTAAAAGTCTGCATGCATATTAAATCATTACTTCGGGTTTATAATTTTCAATTTGATTTTCACGGAATATGCGCCTCGGAGTTACTCCATAAATTACACACATACACACACATGTATATATATAAAAGAGAGAGAGAGAGAAGAGAGAGAGAGAGAGAGAGAGAGAGAGAGAGAGAGAGAGAGAGAGAGAGAGAGATTTTCTTTGTGGTGAAGGATAATTTTAACTTCCTTGACAATTGTAGCATTGTATTTTAAGGATATATTGTGATACAATGAAGGGATACAAGGTCTTAATATTTCTGTGAAAGGAGATTAAAGAATACCCTCCGTTCCAGCTGAAGAGCTCCGAGCACCCTTTACAAGAACTTTGTCAACTCTGTTCCTTGTATCTTAAGGATTTGAGAACGTTACGATATTCACATTTGTATCCTTGAGATCTTATTTCTACCTCTGGTAAAGTTTAACAGGTATGGGATTAGGAACCTCTTATTCTAATAGATATTTTGTGTCTCTGATGAAACTTTGAAACCCTTTCCATACTTTTGGAAGCTTGGGATCATTTTTATCGCTTTAAGTTAGGTTTGGGATCCTCATTCTGGAAAAGGTATATGTTTAAGGACCCCACTCATAATTACAAGAAAACTGAGAACTCTTCTTAATAAGCGCCTCTTTATAGTTTGAGACGCTCTTGTAACTGCCCTTCAGTCGTCTCTCAGTAAGATCTCGAGATTCTGAATATGCAGATGTCCATTTTTGAGTTGGGAGACACGTTTATGGTGCTCACAGTTTGTTGTGAGAAAGAGGCTTTGATGGTAAAAGTGTTTGTATTGACTCGAACATTGATTCCAAAACTTGGTCTGGTCCACAAAAATCTTTAAAACAGAAGCAAAAGAGTTTGAGTTGTTCTTTCAGCCTATCCTGAGATTGAGGGAAATGAATATTTATTGATAGGATAAGTAATGTCGAGTAACCTCAAGGCCTGGCCTGAGACTAGGACTAGGCCAAGTACTTGTTTCAAGAGGTCTCTGTCGAGGTCCGAGCTCTTCTGCTCTCTGAGGTTGTTTCAAGAACTTTGCCCGAGAAGTTCGCTGCCACCTCGACGTCCCGAAACCCATGGAGCAGTGACTCAGAGTCGTGCAAGGTCATAACCATCCTCTTCATGGTACCTGTCTCCGACGTACCCCGCCCTTATGACTGGTTCACTTCGCGTTGCCCGTACCCTTTCGGTAACGCATTCTACCCTTCTACCCCAGTGATATTTTCATGTCGAATACAACTTTTCCATAACTCTGCATTTGGTTGATTTTACAAGCTGAATAAACTAAAGCTCAGAAAACGTAATGATATATAGTTGAAAATGTATTTTTGTAAACTGAACTGGTTTAGCTGATCCATATGGTAAGCGTCCACACCCTTGCCTTTTGTAAACTTTTACTTGAGACATTTTCTGGTCCAAAATATTCCTTTGTGTGATTGTCTCAGTCTGTAGCGTTTTCAAACTTTTATTTTTTGTTATTTTTGAGTCTCGGCGTAATTACATGTATAGGGTTTACAATACTTTTCCCCCCATATTCTTTATGACTCTCAGTCCCTATATTTGTTTCCTTCCGTCCTTGATTTTTTTCATGATTTACTATCACAGTCCATAATACATTTGCTTTTGAAAATATGCCTTTGTGCGTATGTGTGGCTTCAAGGATAAGCGTTACAAAGGATCTTATGGTCCTTTCAAATTCTCTGACTCAGGTGCAAGTCATTCAACCCACGCGACCCGCCATCTTCTTAAAGCCCATAGCGAGGCGACTTTTACTTCCACTATGCAGAAAGGAAGAGTCTTGTCACTCAGATTCTACCTGGTGAGGTGGGTGTTGCCAGATGGCCTTCCTCATAGTTGTGTTTTGACCATGAGAGAGAGAGAGAGAGAGAGAGAGAGAGAGAGAGAGAGAGAGAGAGAGAGAGAGAGATGGAAGTGGGGAGAGATGGAAAATGAAAAAGAGAGAAAGTTATTTTGGCACTAGTTTTTTGTGTGGAAGAGATACTAAATTATTCTGTCACTAATTTTATGTGTGTGAGAGAGAGAGAGAGAGAGAGAGAGAGAGAGAGAGAGAGAGAGAGAGAGGAGGTGAAAAAGTGGAAGAGAGAAAATTATTCTGGTGCTAGTTTTGTTTGTGTGTTTGTGTTTGTGTGTGGGTGAAAAGAGAGAGAGAGAGAGAGAGAGAGAGAGAGAGAGAGAGAGAGAGATGGAAAATGAAAAAGAGAGAAAATTATTTTAGCACTAGTTTTGTGTGTGTGTATGAGAGAGAGAGAGAGAGAGAGGAGGGGAGGAGGTGGAAAGTGGAAGAGAGAGAAAATTATTCTGGTGCTAGTTTTGTCTGTGTTTGTGTGTGTGTGTGTTTGTGGGTGAAAAGAGAAAGAGATGGGAGGGGAGGAGATGGAAATTGGAAGAGATACTAAATTATTCTGTCACTAATTTTGTGTGTGTGTGTGTATGAGAGAGAGAGAGAGAGAGAGAGAGAGAGAGAGAGAGAGAGAGAGAGAGAGATCCATTTTGCCTTAATGGAGGAGAGTCCCATAATATTTTTTTTCACTACCTTCCAAGTGCGTTGACAGTATGAGGCTGATTACATGAAAATGTCCAGTACAATTTATACTGATAATATTTATGGTCAGAACGGGGTCATGGTTTTACCGCTGCATTAAACTTTCCTTTTATCCATCGCTGGATTATACTGTTATTTCATCCATATAAAGTAAATCAGTACCTATACAATAATGGGTAGCTGAGGGTACTTGAACATCCCTTCCATCCAGTTGTTTTATACTATTAATCGAAGAGTGTTGCTATTAAAGGCAGGTGGAACATCCCATTTACCTCATTTAATTTCTTATATTTGAATTCCCTTGCCTGAGGGTTCAGTCGAGAACACTTTCATTTAGTGAATTGCGTTTCAGCACACGGTCATGTGTTGTTTTTTTTTTCAGTTTAATATATATTTTTATTTGTAATAATCCCTGTTGTGTATTACTCTTACTTTTTGTGCGTAGTGTTGCATTCTGTAGTGTTGCATTCTGCGGAATGTGGCTCGGCAGATTTAGGGACTTTGTTATTGTAATGAAATAAGGTTCATTATGGATAATAATAATAATAATAATATATATATATATATATATATATTTATATATATATATATATATATATATATATAATAATAATAATAATAATAATAATAATAATAATAATGACCGTAAATTTTGTTCGTAATATTAGTGCGACGATGAATGATATACACCCCTTCCTTTCCTCTTGTTCCGTCTTTCAACATCTCTCCTTTCATTCATCTTTCTCTTCCTCTTTTTCAGCCTCCCTTTCCTCCCCCATTTTTACTTTCTGCATCCCCCCTTTGCCGGAAATGGGGATAAGGGGAGGAGGGCCTGACTTCATTGCTTAGGGTCATAACCTCCAGGTGGCCCGCCAGTGGGTCTCTCTCTCTCTCTCTCTCTCTCTCTCTCTCTCTCTCTCTCTCTCTCTCTTTTTCATTAGCTGTAACTGATCCAGGGTAATAGAGACAGGTTTTAGCAGTGGGCGTAACCCTCTCCCTAGCAGTAAATTGCGACCTGAGAGCAGGTTTGGGGAACGTAATTGCGGTAAAACGATGCCTGAGGTCGTTTGGGTTTCAAGGTTTCGTAAACTTGGTAGTCGTCAGATCAAATGAAAAAATCAAATAAACAATTGTTGGAGTGGCGACATTTCGCTTAGTAACGGTTCATGGAAGATCATGTTTTTTTTATGTAGGTGTTATAGAGTCGTGCTCCTGCTAAGAAGCGATTTCACTTATACATTTTAATTCGTGAACTTGGAAGTCGTCAGATCAAATGAAACAAGTGAAAATTGCGCCGAAGTTTCTTCGGCGCTATCGAGTTTTCTGTACAGCCGCTACAGCGTATAATCAAGGCCACCGAAAACAGACCTATCTTTCGGTGGTCATGGTATAATGCTGTATGAGCCGTGACCCATGAAACTTTAACAACGGCCCGCTGGTGGCATATCCTATACCGTTGCCAGAAGCACGATAATGGCTAACTTGAACCTTAAATAAAATAAAAAACTACTGAGACTAGAGGGCTGCTATTTGGTATATTTGGTTAAAGTGCGGACGGACAGACAAAGCCGGCTCAGTAGTTTTCTTTTATAAAAATCTAAAATTGTAGGAATGGCGACATTTCGTTTAAATGACGTTCATGGAAGATTGTGTTGTTTTGTATGTTGGTATTTTAGAGTCGTCTTTATTAAAAATACATATTGAAATTCCTCAGATTAAAAACGAAGCTGAAATTACTGTTTGTGCTTAATAACACTCCCTGGAAGAGCTTGTTTTTTGTTTGTAGGTGTTTACGGACGTGCTTGCGCTTGAAAGCAGTTTATCAAAGGTCGCTTTTCGTAGCGAAAGGTCCATCATTAGGTAGTGTTTGCACGGAAGTCGAGGCGCTTACCGAGACTCCATAGGTCAAAGGAAGGAAGCTACCAAGGTTTGTCTTTTGGAAGGCTGATGGCTTAGTCATTTGGTTTGGCTGCGTTTAACCGTAGATGTGACTTTCATACCAGTCGTTTGTTTATTAATTTTGATTTGGATGCCTCTTATATTAATTTCTCGTTTTTGAATCTTAGGAAAAAACAAATCACAACAGTTTGAATGGAACTCTTAATTCGCCTTTCATTAAAAAAAATTTAATTTTTAAATCTCATCTGCCACTTGTGTATCTGCTTTGTGTATCTTGTTGGTCGAGATTTGTGTTGTGATTTGGGTCATCATGCTGTTTGGGTTCGTGGTTTTTTTCTGGAGAGAGAGAGAGAGAGAGAGAGAGAGAGAGAGAGAGAGAGAGAGAGAGAGAGAGAGAGAGAGAGAGAGTTTCCTCACTGCATTTCACAAATGTCATTGAAAGTTTAGAAGAAATGGGAGACGAAGTTTTGGTTTTATAAATTGTACCAACGATCAAGACTCCCAAAAGGACTTTTTTTTTTTTTACTTAAGTAATACGTTACAGTTTATATCATGGTGCATGATTGTACGGATTTCTTTCTCTTTAAATTTACTCTATGAGATGTATTTCAGGATACTATTTAAGTTAATCAAAGATGCTCAGTGACGCAGCGAAACGCCTGAAAAAGAGAGGAGGTACCATTATGCGACGGGCGAGCAAGACAATAGAGCTCGTTCTCATCCTTATGAACAAAATACCTATAAGAGACAGTATTGCAGGCAGTTTTCTTCTAAGACTTTCACTGACAACAACAGTTTCATAATGAATATATATATATATATATATATATATATATATATATATATATATATATATATATATATATATATATGTGTGTGTGTGTGTGTGTGTGTGTGTGTGTCTGTGTGTATGTATACACTTATATATGTATGTGTATACATATATTTATATATATATGTATATACATATATGTACGTATAATACTTATATATTAGTCTTTTAAAAAAGATATAAAATATTAGTGATACCTAATATTACTTGTCAAATACTAACGACTGTGAATTCCATTTGATTCTAGAATAAAACTTACTGATTTAATACTCTGCAGGCCTGCAGTGGCTTAGATACCATGAGAATCTTGTGATGGTGGTTCATACCATTGTGGAAGTAATGAAAGAAAAGAGATGAGTGCATAATACTAACTGGGCAAGTACAATAGGGTGTGATCTCGTTGAAAATAAAACGCTTTTTGCATTGGGTTAAGCAAAAAATTGAACTTAGAAATGTGTGAATTTCGTTTAAAATCGTTTTCAGAATAACAGCTAAGAACTTCCATGTTAACAGATGATATTAATCCAGACCCGTAATGTTCTCATATATATATATATATATATATATATATATATATATATATATATATATATATATATATATATATATATATATATATATATATATATATATTTTTTTTTCTAATAAATCAATTTTTTTTTTTTTAAGATCAATTTAGACCAACTTTTTCTAGGACCCTTCAAGGCAACAGCTGGTTAGCTACCGTGAGAGTAATCGTGAAGACCCATTGCCCAAAACCAATCTTCTTGCATAGCTGTTCAAACAGATAATCTTCTACCTTTTCTGGGCAGCGTCTCAGTGGCACCCCCGCCACCTTCACACATGTTCAACGGTACATCATTAATTGGCTTGCATTACCTGACCCAGATAGTGCTTGGTATTTGCGTCATGAACAGCCAGGTGCATCATCAGTCTTCGCCCAGGTGGGATTACCTGTTATTTTACCATGCATACCTGGTGCTTAGGTGGTTTATGTAACGATATTCGCAAGTGGTGAAAGGTACGGGGCGATGCGATTGTTTGGGCCTTTTCATAATTCGGAGGTTCCTGAACTTCGGAGAGAGAGAGAGAGAGAGAGAGAGAGAGAGAGAGAGAGAGAGAGAGAGAGAGAGAGAGAGAGAGAGAGAGAGAGAGTGTGTGGTTATGCGTTGACATTTATTTGGCTTTGAGTTTAGGTGTATATTCGTATATAAGCCAATGGCGCCAATGCTTTTTTTGTAACGTGGAATTGGACTAGGTGTTTGTATTTGTATGCTTTTGAATAGGTGTTCGCGCCCCTTCGATTGCAGGAGAGAAAGAAATCGAAAAAAATTAATTGAGATTTCACATCCGCAGTTGTGTGTAATCATTTGAGTTTGTGCGCGCGTTTTTATGTGGTTGCTCGCGGGGAGCACTGGGTGTACAGTATGTTCGAGAGAGAGAGAGAGAGAGAGAGAGAGAGAGAGAGAGAGACATGTAGATGTAGGAGGAAGCGAAGCAGAGAGAAAAGTTATAGGCAACCAAGGAGAAATGCAACGCCTACTTGCTTTTATTGACGCTCTCAAGGTCTACAAGCAGGGATCTTGTATCGTTGCTTTTCCTTGTGCTTGTGCTCGTTCGCCCTTGCTCATTTTTTCTCGTTGTTTTGGCTGAACCTTGATGACGACCGAAACATGTGACCTGAGTACAATTCTAGGTCACCGACCTCTCCTGATCACGTCTGAAACTCGATATCAGCCGAACAGGTGTCTCAAGGCTCTGAAATGGACACCGTATGCAGTTTAGAGTCCATCGGGATTCCATCGATGTATAACAACACTAATATTCATTGTAGACTGTAATGTAATATATCGTAATATCTTTTGCGGGTCGTGTTGGACAGCAGCGGAGTTTTTTGTTTGTTTGTTTGTTTGTTTGTTTTTTCTTTCTTTACAAGAGGTGGCGAGTGTTATCAAGGGTCAGGTAAGGACCAAGAGGAGGGGGTCCAAAAATTAAGCAGTTGTTGTGTACTTTTGTGAAATATAAGTTTTTAATCTCTCTCTCTCTCTCTCTCTCTCTCTCTCTCTCTCTCTCTCTCTCTCTCTCTCTCTCTCTCTCTCTATATATATATATATATATATATATATATATATATATATACATATATATATATATATATATATATATATATATATAATATATACATATAGATACATTATATATGTATACATATCTGTTTTAAAATAACTTTATACACATGTATAATGAATAACTTCTTATTTTTCTCTCTGTTAATCTAATTCTATGTGTGTATTAACTGTAGAAGTTCCTCTTGTTAGAATGCTGTTTGCATATTGCTTATGAGGTATTTTTAGTCATTTGTTCACTTACGCATGTATTTTTCTGTCTTTAGTACAAAGCGTTTGTGAAAGACACTGGGTTTTGATGACAATTGCTTTATTTTTCGAGAAGGTAGTGCTGCTTTTCGTTAAGGGCTTTGAACTGTATGTTAAATTTCTTGTGTGTTTATGTTTATAAACATAAACTGAAACACAACCACGGATGCATGAAGTCACACCTTCATTCAGTATCACGTATAAACCATTCGATTATCTATTGTGGGTAACAGCCTCATCCCGTCAAATTCGTTGAAAACCGGAAGATTAGCACGTTCTGGAACCAACCTTCCTAGGAGTAAAGATGGGTAGAAGGAAAATGATAATGATACATATATTATATATATATGTACATATATTTGTATATAATTTAAATATAAAAATATACATATATACAGTATATGTATACATACTCATATACATTACTCATATACATTATATATATACATTTATATATATGAATGTCTTTTACTGTACTACAACAGTATAATATGAATGTAAAAAGGCCCATAAAACACTTTTGAAAGTTGCAACCATATATTTCGAGCACTTCCTTCTGTGCCCCTGTTCACTGGTAAAATATGGACAGATGATATGTCACAAGAGTTATGGGCCTTTTTATCTTCATTTATATATATATATATATATATATATATATATATATATATATATATATATATATATATATATATATATATATATATATATATATATATATATATATATATAGATGTATAATATATATATGTAGATGTGTGTGTGTGTGTGTTTGTGTACACGTTTGGGTAATGCTGTTAATACGTGTTCTGAGCCTTTGTGAAGTGCCAGATGCAACAGATGATGCATAAAATGCACCACAGAAGAAACGGAAATGCCCTGGATGCAACATCGCATGCAATCTGGGATGACGGGAAAACTCGCCGACGATCGAGGCAAATCGCATCATAACAATCGACTTTCACAACCGGCGGCTATATATGCTTACAGACGGTCACATTATGCTCGTCTGGTCTTTTCGGAATTTTGTGATTTCAGCTTCAGGTGAATTCACGAGAAATGAGAGAAATTCAGCCACGCCCACATGTTTAACCCACATAGCCCAAACGTTCTTTTATAACAAACGAGTTCTGTCGTACCGTTTAAGACTCAGTTTGGGGAGGGATGGGGGACGGGGTCTGGGGTAGGATGCAGGAGGTGCAGCTGATGAAATCGGCAACTTCTTACGTATAGAACGTGTCTGCTTCAGTGACGTCACGGTTTACATAAATCCGTCGTTTACCTTTTGTATATTAGTGCTGGGAGATGTTCCCCGTATCCCATTCTAGCAAGGTTGATGCTGTGGTGGTTTTAGCATGATTTTATTTCAAGAAAGATTTCGGCGCTACGGATAGGAAGCAAGTGATTCAAAACGGATTGTTCATAGGTCCGTTCTTTTGACATATAGGTAATTAAGTTTTCTTGGTTTTATTAATTTTCTTACTATTAGTGTGCTGTTTTCATGTTTAAGTAGAGCCATGGTTTAACTCTGTATTAAATTGAATTATTTTAATGATAACCTTTGTATGTGAGAGTTTCGTTATTGTTAAAATGTCCACACTTATATATCCATAATTGTATATTTCATTCTATAGCTTAGAAGTTATGTTGGAAAACATGAAAAAGCTCATTTGGTTATAATTACAAATATACATATGTATATAAAACTGTGGATCTCCTAACCATAACAAAATACAACGATGTATTGTTTTGGTTGTAACATTATTATTTTTATCTGTTCGTCGAAGGAGTTTCCGTTTTCATTCAAGGTAATTTCAAAGAAATACAAAGGTCGACCCGTCTCCCTGGTTAAATATCTCCTGTCGATGTCAAATATAAAGATTCTGGCGATTTACTAAATAGAAAATCAGTTTAAGGGACGTTATTTCCCCACAAAAAAAAACCCTCCGTCAAATCCAGTTTTCCAGAATACATCAGGCTAATTCCGTTCCACATTAAACGAGACGTGTATTGGTTTGGCTCTCTCTCTCTCTCTCTCTCTCTCTCTCTCTCTCTCTCTCTCTCTCTCTCTCTCTCTCTCTCTCTCTCTCAAGAAGGACAAACTAGATATCTGTCTGCCTGTTCATCTTTTCGTTCAAAAACACTTTAAACGATTAAACGGTATTTCTAGAAATAATCCTGTGTTCAATTAGAGCAGTTGGTAATGTAAATAGTCGGCAGTCTTTTTACTGAAAAATATGACAAGTAATCATTGCAAATAATGTTATATTATGAAATACTACGAAAATGCGAATAATAAAAAAAAGGCTTCATTATATTAACAAAGCGAAAATAACATTCACTTTTAAAATGTGTAAACATATGAAATGAACCACACAAACATACTTTATTCAGTTTGATCTTACCAATCTCCAGCTTGCAGGCCTCAGGAATTATTACCTTTACTGGAGATTCATTAAGCAGATGGGTGTGCCCCATCCTTTTCTCTTCTGCTGTGTTATCTCTCCGTATCGTCTTAGTATCATCTCTCTCCGAGACAACTTAGATCATTCTCTCAAAGACATTTTATTCTGTCATCATTTCCAGTTACGACCTGGATCTGTGTCAGTTACAAAAGCCCTTTGCACTTATTCACGAGTGTGGGCATGAAGATGTGCGCGTGGGCACACGCGCACTTGACGTATACCCTTTCACTTGCGGAATGGTATTGCTGAATTTGTACAGCCTTGTCGTGGTTCCTGTTGAGTCATATATTTACTTCGTTTTGGTTCTGGTTTGTGTAAAGTAAAAGGATCAACATATAAGACGATATGCGTCAAAAATTTATTGTTTCGTATTTTAAAATAACGAGAGAGAGAGAGAGAGAGAGAGAGAGAGAGAGAGAGAGAGAGAGAGAGAGATTTATTCGTGACATTTATCATACATGTTCCAATGGCATATCTAACACACTATCTCAAATGACTATCGGAAAGGACTGATCGGCGAAAGTTATATTTTGCGAGAATTATTATAATTAAATTATTATTATCTGTAGGATTATTATTTGCACAAAAGTTTTGAATACCAATAAGTCAGTGTTTTCAGAACAAACCGACACTATTTTCTAGTCCTGTGTCACAATCATCTCTTTCGCTGTCTTTGAGGAGGACAGAGGAGCCGGGCAAACCAGTCCATGAGGGCTGAACTGGGGTGAATTCAACTTTCATGGAGAGTTTTTCGACCAGCCTCATGATAGGAATTGACGCTTTCCACTTCACTTCTATGTAACGTTATTCCAGAACTTTCGAATCTCTTCTGCATGAGCTCAGCCTGTTCGTTTGGTGAACACTGGCTTTGGCTTACGAAGCTGTTGATGCAAATTACTTAACAAATACTGCTGCTGCTGATAAAGATGAGAAATAGTGGTGGTGAATTTTCTGATATGAGTCGACGTGTTCGCATCGAAAGTGAAGATGTAAATTGCCTGACTTCAGCTTGTAAAGTTAGTGGTACTAATTCAGTGACAAAAGTGTTACTGCTACTGGTAAAGATGATTCTAATGACAGTGACAACAGGGAGCTACTGTTGTACCCGCCAAGAACTAACAGCATTCAGGCAGACGAACAGACTAGGTTTGACGATTCTTGTTGAAGAATATCAAGGTAAACAATATACAGGTATATGGTGACACAGTCGTTTTCTGTTTGGTAAACAGTTCCTAATTTAGGTAACAAAACGCTGAATGTATATGTGAGGCAAATAGATTTTGTATGTTGGCGGACTATTGCCATAAAAATATTTTAAAAGCTAGTCTCAGAAATAACTCTGAACTCATTTTTGTTGAACAAAATGGATATCCTTTAGCTAATGACCAGAAGCCCAGCATCCCAAAGAACAAAGCTGAGTGACTTCACTGAGGTTTTGAAGCTAAATAGTTGTCGGTTGACGTTTCTCCTCCTGATACACGTTGTCTTGAGCTTTTTATTATTAAATTTGCCTTTCCTCTTAGGGACACTGAGAAACCCTTAAACGAGATAATATTGCAGTTGGGTGGAAAAGATCGGAATGGAATTTTCACATTTTTAAATAGTTATCTAGTGTTCTTTCTCCTAAACTAGAACATTTTATCGTGTTGCATATGAGTGTTCGTTTTATAGTTTATTGTGGAGCAGTTTCCTGTTATTGCGTCCACATCTCTAGCTAAGTTTAAGTATATCTTAGTTTTACCAGACCACTGAGCTGAGCTTTCCAAGGTCTCCAAAGAATTGATATTGAATGTCTCTGACAGCTAGTATGCATATCGAAAAAATAGGTATTTGTAATGCTCTTGCTTATAACAAGCTTATAACCACAATGATAATGCAAATGTTATTTTGTCTTGATCCTTGAAAATGTACACACCACATGAATTATTCTAATAGTATTCGATTGATAAGGAATTTGAAGATGTCTATGGTGATTGTGACATAGTGAGGTAATAACGTATGACTTTGCCTCCAAATACTGCTACATTGGAGTTAATAATAATAATAATAATAATAATAATAATAATAATAATAATAATAATAATTAATAATACAGTACTAGAGAAGATGAGACTTCACAAGAAGTACAGTAATTATTCACTGAGAAGTCCTTTTACACGGTACTGATATACTCGTAGTTTAACTGGGAAGGATTTTGAAGCAGTCCTAATATGAATAAACTTAATATCTGCTTGGCGTATTTATCTAAATAAAATTTCGGAGATCCATTTATTTTGTTCCCACTTCTGTGCATCTAAAAACATTCAAGAAATTTGTCATAAATTTTATCCAATCTGTAGAGGATTTTTGTAAAGAAAAATATTTTGACCGTATGGTTTTCATCGTGAGAGGAGAGTTTGTAACTTAAATTGAATATGATCAGTGATTTATCAGTATTTATTATTTATTCTTATTATACCCACTGAAGCCATTACTTTGCGATGATGCTGCTTAATAAAGCTAACGAGTGGTTATTAAATTCGGCTTAGGAGTATGACAGCCGTTCGGGAACTCTACGGACCATGAACTCCTGAAATGTCGGGCTTCCCGAATCCTATCTGCCGGCTGGCTGAATGTCATTGCCGTAGCGACCTTTAAGCGGTCCTTACGAAACCTTATGGAGCTGTATAATTACTCAGATGTGCATTCACTCCAGTTCCTTCTTCGTATAACCTTTTGCGTGAAGTTTCTACAGAATACTTTCATACAAGCCTTGACAGGTTGGATGTTCATACTTCATTCTCTCTTTGGTGCTATTTTGATATGGAATTCAGTCTTTTTTTTTTAATTATCATCTGAATTATTCTGAGGGGTTAAATGTTCCGATCTTAATTGTACTAAAATGTTGGTCAGATCGTTATATGAAACTCTATACATCCTTGAACTGGCAACATTTGTCTTTGCTCTTCGCCATTTGGTCAGACTTCGAGTGGTAGCGTCTAGTTTGGTCTGCAGAGATCTAGTTTGACAGTTTAAATCTTAATTAACAAGAGTATTTTCCTGTTAAAGGTCGATGGCGTTAGAGCGTTTTACTTTTGTTTTTCTAATTATTCTTGATTCACAATCACGATAAAATTGGTCTTATGATGGGCAACCTGCAAAAAAACACACACACACACACAAAGTTGTCCCTGTTGAAATATAGAGCCACAATAGAATAAGTCATAAAGAAAACATTCCACTACACACACATATATATATATATATATATATATATATATATATATATATATATATATATATATATATATATATATATGTGTATACATATATGTATATATATACGTATGTGTGTATGTATATTATACATATATATATATATGTGTGTGTGTGTGTATACATATATGTATATATATACGTATGTGTGTATGTATATTATACAGTATATTATATTAATATAATTACAGGTACTTCTTTCTTCATTCCAACGTACCCAGCTGTGTTGTTCCATTTAAACCGAAATACCTTTACACGTTTCTCGAATTCCTATTTCCTTCTGTCATTTCTATCATCAAGAGCAAGAACACACACTCAGCCTCGTGTACCATGTCATGAACATGGTCATCAAAGTCTTCGATATGCCAGAGGCGAGCAGCGTATAATTTTTTCTTGTTAAATATTCATCGCGTAGAAAATGGAATTAAGGAATAAAGGACAGGGTGGAGTAAAAAAAAAATCTTACCAGTTGTAGTTATCTTTTGTTTCCTTTTCAGGTGTTCTTTGTATGTCGATCACAGTACACTAACTTGTGTCCTTTATGAGATAAAAAAAAAAAATTCGCTTTGGTATTTCGTGAATTATGATTAGATTTCCAGTTATATTTCACAGGTACATTGGGTGAGGTATTTATTTTTTTCTTACTTGTAAAGGACTTGACAAGATTTAGTTTTTTATTTTCGACATTTTACAACTTATGTTTAACCATTGCTTTTTCACGTTTTTTTCTCAGAAAAAAGTAGTTCATGTAGCTCTTTTTCAATTTTTTATAAGTTTTAACCATTTGCTTAGCGTATGTTTCTTTGAAAAAAAATTTTGAAAGCTGATTGTCGAGATAGCTTTTCCTTTCTAATTTTTTTTAAGCATATTTCCTTTCCATTTTCTTTCCTTTTGTGCTTCATTTCCTGTCGTGGTCAAACAGATTGTAGCCCTAAATCCTCTTTTTAAACTTAGTCTTTTTAATTTTTTATTTTATTTTTTTCATCCTCCATCTTTGTCAAGGTCAAATACTTTTGCCTGAAGCCGACAACCACGGGTACAAAAGCCATCACGATCGTAGGGAATGTTACAGTTGTACACAGTCTTGCTAGCATTTTTGGCTCCTCGTGGCTGCTGCCTTCTGTCTTGTATTGGTCAACATGTAATAGTTTCATTTGAATTTGTCAATATAATTGGTACTTTCAGTTGTAATTCCATTTTCTCATTATATCATTTACTCTTTAATAGTTCATATAAATGTCTGTTTTCTTATTACGGTGGTAATTGTAGCAGTCGAACTTAGTTAATTTCTCCAAATTCCTCTCTCTCTCTCTCTCTCTCTCTCTCTCTCTCTCTCTCTCTCTCTCTCTCTCTCTCTCTCTCTCTCTCTGGTGGCCATCTAACTGACTTATGGTCAATGTTTCTTGTCGTCCCTGATTGGGTATCGTTACCTCTACTTTTTGTCCAACTGAATATCTTGAGGAATACCATTTTTTCCATTCTATCTAGTTGCCAGAGTTCGATGATGTGATACCACTGTATTTAGTAATGACTGAAATATATTTGTGTACGCCTCAGGATTAGCCAGATATGTTTTGTGCATGAAACGAAAATATCCTGTCATTAATAAAGTGTCTGTGACAACTTCTTTATGATTCAGAGTGAACTAAGTCATCTGTTGGTTTTAGAAAAATAAAACAGAAAAAAATTAAATCATCTGTCTATAACAGTCCAAAGTATATCATCTGTTTTTTATGGTATAATGGTAATTTTATATATGCTACAGAAGCAGAGATACTGTGTTCGTCATAATTTGAAGCTGATAGTATGTCTTTGTCATTACATAAGATAAATCGTAAATCATGTATACACGTCGCAAAATAAGGCTGATATCACGGGTGTCTAAGAAAGAAATGATGTCAACCATCCTTTTAGTTCTCTTAAATCGTGCCTTTGGTTCTCTCTTCCTGTCTGAATTTTCTTTTGCCTCTTTTGTCTGCTCGGTTTCCGTCCCACCTGCTTAAAAGGTATTTCTGTCTACCTATTCTAAACCCCACCCTTCTATCTGTCTGAATGTGTAGCTCTTTCCTTTGTTTTAGTCAAGTAATATTCCTTTTTAGGGTATTTAGTTTTTTCCAGTTTCGCGAAGTTTTTCTTTTATCTTGGCAATTATTTCATTATTAATTACTCTAATATTCAAACACTCGCGCATATATATACATATGTATATATGTATATATATATATATATATATATATATGTATGTATATAATGTATATATATTTTGTTTGTGTGTATGTCTTCCAACATCAATCACCCTTTTTTCAATGAGTGGATTGGCTCCAAATACATATCCGTTTGTAAGCATCGCCTCACACCTGCCATAAGAGAGAAGGAACAACTTCCCTGCCCTAGGTCCTAGGATAGCTGTTCCTTTTCCTGTGCTATACTGAGGGTATTATGATGCTACACGAACCAGAACATAGTTAATAATTTGTAAACATGATTCAAATGGTTTTTTTTCGGTTATTCTTTAGTTGCTTAATTTTTTTTTCTATTGAAACCCATCTCGTGTATATAAAGTTTTTAAATTATCGCATCATCCACTGCTGAGTATAATCGTGGACTAACGGCCCCACGCAAATGTCAAATGGGAACACCTGTGCCTTCGAAGACAAGTGATTTATCCTTTCCCGAAACAGCCAATAAGGTTTATCCCTTCCCTCCACCCATTTTCATTACACTCCCTTGACCAATCAGAGCGAGCCATCCACAGTGATTAGCGACATCCTCTCACTTTCCGTCCAATGGGGAGAGGGCTTTCCTTCGCCATCAAAAAAGGAATACCTGATGACGTGGCCTGGGTCTCTGGGTCTCTGTCCTCCTGCTGGATGACTTTCCGTTGACCGGGAGTTCCAAGAAATCCGTCGCGGAAAACAGACCGCCCTTCTTTTTCGCTCGATTTTTCTCCTTTTCACAATGCGCTTTCTAGTGTGGGGGCTTGATTAACAAGTTGGTGGCCTCTTCGTTTTATTCCATGTGATTGTAAGCACCCTGCGGATAATAAAAATGATGATCATGATAACAATAGTTAGGGAATCCATTTTGCTATTTTTTTTTTTATACGTTGTGACGTAGTAAACGATAATTGTGAGACTGGAAGAAAGTATATATATATATATATATATATATATATATATATATATATATATATATATATATATATATATATATATATATGAGAGAGAGAGAGAGAGAGAGAGAGAGAGAGAGAGAGAGAGAGAGAGAGAGAGAGAGAATGTTTCATGGAGGTGATCGTGCGTGTGAGATTGCTTAGCATTAATGTAATGGCGTTTCAAATTTGGGGTCACGATTTTGGAACCCGGCCGGTCCAGCCACCCGGTCAACCAGCTGCTGCTGTATAGTCATAATCTTCATTAGTACATATAGGGATAAACGTTTCTTTCTTCCTGTTCGGACGTCACTGTAAGAGTCGACAGTACTTAGAATGGCTAATATATTTTGTTAAGGTGATGAAATTATGGCTTGCCCGCATCCTTTTTCAGTACAAACACAAACGCAGGCACGCACATACACACACACACATATATATGTGTGTGTATATATACACACACACACACTAACAAAACCAGACCATCTTCACCCTTATTACAACACACCACATGCGACCAGTGACCAGGGGATTTTTAATGGGATGATATATATTTATATATTTTGTGTGTACAGTCCGAGTAGGTTATAATGCCACAGACATGTTTCTTCCAATGAAGTTAAGGTACTTAGGTAAAATGCTCGATATCTAATTGTATAATGTACTTTCTCTTTCTCTACAAAAACCCGGCCATGTCATCAAGCTACTAAATCCGTTCTTCTCTGGCGACACCTTAAAAGACACGTGCAGTATCACAATGAACATTTTTGCATTCATATGTTCTAGGTTGTTTGTTCTTCCGCTGTCATATTTTTTCCTTGAACTTTGATCCTTGTCTTTGTTTGTTGATGGTGTCTCAGTGCTTCCAGCAAGGTGCACAGGATTTAGACGGATTCGTGCTCAGCATGCCGCACTCTCTTGTATTCCTTTCTGGGAACAGACGCAGTCGAAAAGCTTTCGATCTCTTTCTGTTACCTTTGGTAGATATCAGTAGATGGTTCCTTAGATTGACCTGCAAATAACTATTTTTAATTTGGTGACTAGTTATTTCTTGTTTGATCGTCGCAGTGTTAGAATTCTTTGGTTTAAATCATTACAGTTAAATGATATTTCACTACTTTTGCAAAATATCAATGAGTGGTATAAATATTTTTTGAAAAGTATAAGTTTTTTTGGTAATTTTTTTTATCAATGAGTGGTGTGAATATTTTTCCAAAAGTATAAGTTTTTTGGTAATTGTTTGCTATTGTAGCAGTTCTCTAGAATTCGTTTGTTAAGATTTGTAAATATTATTTATACTCTCTTCATCCTTGTTAGAAGTAACTCAGTGGCTTTGGATTTTCTCACAAAAATATATTTTACCCACCTTATTTTCGTGGTTTTTAAAATGATAATGAATTTGCGAATAGAGAAGTAGGAGATGGAAAATTTGATCAGATGTGAAATAATGACCGTGTCCTTTAGTCCATATTTTCCGTGTAGTATTAATGTTTGTAACTAATAACTACGTTTAATGACAAAAATGCCCTCGAGGTTAAAGAGATTGTCAATGTACACTGTCTGAGGAACACTGAATAAATGAATATGGAGAAAAGCATTTCTAGATAATTAATGCTGCAAACATATATATATATATATATATATATATATATATATATATATATATATATATATATATATATATATATATATATATATAACATACATATATATTATATATATAAAACATATACATATATATATTTATATACATATATATACGTTTATATATTACACATATACATATAACTAATCTTCTTAGATACGAAGATATAATTATGGAAAATCAGTCCACAGGTAAGGTTTGGATCATCCTTTACCTGACCTTGACGAGGGCACTTTCTTTGTAAAGGTTTATAAAGTTTAGATGAAAGATTGCGATGGTAAAAAAAATTGAACGAACGACGCTAAAACTGCAGAAAACCAGTTAAAAAGTGGTTCAACTATTAGAAATGTCAAAGGACAGACTGTCAGCCGCAGTCATCATCGCCTGTAAAGGAGAGTAATACCGACAACATTGTAATTTAAACACACACATACACACACACACATATGTGTGTGTGTGTGTGAGAGAGAGAGAGAGAGAGAGACAGAGACAGACAGAGACAGAGAGAGGAGATCGTTTTATGACGTTCTGACCTTCAATGCTATGTGTGAAATGTCGATCAGTTGCCCACTGTACAAGACGTCTTTTTCTCCTCTTATCCCTCCCTTCAATGCCCTCCCCCCCAACCCCACTCCTTTCCCTCCCACACGCGACCTTACCTGTTTTCAGTTCGTAGGACCATGTCTCCCCCAACCATCTCACCTCGTACGACCTTCCGTTGAACGATGGATTTCTAAAACCTTCTCGTTTTCCGCGTGGGCGAAAAGGAATCCAGTTAGCAGACAGAGATGAAGTGCTGAAGAGTTATTTCGATATTTACCTGCCTTTAAGTGAGAGGTCGATGAAGTTTAGTAGTTAGAGGTGTTATTATACCTAATGATTAATATGGACTCTTGAATACTTCGTATTATTTTCGACATCAGTTTAGTGGAAATTATTGTTCGGTTAAGAAAGTCTTGTACCAACACGAGCGCTTTCTCCCTGAATATCTGGGAGGCTTAAACATCAAATGTCCGTACGTTCGAATATGTGTGAAAATTACTATAACAATGACGTTTATATGAGCATATTTCACTGATCGAATTACGCATATTTCCGGTTTTTTTTTTTTTTTTTTGAATGATCGCTGTTATTTTTTATGGATCATTCCTTATAGTATTCTTTTTCAAACTTTTCCTAAATGTTTTCCATATGTGAATTTTTGATAAGTGTATGTATTTATTTGTCTCGTGGTATATTTGGTAATTTTGTTTATTAGTGAAGTGCAATTTACTTTATGGAACGAAATGCGTATCCATATATTTTTTTTTCTATATGCAACAGCGATAGTCTGTGGTTAATAAATACGTCTAGATTTGCCGTCGTCCACCCCTGGAAGCCTCTCTCTCTCTTCTTGCCCCTATATAAATATACTAAATGAAGGTACCTTGGTCAAGGCTTGGGACCGGACGTTATGTCCCAGTGGTGGGGTCTTGTCTTCGCGGCCCTCTCTTATGTTGCCGTAATTTTTTTTTTTTTTTTTTACGGTATGGGGACAGTAAATTAATATAATTAATCTTCGCTGTGTTTTTCTCATTTGTTACAATAAGGTTTTCTGTTTCTGGCAGTTGGTGAACAATATAATGGCCTTATTTGTTTAGTTCATAAAAGAGTAGTAATAATAATAATAATAATAATAATAATAATAATAATAATAATAATAATAATAATAATAATAATATGGAATGACAAAGAACAGGAAAAATAAAATATTTTTAATTTTTTGGTTCTTACCATCATGTACATGTGAGAATGTGTTATACAACAAATTCACCTCATAAAATCTGGATACGCACAGTAGAGTGCGTTGAAATTACTAAAAGAAAACTCCACAATGATATCTTTATCATTTAATTTGAAAACGCGTTAGTATAGGGAACCCCTGTCTCTCTCTCTCTCTCTCTCTCTCTCTCTCTCTCTCTCTCTCTCTCTCTCTCTCTCTCTCATGCACACACATTTTATTACGTATGTGAACATAGTTCCCCCCCCCCCAAATCTGTGTTTGCTGTCTGTCGTTTTTTTTAACGACCTCAACCGTTGCAAAACTTTTACTGGTGTAAAGTGGCTGTAAAACGAGGGAAGCGGGAGTTATATATTTCCTTCTAAATTAACTTTAAATCGCCTTACCAATATCTTTGTTTCAAATAAGGGTTCGCAACCTAGGGTTCACAGAAAGGTTTCAGGGGGTATTGAGTAGGCTAACAAAAACTCATTTGAAAACACCTACGCGCTCACATACGTGTGTGTGTATAAATACATATATATATATATATATATATATATATATATATATATATATATATATATTAGAATCGACCATTTCCTACGAAAGAAAGGGAGCGAGAATACCACGGTCATGAATGCATGAAAAATTGTAACAGCTTCAATCAGCAACATCTAGTGTGGTAGCATTCTGTATTATATCAGCCTTAATATATAGCCCTTTTATGTTCACGTCTCCAGTCATTAGGGGTCCGGGTCGTCGGTCTGTTAACGGGTGTGGGCGGGGTACTTAGTACGAAAAATGTTGAGTACCTTTGAAGGTTGATTTTCCGAGTCGGTGGTTTTATAGAGTTTATAGACTGAATTATGTTCTAACTGGTCAGTTCTGTTATTGGAAAATTCTTGGTTTTTTTCTTGGTAAAATTACTATAATAATAAGAAACTTAATTTTTTAACGCTTTGATGTCATAATTTCAGAGATTATATGCTTCTGTTCAGTTATATCTTCACATTCTTTCATAAACGTTGTCTTTTGAATTCAGGTGAAGACATTTTATGTCGCAAAGGTAAATAGTTTTCTTTCAAGTTATTTGCATACGAAGTAGTCACGTCCGCAGCCTCTTCCCAAAATATACAGACGTGAGTGTTGACTCTCTCATGAAAATTCGTACTTTGGGAAGATGAGCATAAATGGGAGGAATTAAAAGTAATATTTCATCATGTTTCGCCATATTTGTCTTTCTCAATTTTAGAGGATGTTCAGATTATGGAGTTGAGCCTTAGGTAATCGACCCTCAACCCATGTGACGTCATTGTTTCTAAACCAATCGTAGATCAGTATTAGATCGATGCCATAGAACGTCATTCTTTCTTAGCCACTGGCATAATGGTATGGGCCATGTACCCCGTGACGTCAGAAGTTCGGCACGAATGATGTTTGACTATGCAGCTTGTGTAAGCCGTGAGGTCACCTGCTATTAGCCAATCGCTTTTTCGTATTACACCCACGGAGTGACGTCATATTAAGCTGGGCCAATCAGAGTCTAAGAAGGCGAGGATATCCTTGAGCGTCACCTTTGCTTATCCAATCAGGAGATCGCTATTTTCCTTGCCTCGGAGAAACAGTGTGAGTCATCTTTTCAAATAACCCGGGATTGATGGGCGTCTTTGTTTCACAAGTCGTAGACAAGTCGTGAGATAGTAGACAGAAAACCGTAGACAGTATCATTATCATGTTTTTAAATATGGGGAAACGACTGTTCGATTTTCCTGTGAGGTTTTGCCATAAGGCCAGGAATTTACATTCACTTCAAGTTGTTGCATAAAGTTGGGCAAATTTAGGTCCACTGTAAATACGGCATCTCTCTCTCTCTCTCTCTCTCTCTCTCTCTCTCTCTCTCTTAACTGAGTAAACATTTCAAACGCTATGTCAATCTTTTAATGTCTTTTCGGGTCTAAGATAACAAAGGTCACAGTTTTCTTTGCGTGATTCAAGGAGCCATTTTAATATTCAAATTTCTTTGTAGGATGGATGTTTTTTACTTTCTCCTTTCAGTCTTTTGCTTGGTAAGCAGGATGCTTAATCATATCACTCGAAGGTGATTCTGTTAAAAAACTTATCTTACTCTAGCCAATTAATTCATCAGCCATGCATAGGTATACGAATACAAAAACACACGTATACACAAATTCGCATACTCTGGTTTCCACACACACCCTAAACTATATATATATATATATATATATATATATATATATATATATATATATATATATATATATATATATATATATATATATTATATATGGTTTATATTGTGTATATACATGTGTATATATATATGTATGTATGTATGTATAAGTTTCTCTAGCAGGGTGAGAAGAAGGGAAAAACTCACAATTTACTGCCACATTCATACTTTGGCAGCTGAATCGTGGATGTGGCCCTGTGTAAACAGCGTCCCCAGCATCAGCAGCATCGTACACCTAAACAGGAGGTTCATCAGCAGCGAGCCATTCGCCTTCATCTTGCTCACTCTCACGTTTCCTGTATATTACTGCTCTTCCTCTCCATTTACCTCTTCACTCCGTTTATCTATCTCCTCCTTGGACTTCCTTTCTTCTCCTCTCATAACACTCCCCAATTATGCCCTCTGTTCCCACGACCAAGCCTTTTCAAGACATTGATCCATTTTTTCAACGACAGTATTCTTTATACCAATCATACCATTTCCACTCTTTATATATGTTTTAATGTCACACTTTGTATATGTGTCAACGTACTCTTGAAAGTAATATTATAGAAGGCACTGAATCTCGTCATGTACAAAGCAAGTATACAAACGCGGATTCCTTTACACATGAATAAACTTAGAGGTTTCTGTGTAAGTTATTAGGCGCATGTGCATGCACACGCATGACAAACATACTAACGAATCATTAAGTCCCGTTGGCCCTTAATGAAGCGAGTCTCTTATTACATTTTCTTTCGCCGTGTCATATCCTGCGAGATACCTATAATAACGTGGATAATTAAGTTTGTCGTGCATGAGGGCTTATTACGCTCGGCCGTATATCCGTGATCTTAGTGACAAAAGCTCATGAGAGATCTGATAATCCCTGTAATTCGAGCGTTGGGTTTGTCCACCGATGCGAGGTAGGCGTTGGGCGTCCAAAAAGGGGAAGTCTTCGCAGTGCGAGTTTTAATGATGAACCCTTATCACATTTACGCAAAAATGTGAAGAAATTGAAATAGACGGTATATTTGATGCTTGCGAAAGGTATGTGAAATGATAACGATCGACATACGGACATTACTTAGGACATTAGAGGTTAGGATCGATATATGGGGATAGATATGGACATTAGAGCTTAAAGATCGACATATGGAAATTAGAACTTAGGATAGGGGATAGATATGATCGACATATGGAAATTAGAACTTAGGATAAAAAAAGATTGACATATGGACATTAGAACTTAGGATAGATAGTGGATAGATATGGACATTAGAACTTAGGATAGGGGATAGATATGTACTTAAAGATCGATATATGGACATTAGAACTTAGTATAGGGGATAGATATGTACTTAAAGATCGACATATGGACATTAGAACTTAGGATAGGGGATAGATATGTACTTAAAAGATCGACATATGGACATTAGAACTTAGGATAGGGGATAGATATGTACTTAAAGATCGACATATGGACATTAGAGCTTAGGGTAGGGGATAGATATGTACTTAAAGATCGACATATGGACATTAGAGCTTAGGATAGGGGATAAATATGTACTTAAAGATCGACATATGGACATTAGAGCTTAGGAAAGGGGATAGGTATGTACTGTTTCTGTATATATGCGAAGGAGAAGATATTATTATGACACTGATACTTGTAAAGACGAAAGCGATACATAAGGAAATAAAAGAGAATGAAGAAACAAGAATAAGTGTGGAAATACTCTACATAAATGGAAGGAAACCAGAAGGCAATTGGATATTAATTTTCTCTGTTGGTACACAAAATGACAAGGAGTTTTTGGACGGATGCTACAGTAGAGAAATAAAATGGCAAGAGTCCTGATGATGGGAGTACAACAATTTTCCGGGTAAATGGAGTTCTTAGATATATATATAAAAAAAGTCATGACAGGAAATTGAGGAAAAATAAATTCTTACGAACAAGAGGAATTCCAAATTGAAGTTTATCCCTTGACACTACCTAAGGAAATTGAAAAGACGGGACCTTCATAGAACCAATAGTCACACATCCACAGGAAGGAAGCAGATGGTGAATATATCCATTGACAGCACCATTAAAAAAAAAAAAAAATACTCGAATTCAAACCTTTCTGAAGTTTTATGTTATCGATTCATGAGGTGCTGTTACTGAGTAAGCTAGGAAACTTGGCTAATTCAAGGTTTCTTTTGTGTTCAAAATCGTCAATTTTACTTTGCAGTTGGGATCTTAAGAGTCGGCTCTGTAGGAATCCCTTTTTTTTTTTATTTGTGTATCCTTGCTGTGTTTTGCTTTCGTGTCTCATTGTGACCTATTGTTGCTTAAGCCATATTGCTCTAGTTAGTAGCAAATTTCATTAAGGCTTGGATACTTTACGTAGCATGGGCTTTTACTTACGTTCCATCATCCTTCTTGACCGTCTTGGTGTTGGCATAAGCGCATGTGTATAATTATGCATACATAGCTGAGTTGTGTTTATTGAACTCTTCGCATTTTTCGCTTTTCAGTGAGAGAGAGAGAGAGAGAGAGAGAGTGTGTGTGTGTGTGTGTGTTACTTAGCATACTTTGATTGTAAAAAATTAAATATTATATGACTGGGTTTCAAATATCGATTGAGAATCATGAACAGAGATCGGTATGGTTCTCATTACTGTTGAAGTTAATTTTTGATGCTTTTATGTAATTCAACATTAGGCTTTGAATGCCGTGGACTTTTTTATTTATTTATTTATAGGCGTAACAACGTGTAGAGCTGATAGGAAAGTATATCTGTAAATGCGCGCGCGCGCTCATTTTTTGCACACACACACACACACACACACACACACACACACACACACATATATATATATATATATATATATATATATATATATATATATATATATATATATATATATATAAATAATCAACACACAAACACTTGTGGAACAAGAAATAAATTTCTGACTCACATGAGGATCAATCCAGGTCTTTCAATTATATGGCCTAGGGGCAGCGCCCTTGCCTTTCAATTGAAAGACCTGGGTTGATCCTGATATGAGTCAGAAAATGTGTATATATATATATATATATATATATATATATATATATATATATATATATATATATATATATATATATATGTGTGTGTGTGTCTTCTTTTTATTTCCAGTTCCCATTTCTTTATCTCTAAATGCTCTTCCTATCTCTTTACGGCTTGTTTTGTATCGCCCAAATTCTCCTCGCTTGAGGCCTCATCCGCATCGGAATAATGACAGTGGCATTGAGGAAAAATATCCGTCGAATTCCATTGTCGTCTTGGAAGGATAATCAAAATAGCTCGGATGCACACTTGCGCATTATCTCGCAACCTCACTTCGTTGCAGGATTTATTTTCTTGTTTTTTCCCTTTATTTTTTTTCTTTGTTATCTGTGTAGCGTTTGCGCATACCTAATGTATCGCATTTTCGTTGCCAGAAGTGCCCAGAGATTGCTTAGATATCTTTAGGACACGAGATTTTCTTTTAGCATTTTTTCCCTAGCATTTTTCCTTTTTTTTTTTTTTTTTTTTTAAGTCGTCATCAACTCAGTCATAGTGTTTTTGTTGCCAGGAATTGTCAGAGATTTAGAGCAGCTTTTTTGAAGATTGATATCTAGCCTGAAGATTTATGTATATTGTATATACATGTATATACATATATATATATATTTTTTTGTGCGATCTGCTTAAACGCAGTAAGCAGTAATTTAGTTGCTAGAAACTGTCAGATTACATAGCTGGTATGAAGCGTTATGGCAATGTGGCTCAAGATTTCTACCCCTTGCTTTCTGTTTATGTAAAACCTAAGAAATGGCATACATATTTTTTGGTTGTCAGAAATTCCGTCAAGTTATTGTTTTACGTAAAGTGAACCGGAGACTACTTTTGCTATTACAAAATCAGTCCGACCTTTGGATAATCAACCCGAATTGTTCTTTTGCGTGTTTTCTTATTGTCATGTGGTCATGAAGATGATTTATTTTTTTTACCTAAGAATAAG
The DNA here is from genome assembly GCF_040412425.1 of Macrobrachium rosenbergii. NCBI lineage: Eukaryota > Metazoa > Arthropoda > Malacostraca > Decapoda > Palaemonidae > Macrobrachium > Macrobrachium rosenbergii. Next base: position 11,949,544 of record NC_089758.1, read on the forward strand.
AATATTAATTTTTTTACTGTGGTATTAGAAAAACAGTTGTATTGATGCGACTAGCATCGTGTACTATGTTGAAGGCTTGAGCTTTCCTCGTTTTAACGAATTGAAAATTTAGTTTTATATTTTAATTTTTTAAGTATTAAACGTGATCATTTGTTATGATACGCATGTAAGGATTATATTCTTGTTTTTTAGTGAAACCTTTATGGAGGGCTCCTTCATTTGTAGTATGCACAGATATTGTAAATATATATATATATCATATTTATAATTTATCCTGCGCAATGCAGTAATTAACAATATCGTGCCTTTTCAGTGAAACCTTTATTCAGGGAACCTTCATTTGTAGTGTGCATAGATATTGTAAATACATATCTGTCGTATTTATAATTTATCCTGCGCAGTGCAGTGATGAACAATATCGTGTCTTTCGCGTGTCACTCCTTTGCTAATCCTGTAATAAAAATATCCATAGCAATTAAATCTCCCATTTGATTTCACCGTAGACTACTGGTATCATCTGTCTTTCAGGATCCAGCTTTCGGGTTTTCCTGTTGTAATGGATTAACCTGTTTAAATATGAAACATGCCTCAAACATTCCGATTGTCGCTCGTCATACACCTCAAATCATCTTTACCATTAGTGTTTCCGGTATGGAGCGGGCGTTTTTCTTTTCTTTTCTTTTCTTTCTCTCTCTCTCTCTCTCTCTCTCTCTCTCTCTCTCTCTCTCTCTCTTTTTTTTTTTTTTTTTTTTTTTTTTGAAGATTGGTGTGCGATGCGCACCTGTGAGTACACCAGTTGTTTGTACTTATTTTTACAGTGTGACATTAGGAAATTATACTTAAATACTCAAGTTGGCTTCATTCATTGATACGCCAAAAATGCAGCCTTGCGAGTCGTCACATCAAATTATTTCAGGCTGACGTAACCACAGGCTCAGTCACCCGACATTTTCCATTGTAGGCAGGAGTGAATATCGCTTAGTAAATGTTCACTAGTACACGAACTCCTGTTAATTAAGCAACTGTACAGTTATCACACGGCAGATAATTGTTTACGATGTATAGCATACCAACATGTACCTTATATCATTGTTAGTTCGTTACTTCATTTGTATGTTTGTTTATTTGTCCTGTACACTTTGCAATTTGATGGATGTGAAATTTCCGGTACAAAAACTTGTAAGTTATGTGGGTACAGAGGTACAGTTGATGTTCACTGACATCCTTTCCTTCGCCTGCTCGGTAGCTGTCACGCAGTTCAAAAGAAAAGTGAAGAGAAATAGAACATCATCCTGTAATTGACCAAGACTGTTTAAACATCTAATGTCATTATTTCATGAATGGCCGAATTGTGCTCGTATGAAAAGAAATACACACAAGCACATACACACCAGGAGACGCCTCTACGAGATGACTAAGCACGTATTGTTCATGGGACTTACCAGTGAGTGTCAGTGATTATATACTATAAAATTTCGGGGAAAAATCGTAATTTTCTCACTACATGGTGCTTTTTCTTCTTACTTTCGGCGGTAGATGATTTTAATGTTGAATTAATAGTGAGCAAATGAACATTATTTGTATTCTGGTGAATATAAAGTAAATACATTTAGACTGTTGTACTTGCATTTAATAGGGAATTATTTCGAAACTTATCGATAAAACTACTACTACTACTACTACTACTACTACTACTACTACTACTACTACTACTACTAATGATAATAATAATAATAATAATAGTAATATTGATAATATTAAGAGTATTATTGGCAGTAGTAGCAACAGGAGAATAGTTAGAAATATCTATTATTTGCAGTCCTGTGGTAGGAGCAGGAAAAAACGTACGAATTTCAAAATACAGAATAAATTTAAAGTTTATTATAAAAATATGACATTTACCCTCTGCCGATAAAACAGATTCAGGATTAATATAAAACGAACAGTAGTGGAAATCATACCCTTTTCATGAGAAGTTTCCCTGGAATTTCCAAGTCCGTCCTCTGACAGGGGGGAAAAAGGACAGGAAAGAGCCGATGATCTAATGTGACGGCCTCGAGGGACTCTGAAAGGTCAGTCACGATGACATCATTCTACTCTTTGGGATGGACTAACACAATGGTATTGATGGGTAATCGGTGCTTTGAATGGGTAGCGCTCGTTGTTGAATTCACCCATACTATTAGTGAGTTCCATTGAATAATTAGGCATTGAAAGTAGTGGGTAATGGTTGCTAGCAAATAGGTATCCTTTGATGTAAGTGAGTATTGGTAGCTGGAGAATAGGCCACATTTGTTTATTGAGTTATTTTCAGATTTTATTTTCTGTGTTTGTGTGTTTGTGTGTTTGTTTATATATTATATATATATATATATATATATATATATATATATATATATATATATATATATATATATATATATATATATATATATATATATATACACATATATTTATACATACTAGCTGACCAACCTGGCGCTACCCAGGAAAACTCTGAATGACAACCAATAAATCTCTCTCTCTCTCTCTCTCTCTCTCTCTCTCTCTCTCTCTCTCTCTCTCTCTCTCTCTCTCTCCCCTGTTAAGATAGTTACTTCAGTTATATTACCCAGCATTTTTCACATTTTGTATTTCACCCCTTCTCACCCCCCATTCCTGTTGGGGCTGAACTTGGACTTAAAGGGCATCGGGAGTGTCACTATTCATCTGAGCGACCTTGAAAACTACGGATTAGTTATTAATATCTGTTGTTTTCGGTTATTTTTACATGTCACCCCCTTCCCACCCCCACCCACTTTAGTGCCAGTGATGTCTTACCCCAGGAGTATTCTTTTCCAGATAGTTTGTCATATGTACACTGAAATGAGGTATGATAAATGCATAGACTTTATTTATTTACTAACTCTATGGGCAGAACCAGCCCCGTTTCAGGGAAGCCCTTTCCACCCCCACCCCCTTTGGTGCCCTTTGGTGCTAGTGATGTCTTACCCCCACAGTATTCTTTTCCATATAGTAAGTCATGCATATACCAAGTTTGGTTGACATTGCTCAATGCATTCAGAGTTATGCTGGAACAGACACATACATACATTGTTTTTATATATATTGACTAGCTGACCAACCCGACACTGCCTGGGAAGACTGAATGACAACCGATAAACTCTCTCTCTCTCTCTCTCTCTCTCTCTCTCTCTCTCTCTCTCTCTCTTTCCTGTAAAGATAGTTGCTTCAATTACATTGCCCAGCATTTTTGACATTTTATATTTCACCCCTTCTCACACCCCCTTCCTATCGGGGCTGAACTTGGACTTAAAGGGCATCGGGAGTGTGTCTATTCGTTTCAGCTACCTCAAAAAACCATGGGTTATACACGTCACCCTCTTCTCATCCCCACCCCCTTTGGTGCCAGTGATGTCTTACTCTCCCCACAGTATTCTTTTCCAGATAGTAAGTCATATGTATACCAGAATGAGGTATGATAAATTCGTAGAGTTTATTTAGTTACTAAGTCTAGGGGCAGAATCAGCCCCGTTTCAGGGAAGCCCTACCCACCCCCACCCCATTTGGTGCCCTTTGGTGCTAGTGATGTCTTAGTCCCACACTTCTGTTTTCTAGATAGTAAGTCATATGTATACCAAGTTTGGTTGAAATTGCTAAATGCATTTCAGAGTTGTGCTGGAACATACACACAAACACACACACACACAAATACATACACACATCTATTTATATATATATATATATGTGTGTGTGTATGTACATATGTATACATATGTACATACACACATATATATATATATATATATGTGTGTATGTACATATGTATATATATGTACATACACATATATACATACAGTATATATATATATATATATATATATATATATATATATATATATATATATATATATATATATATATATATATATATATATTCTGCCGGTCAAAAGCGTTCTTATTCAGCGAATACAGTATTTTTATGATTTTACTCGTTTCCGGTTTAATGTAAGAATAGAATTTTTTTAGTAGCCGGAGAACAATGTGAGATGAAAAGTAGTGGGATTCCAAATCCTTATGAAACCAAATTTCGTAACTACTAAGCTTTGGAAAGGATTTTTATAATTGTAAATTTGTAATGGTAATGATATTAAAATTACCCTCAGAAAATACTTAAAATTACCCTCAGAAAATACTTAATTTTGATGTCACTCTAATGACATAATTGGTAATGAAATGGTCTTAGAGTAATAATTAAATTTGTCTCATATTATATCCGGAACTTGTTTTAAAGTGGTATAAAAATAGAAGTTAAATCTCGAATCAGTTATCTTTTTGGAATTAAAATCTGTATTGAAACGTAATTTTCGTTAGTCTTGTTACTTAGCCACTGCGAATATGGAAATTGATTTAGATCACCGTCATGATCTCCTGCGTTTCAGCTCCGACGGGCAGTTCTTCCAGATGTACCGTATGTCGTAATTCTCCCTCCGTACACCGAATATCTTCTCGATAATTAATCCCACTAACTGGAGAGAATCAGAGGTATTCCGTCATGTTGATATCCGGGTTCATATATGAAACTCGGATTCATCATAATGTTAAACCCGAAGTAAGACTTCATCTTATGACTTTAATGCCAGTACTTGGCATATCATGCTTATACTGTACCACCTATGATAAATGTCGCTGCCAGTCATGAGCCAAGTAAAGGTCCTTATTTCTCGTTTTCGTTTCGCTGCATTCTTTTTAATTCTGTCATATTCTTGTTCTAAATGGGCTGAACTATATGAGAGCATGAAGTTGTTGTCCCATAGGCTTTTGCATTACACACACACACACACACACACACACACACACACACACACACACACACACACACACACACACACACACAAAATCGCGAATGATAGAGTGAGGAGTTTGTGAATTTGAGGTTCAGTCGATTTCTTTTGTGCTGCATTACCTTCAACTCTCAAATGTGGAAACCCCCTATTTCCTCCCTTATTTCCCTCACCTACCGCGTTTATTTTCGACTAAAGAAGAGAAATTCTTGAAAATATATATATGCATTTTTCTTCCATTTTTCTTTGCGTAAAAACACAGCCGTGCTTGGGTTGTTTTCCTCAAAATGGCAAGAGTAAAGCTTAAAGAAAGGAAGAAATTTCTGTTTTCCTCCCTTTTTGGTGTTATCAGTCACTGTATGTGGACTATTTATCTTACTCTCCCCTGAATATTTTTAGAATAAACCTTTCCTGTCGGTGAATCACAACGCGAATTCACTTTGCTCGTAGTCTTTAATCTTGAAGTCTCTTTTTGTCATACGTTTTTGTCATAAATATAAAACAGAAAGACGGATAGGAATTTCTCGAAGCCTCTTGTACAGTAGTTATATGTAAATAATAATGATTACCATCATCACTGTCATCAAGAAGAGGCACTCAGTCTCTCTTGTAGTTTAAACACACACACACATATATACACATGTACATATATAATGCATATGTATTTATATATATGTACAGTATATATATACACATATATATACTGTATATGTATATATATATATATATATATATATATATATATATATATATATATATATATATATATATATATATTATGTAATATTTCTTATGTGGGTGGGTGAGTGGTTGCACGGACCGGAAAATATGTGAGCAGTCTGTAATTCAAGATAAGTATATGTGACTGTATATATGTATGCATATATTTTTAAAATTGCTTGCATTGTCTGCTGTCATTTCTTCCTTGAATATATTTCCTCGATTCACAATGGGCGACACACAGGCAGACTAAACAAGCCGTGATTATTGTGCGTCAGAATTTTCTGGTGTTCTCCCACATTGATGAGGCAACAACCGCGGCTTTTTAAAGGTAACAAGGCCTTGAAAGGCGCGTTCCCTCGGATGTTTACATTCAGATCTGGTGATTGTTTTCATTTAGGATTTTGCTGTAGTACTGTCACGGGATTTTTTTTGTGTGTGTTTCTCATGTAATGAAGATTATGTTCGAGACTAATTTTTGTTTATATATATACAGTATGTGTGTGTGTATTATATTATATATAAATGTTTTTATATATTTGTGTGTATGCATACATACATATATGTTATGTATAATAATAAATTATTATTATTATTGTTATTATTATTATTATTATTGTTATTGCTGTTGTAATTATGGCAGCATCAGCAGAGTTTAATTTATAATAAGGGTTCCCTATTTTTGTAATAATTCTTTTCTGTAGGTACAAGATCATGTAACAATTGTCTTATATTCATTTCATGAATACGTGTCTGGACCCTCCCTTTTTATGAAATGAATATAAGACAATTATTACGTGATCCTTTTTGTTACAGAAAAGGAATTATTGGAAAATAGAGAAACTATTATGAACTGAAATATGCTGAATTTTTAAGGGAACATGTTTGAGAGAGGTTTTCTTCCTAATTATTGTTATTATTATTATTATTATTATTATTATTATTATTATTATTATTATTATTATTATTATTATTATTAAGAAGGATAGAGCCATCCGATTCGTAGGAGTCTCTAGGAACAAGTTTTTAAGCCACATCTCATTTTTAACCCCAGCTGACCCATTCACTACTGGGTCTGCTGCTGAAGCTTTAATATATATATATATATATATATATATATATATATATATATATATATATATATATATATATATATATATATATATATATATATATATATATATATATATATATATATGTGTGTGTGTGTGTGTGTGTGTGTGTGTGTCCGTGTGTCCGTGTCTGTGTCTGTGTGTGTATTATTTTAAGCGTTCTTTTCGGCCTTATTACCGTGTATGATTTTGACAGGTATGAGTATGTATAAGCCAGAGTGAAATGTTTTACTTAATTAGCGTCTTAATGGTAAAATGTTGCCATTCCCTTCTCATTAGCCTGAGAATTTTTTATAAATGCTCTCAAAAGGAATTAGGTCCTCAGAAGAGAATGCAGCAGAAAGTTTAAGGAGAGCAGGTAAAGAAATTCGTCTGTATTCTTTTCATCATACGTCTTCATCTTCATTGAGGGATTGGCGGTTTCAGGCATTCGGTAGCGTATAGGTGACCAGATCCAACATTTCTTAACTTCGCTTATCGAACGACCTGCGTTATAGGAAAAGTATTACTTCCATATACATACATACATACATACTTATAATGTGTATACTCGTATATATGTACTGTATATATATATATATGTATATATATATCTATAATATATATATATTATGTATATACTGTATATATATATATATATATACACAGTATATACACGTTTCCCATACAGAGATGGCTCTAGCTAAGTATAGAGCAACATCTGCCATTTTCGTCCTTTAGTAGTGGAATCAAGGATTAACCCTTGTACAGAAAACTACAACCTGTATCCCTCACATGCCACATAAGTCTGCTGCACAAGGGCAGCTAAAGAATAAAGGTGGGGAGGGGGGCCACTCAGCTCATCACAACCGGTTAATCCTTTCACTAAAAAGAATTTCAACAGTGATTCAAAAATTGATCCATATCCTTGCAGTGAGCACTTTTACTGAACGTCAAATCATGTTCGAGGCATTTCTTGCATAAAGAGAAACTTCGTGACATAAGCTGGAATAGACCAGACATTGCATTGTTATGCATAATGAAATAATCTTAAGAAAGGTCATTCACTTGGGAACAAAGCTCACACACAATAGAATAACTATGTCTGGAGAAACGGAATATGTATATCGATATAGAATTTTATATATATATATATATATATATATATATATATATATATATATATATATATATATATATATATCACTTAAATATTATGCTAAAAATAAGGATATAAAAATGCATACTGCATTAAGATAACGACAATGCATGAAAATAGTCAAGAGACGTCAAGTTTTTTGAGTGCAAAAGTCAGTGGATCCATTAGGCAAGGTAGATGTATTAGGTTTCTGCGCACCTTTTGGCGAGGGCAAAACCGTTCTGCGCAGACGAATTCGCCATGGGGGAATTCAGGAGCGTTCTTTTCACGATGAAGGCCGAGCCAGTAGGAGACACGGTCTTGTTAAAGGTAATGCCGTTGAAAAAATGCCTGAGATTGAACAGGCACTTTAAGCTATGATCACAACTTTTATCGTTCACGCTCCGCGTACTTTTTCGGCTTTTTCGTCCTTGTTGAAATTTTAGTGTCTGTTACTGATTTTTGTGGTACTCTTGCCTTTTTTTATGTATATATTTGCTGTCTGCCTTGGGACATGGATGCGTTGTTCGTTCAGGTTAATAACAACAAACATGATTCGAAGTTGTGGTGGTTTCCTTTTCCCATCAATTTTAAGTATGATTTGGATCATCGTTTGACAAAATCCTGCCAGGTCATTTTTCCTGATTTTTATTTTAGAAGCAAATTGCTGTCACATGTCCCCAGGCGTTGTTCGTGCTGTGCGTTTCGCAGTATCAGTGGCCGTTTTCGGCTGAGGCTCCACCAGGATCCTGGATCCTGGGTGCCAGATTTGTTTCATTCCCGGCGCTCTAAGACTATGGTATAGTCTTCTAGAAAGTGTTTGTGAATGTTGCGTTAATTATTTTTCCATGTCTTTGATTCGTATTCAAACTTTGGCCTTCCCAAGTACATGCTGCTATCGCTTAGTTATCAGACCATTTTTCCTTACTACACAGTACATTCATAGGCGTCTCACCTAGTAAAAGTCCCTTCTGTTTTCAGTCCAGCTTCAGTAAATATCAAATATAACAGCAGGATGGTTTCCATTCTTTTTTTCTACTCGACGAAATACAATTGAAGATGCTATTTGAATAATTCATTTTGAAAGATTTATTCCCAATTATTCCCAACAGATTCTTTCCTTTTTCGTAGACTGTGGGCATTCCAAATACACATTTGCAGTCAAATCACTTTGCATAAAATAATTTTTCTCATATATATACTGTACACATATAATATATATATATATATATATATATATATATATATATATATATATATATATATATATATATATATATATATATATATATATATATATATATATTTATATATATACTGTATATGCATGTGTGCACATGTTTTATGTTTTGACAAAAATGTATATATTTATGAATATATATGAACAGGAGTATTCCCATGTTCGTGCATCCAAGATCAGCGGATTCACTCTTCCGCGGTTGACCTTGGCCTGAAAAATAAAAACAAAGGGAAAATACCAAAAGTAGGACAAACGCTTCACAAATTTCCATCCACCCGACAGGTGAATACAGGCTATGACAAATGAAAACTATCAGGCTTCACCATGCCCTCACCATATAGTATAGTTATGGCTGTTGACTCTGTATTTCTCATACTAATTATTATTATTAAGAAGATGAACCCTATTCATATGGAACAAGCCCACAGGGGCCATTGACGTGAAATTCAAGCTGTCAAAAAATATGGTGTTCATTCGAGAGCAGTAATGGACGGTAATGGAAATACAGAAAGAGGAGACCATATAAACAGATAAATTAACAAATTAATAAACAAATTAATATGTTCGCATGTTTCTCACACAGTTATATAAAATCTCAGGGTTTTTTTTAATTGCTCTTTTGGCTTTAGAGGGATAAAAAGAGTAATTTTCATAGTTTGTTTTTTTCATTGTTCTAGTCTCATTAGGATCAGGCTAAAACAGCCCAAATCAATAGAGAGAGAGAGAGAGAGAGTAGAATATTCTTTTATTAGTTTTGTGCACATTCATTGCGTTTTAGCATATACATTTTAGGCCTTCCTGTTTGTCTGTATGTCTGTCTGTCTGTGTGTGTGTACTCGGAAGTCACGTTATAATTATAGGGTCTGTATGATTTGGTATTACCCTAGGTTCCCACTTTCTTGGTAGTATATATATATATATATATATATATATATATATATATATGTTATATATACACTATATATATATATATATATATATATATATATATATATATATATATATATATATATATATATATATATATATATATCTTGTTCCTTAAAATGTAGTTGTTTGAATTTAGTAGCACTAATGCAGGTACTGACGTCGTATGAAGCACCTTTTAACGCTACAAAATTGATTCAACTCTCAAATTTTGATACCGTCGAATTTGAAAAATTTTGTAAAGTCACACAGTTCATATATTTCATACGTTAACGCTGGAAGAATTATGGGGATTAAATTCGAAAATATAACACCAGGAAACAGCATGCATTTTTGATAAATAGTAAAGCCGTCTTTCCCTGATTCATGATGACGATTATTCACTGTCGAACTATTTTAGGAACCAGCGTGTGTCGTCATTCAAGGTTGGCGTTTATGTGGACACTTCATCATCTTAAAGGACACGACAGATAACGATTAAAATTTCGCGCTCCTCTGCAGGCACAGTCTTCTTGAAGTTCGAGAAATAGTAAAAAGAAATTCTCTTGTGTTTTGCGACTCAGTGTGAAATTTACTCCACGTGCTCATGAATTTTGATAAATGATAACAAGAATTTCGTTAGTTATTTGAGATGTTTTACAGATTTTTTTTTAAAATCTGACGGATGTTTGCACAAAAGGAATCATGAGTAGTTTTGACCCTAGAATTTGATATCCGATCAATGAGTTAATACTTGTTTTCTTTAGTAAATAATTTCCAGTTGTTCAAATATGAGACAAGCTCCCGTGATTATGTTAATTGCGTGACCGACACAATGATACATTAGAACGCAGTGAAGTCGGTGAATTAGAGAAATAAATATTGATATAAATTGCTAAACGGGGTTCTTAATGTAAAATTTAGAAAATGTGAATTCTGAAAAAGAAAAGGCTAAGTTACTCATATCACGGAAAGCAAAGCCGGTTACAGGTGACGAATATAAAAAATAAAATACATAAGTACCAATTTTCAAAATGTCAAACCTATTGTTTTTGCGGCTTTTGCTCACTCGGGGCATTGTCCAAGCAAGGTTCCATCCTGGTTGTGTTGTGCCAGTTTTCCCTTCGGAGATCTTCAAAGGGTTACGTAAGGCTTTAGCCACCGGCACTGTGAAAAGAAGAAGGAAAGTAAAAAAAGCCGAGAAAGAAAACCCGCAAACTCATTTGTTAATGATTTTTTAATTCCTGCGGTCGACCTTTATGTTTCTCTCCGACATGAGAAGGAGAACAATTAGTAGGTTCCACCATGCAGGGTGCTTCGAAGGTTCCACCATGCAGGGTGCTTCGAAGGTTCCACCATGCAGGGTGCTTCGAAGGTTCCACCATGCAGGGTGCTTCGAAGGTTCCACCATGCAGGGTGCTTCCAGATGGGGGATTGTGTAAAGGGTGGTTGAACGACAGTGATAGGGCCTGGAGGTCGGGGTAGTGGTTTATCACGAATTCTTGGTGGGTTTAATAGTGCGACAGGTTATGGGAACTATATTTTTGCGTCTTTGGATGACCTTAATACAGAAGGTGATATATAGAGCAAGATGAAGAACGAATGAATAATATAAATATAATGTAGTGGAAACCAAAGTATTGCTTTCTAGAAAGAGGGGGATGATGTACAGGATGTTATGGGATGGGAATGATTATGTGATAAGATCCGGGGGTGCTGAATTTTTCAGTCACGGAAAGCCCATGTTGCAGAAAGTAATACTTTGGCGAGCAAGGCGAAGGACAAGTAAAAACAACGACAAAAAGAAAAATAAAAGATATTTAAAATCTTCAGCAGGTGATGCTAATGACGTACGTCGAAGGTCGCTGAGGAAATGATGGGGAGGATGAGAAGGTATATAATTACAGAAATATTAAAAAAAGAAGACTGGTAATGTAATGTGGAGACTGATTGAACAGTAATGAAGGGAACTAAAGAGAAAACAGCCCGTAATGAGTATTTTTCATCAGCAGGGAAAAACTCCAGGTTTCAAATTACCCTTTCGTTTCTCCGCGAACTGGGACGGTTTCCAAGTAAATCTCGCCGTTGCTTCCTGTAGAACAAAGAGAGATTGGCTGCAAGGTTAAATAAAAACCAGACGGAAAAAAGGGAAAAAGCTGTGTGCTACGAGATTTAATTTCATGTCGGGGAAGCCGAGGAAGGGAATTAATTTAATCATACAGTTTGGTTAGTCACGGTGGGTTACCATTGATTAACAAACATGAAAGCCGCAGGCGAGGTAGGGGCGTCTTGCGACGGCTAGGGAATCCTCCTTGCAAGCTCAAGGCATGCGGAAAGAGGTTGTCATTAGGATCATTTTGATTAGATGCAAAGTTGCCGATTGGGTGATTAAGTCCTTGTAAGGATCTCAGTGCTGGTGTTAGGTCATTTTCAAGTAAGAGACAAATTCTGAAAGAAATTCATGTTTTACCTGCTGAATTACTATTTCTTTTTTGTCTCGGTAAAGTGATGTATGTTTATTTAAACTTTGTACTTGAGTCTTTTCAAGACTTTTACTTCATGCAATGCCTCAGTTGAAACGTTGTCATTTGTCATCCGTATCAGAACTTCATCCCAACCAATACAGCAGGGTAATTTTTAGAGAAAAAGGTCTTGAGCTTCCTTCCAATGAATAATGAAATGTGTTGAAAGCTTGGTAATGAGATGCATCCCTTGCAAAACCGTCTCAAGACCTATTTCGGATGACATCGAAACGCTGAAGCGAATGACTATAGGCACAGGTGTTAAACTGTCTCAAGCTTAGAAATAAATCATCTTAAAAAAAAAAAGTCTTCACGTTCCCCCAAGGCCATACAATTCAAATGCAAGCGCTTTCAAGGGCAAAGCCAACCCAAGCGTGACCTTCAGGAGAATATTTACAAATGGAGTTCCTAGGAAATGGCGAAGGCCAGGAAGGCTATTTCGATGGCCAACCTCATCTCTTTCCTCGGGCCATTAGAGATGACATCAGAAGCTGGCCGAAGGAAAAGGAGGAGGTGGAATGGTGAGGAGTGAGGGGCCCTGAAGAACCTTTCGGTGTGTATAGGTCTGAGGAACAGGTTGAGAGAGCAGGAGCAACGCTTTAGGGGGGGGGAGTTAGGAGGCTTTTTTTTTTTTTCGGTTGGCGACAAGAAGGAATTCTTTTATGTGGGCGGTTTCAGGAGAGCGTTGGAGGGATAAAAGCATCTTTGTTGGTTCGTTTTGCACCAAGGTGTTTCGGATCTGAAGATGTAATTGGTGATTTCTTTCGTAGAATTCATGAATAATTTATTTTTAGTTTAATGAAGAATTCGTTACACTTCTGGAAACAGCACCCGCTGAGTTAAACAGTTCGACTCTCTCTCTCTCTCTCTCTCTCTCTCTCTCTCTCTCTCTCTCTCTCTCTCTCTCTCTGTATTCAAAGATCTCAATAAATGCATGATAAAAAGCATTATGCCGGAAAACCCCATAATTAACGTCATTCTTGGTTTGAGTATATGAAGTCAATGCCAGCCATAATGATTGCGGTCGCAGTCATTGGGTTCTGTTCAAGCCAAAAAGAATTTTAATTAGAATTGTTTATCTAATGATGAAACCAACAAGTTAAAAGTGACTTCGTTGAGGAATCATTGCAATGGCAGTAAGCCGGAGGCTTTCCTTAGAGGTAGTAAAAACCAAAGAATTTCTCTCTCTCTCTCTCTCTCTCTCTCTCTCTCTCTCTCTCTCTCTCTCTCAGATTTTATTTTGCCAGAGAAGAGTTACGAGCTGGGTGACCGACTCTTTGAGCTTATCTGAGTTCGATCCGATCTTTTCTGGATGACGAAGTGCTTGTCGTTAGTGAAACGATTGCTTTATAGCATGTGAATAGATTCCCCTTTCTGAATATAAACCGACCTCACGAAAAGATATGGCTTGGTTAAAGTCCAAAGGTGTTATAAATCGCTCGTGTTAAAAAAAAATACGCTTTATATGACGTATTTTTATTATTTTGAAATCACACACATATTGTTAGCTTTTTAAATGGTAAGCAATTGAACATACATTTATTGTTGTCTCTTAACTAGGATTTTATATAACTTAATATGCGGCCCTTTATCATCATAGTTTTTATAAAAACGATTAATTTTGATCTTGTGAGAGCACAAAGCATGCGTGCTTTAAATTCGAAAGGTAAGTCAAGGTCACTATTTTTCTGAGAGTTTGGTGAGAATATCTTCATACATGTAATATTTATACTTGCGTGAGCATGTCTAGATAGTTAAGTACGGGCGCGCGCACACACATGCGCACACACGCATATATATATATATATATATATATATATATATATATATATATATGTGTGTGTATATGTGTGTGTGTGTGTGTGTGTGTGTGTGTGTGTGTGTGTGTGTGTGTGTGTGTGTGTGTGTGTATAAACGGGAATTGCAGATGCTGAATACGAGTAAAAGAAAAATAGTTCAACCTGTAGAATTAATTATTTCCATGTGGCATAAGAAGAATTATAAGGTAGAGAAATACATAGAAGAAAGGTAAATTGCTAAACTGAAATGCAAGCGAGAATCGGTGTTTTGACAAGGTCAGGTCAAACGGAAGGAATACAAGATATTAGTGCTGTGAAAATAGTTTTCAATTCGGCGAAGGAGAAGATAAACTAAAAGTGGCTGGATAAATGGGGTGAAAGAGGTATTGGAAAGGAGGGGCCTCAGTATTCTTGAAGCTAGAGAATGATTACAAGATTGGGGTTAGCGGGGGCAGTGTGTGCAGAGGCTGAGCGTACCACTACTAAGGTGTAAGAAGCGGCCGATGTTGTGGAAGTTTTCTAAACGGGTTTTTTTATGCACGATTCAGCAGTTATAGTATGAGTATGGTAATGACAGTTCTCATATGTTTTATTGGGATCTACCGCCTGTATATGGAACAGCTTAATGTTTATATATTGTAAAAGCAATGAGCAAAGTTGAAACAAGCGTGCACAGACCGCTTTTCCTTTACCCTTCGAGATATATAATATTAATGATTAATCTCCATTGTTATGTTCATTTCGCAACAAAGTTGTGATTATTGGTCTTCATTTATTTTCTTGCTATAGTATATAGCAGATACGTATTACATCTGCGAATAAATCTGGTTGCTTTGAAAGATGTATTGAAACGGCATTTTATTCTTCAAGAAGTGAATCATTCGTTGTCACTGGAATTAATTCCAACTCATACACCTTCTGGCGCTTTCCTCCCTAAAAGGAAAAAGGCTTATCTTCAAGAAGGAAAAAATTCTTGCATTCCCGTCAATTAATCCGTATGTGTGTATTTGTTCAGAAAAGCATGCAGATTTCATTGAAACGCATAGTTGTGAAATGCGCATCACCTTCGTAGGGATTCACGTGCATACTTGCATGACCACGATTTACTCCTGTGACTTAGCGAAATGAGATGAAAAGACCTGTCAGAGGAGAGGATCTTGAAGCCACCGTTTGCGCAACATGATTTTGTCGCATGCCTCACTGGCCGCCATCTTGGACAGAGACATCCTTTGTGTGCGCGCGCGTTTCGTTGACATTCCTTGGAGGTCAATATTAACATAAAAACGCTTAGCCTTCTATAAAAGGAAGAAATCGTTTCCGTGTTTAATCTCTCTCTCTCTCTCTCTCTCTCTCTCTCTCTCTCTCTCTCTCTCTCTCTCTCTCTCTCTCTCTCTCTCTCTCTCTCGTCTATAGAAACGTTAAAGATTTTGATTTTAATACTGTTATCGTTTCAGTATGTTTAAAAGTTGTCTTTAGCGTAATTATTTAGCCATTTTTCATAATGACGAAAAATAATCAGTTTTGGATACTTAGATTTCATCATACTCTTGAATTACAAAATTCGTTAGGTTTCTTTTTTTAAAACTAGCATGGCAATTTCGAATAGTAAATGATTTTGTCGTTGTGGTATTCTGTGAGTCACAGTTTTAAACGTAACTTTTTCCTTCACCTTGTCACAGATTTTGAGTTCACTCTTTCACAAATGAGTTTTTTTTTTTTGGCACGTGGGTTCCAAATGTGGGTTTTCTCTGCTACTATGTGGGTTTGTTTTTCGTATGTGGATAAATTAATTTTTTTTTTTCCACGAGAGGGCATTCTCATTATCAAATATGGGTTTCCTTTTATGTGAAACTTCATTGGAAAGTTTGCTTATTACATATGTATTCTCATTATCAATAAAAATAAATTTTAAAAAATCATTAATAATTTTTCAATTAAATCCTTAGATTTTCGTTGATTGCTCTGGTATGTCTCAGAATACTAGTCAACCGATGGAAATTTAAATAAAATTATTTTTATTCAGTTATTTTTCTCTTTATTTAAGTTCAGCCTGACTATCTCCTTTCTCTTTCTTTGTATATTTAAGTTAAGCCTCACCATATCTCCTTTCTCTTTCTTTTTCTAGTTTTCTTTTTTCGACCTTGGACTAAATGCGGACACTAGATGGTCAGTCTTATTGTTTCTGACCACTGGTCAGACTTGACTAACATTACTGTCAGAGAGACATTATATACTGTAATTTTTTTTTTCATTTCTGTATTATTCATACTCGGCTCAGTAGGACAGATATCTTATCAAAATTACGTAAACTGTTCATGTTATTTTAAGGGAAGTTTAATTAATTAGCGCACTCTTACGCTATTACTTTAATTAGGATTTATATTTAGTGATTATTTACTTATTTACTCATCCATTCAAACACAGGAGCATTATATGTATATGTAATATATACATATATATATATATATATAATATATACATATATATATATATATATATAATATATATAATGCCTTGCTTTTGATTATATAAAAAAAATTAATATATATATATATATATATATATATATATATATATATATATATATATATATATATATATATATATATATATATATATATATATATTTATACATATGGGTATGTGTATGCAAATATCTACTGTTGCATTACTCACATGATTGCTTTTGTCTTTTTATTACGATGTATGGAATGTCTCGTGCGAATGAACTTTGGAAAGGGGATAAGATGATTTGAAAGGAACCACAAGTCATACTTCCTATATCAACAAATATTCGTGTTTGGTTTTACTGCCTGAATATTCATGTACCTTTCTATCACGAGAGATCGGAATTTAAAAAAAAAAAATGTTGAGACTGCACTGCCGCTAGGAAAATAAGATGACATTGGGAAAAGAACCTGTCAAAACTATTTTGCTCGCAAATGTTATTCTCCACCTCATTCTTTGTTTTGTGCCTGTCTCCTTGTGTTCACCCATGATTTTATGCATGAGTGTACAGTGATGTGTGTTTATGAATATATGAAGATATACTTATATGTAATACCCTTTGTATGGAGAGAGAGAGAGAGATCCGGAAATGAGTCAGTGGTTGCCATAAATGGGATTTTTAATTACGTTAGAATATGGTCGTTATTACAATTTACTTTTGCCTATAGTAGGGCGTATGAGATAACTCCCTCATTAGTAAGATGAGGGGGAACTTCCTTTTCTGAATGAATTGTCATTCATAGAAAAGAAGACAAATTGTGATAGTGAGGAGGTCTGTGTACATTTATCGGATACATGCAATATATAACCGATTTTCTCTATCCCATATGTTTCTTGCTATTTCATTTAAGTTGAATTCTTTTGACGTCATTTGTGAGGAAAAATGGCATACTCTTTGAAATAATTTGTGGTAACAGACACCTTGAATATTACTTTGAAGAGAAGGAGCTTATTGAAATGTCTCGCGTAATATGTGAGAGGAAACGCTCTGAATTCTGTGTATTACGATTAGAAGAAACATGTTAAATTCCTTGGCACCAGGTACTCTTGGATACATCTCATAAGGAGAAACATTTTAAAGTTCTTGGCATTACATGATAAGAGAAATGTCATGAATTCTTGGGAGAAATATCGTGGATCCTATGACAGCAAGAGAAATAAGAACCTGGATTACATGGTTCAGTAAAGGAACTAACACCCTGAATTCTGGGAAATGTCATTGTGCATTTGGTGATTTACGAAGAGGAATAAAAATTGAAGAGTAAATTCTATACCAAGACAGCTTTGTTTACACGACATAACGAGAGAAATGACATCTTGGAATCTACGACTTAGCAGGAAACACAGCCTCTTGCACTCTGTAACAAGTAAACCTTTTCTGGGAAACACCATTATGTAAATTTCCGTACCTCTGAAGAATTCCTAAAACTTTCATTTAATGATGCGTAAGAAAGACGCCTTTGAGTGGCACCCAGGAGAAACCTCCCATCGCTTACTTGGGTGTCTTCCCTGACAAATTCCATTCAGCTCTTAAGTGCGTCGGGTGTTGGTGGTGCAGAAGTAAAGGACTAAAGGTGAGGTTTGGAGGTGGGGGGAGGGATTGTGTTCGTCATAACACCGACACTAAATGCAACGTATCATTATTTCAGTCATGATCTCTAATTACTTGTTCCAATGGCGTGTGGGAAGATGATGATAATGGCTGGAACGAGAGAGAACGGGTGGAGCGCCGATACACAGACAATACGACTGGAACGGTAAATAACTATGGGAAAAGAAGAAGAAGAAGGAGACGATGCCGGGGGGAAAATTGGATGGATGTGGCGGTAATGAAGATGATTGTGATGGGGATAATGGTATTGTCTGTTATGAAGGTGGGAGACAAACGGTATATTTGTTTATAACAGTCAGTCAGTCAGTTAGTTTTTTATCTTTTTTTCGCGATGGGTGTTTCCCGGGAGGTGGATTTTGTACTGAGAATCGTTTGTCATCGTCTTTGAAGTTTGCCGAACTCTGGTAGAAAGTTTCCTAATTTTTAATGAGAAGAAAGTACTTTTTTTATGCGTTTTGGTTGTTACTATTGTTTGTTTTGGGCAAAATTTTTATTTGTAATGCTTGGGACATCTGTGGACGTTCTGCCTGTATCAGCAACATGGGAAAATAGGCATTACTACGAACCCGGTACAATCTGATTCATTCATTGAATAACTAAGTATTAGTGACACATAAGCGAAAGATGCGAAAATACGCTGACAATATGGCCGATTTCAAAAATATCGAACTTAAAAACTTATAGTTGAAAAAAAATAAAAAAAATAAACAAATATTTCCTGCAACACTTGGAACTACCACCAATCGAAGGTCAAATCATCGGTTATGACTGCTGGTTTTATTTTAGCCAAATTTCCTCGTCATTTTAGCGACGTCTAGTCTTTGCTTTTACCATTCATGAACGACTAGGAAAAAAAAACATTTAGGCAATTAACTGAAGCACAAACGCTACCACTTATTTCTAGTATAGCCCCCACCAAAAAAGTAAATTAGAAAGAAATCCCAGTAATTTAGTGTAATTAATAAATACACAAATAAATAGATAAAAAAAATAGATGAAGATCTATATCAACTAAACAAATCTTCATGAAGATATTATTCTATGTACAAAGTTGAATCACATACATCACTCAAGAGATTGAAAACACAAAGAGAAGGTTTTTTTTATCTTTTCTTTGAACTCTTTAAGAGTTCAGAGTACTTTTGGAATATAGTAAAGGAAAACCAAGCGTCACGTCCTGCTGTTTTCCCCGTTCAATTTTGACTCCATGTCTGGACAGAATGACTCGACCAGATAAGCATCACGGTCACAAAAAAAAAAAAAAAAAAGACGAATCATGCTAAAGTAGGGGTCAGGCACGCGGTTCCTAAATTCAAATTCTATTTTTTTTTTTTCAACTTCCATTTTCCTCTGTCGTCTCGCATCCGACTATCCTGAGGATCATATATGAGAGAGAGAGAGAGAGAATTTGTTTTTATTATTTTTTTTTTCTTTACTGTCTGAACTCAAAATTCAACTACACTTTTTTTTCACAAGACGAGAGTAATTTTTTTCTCCTTCCTTACTTCTCACTCTACCATCTGAACAAAAGATATTTTGCGCTCATCTTCAAGGAGAGAGAGAGAGAGAGAGAGAGAGAGAGAGAGAGAGAGAGAGAGAGAGCTTAGCTTTTATTTTTTCTTACTGTTTGAACTGGACTTTCCATGTTTGGGATGAGGGAGGTAAAAAACTTTCATGTTATTATTTCCACTTTTTTGTTGTCAGAAGCCAGGATTTAACTGGATGTCAGAGAGAGAGAGAGGGAGAGAGAAGGGGGGGGGGTGGAGAGAGAACCTGCTGTTATTAATTTTTATTTTACCATCTGAACTCTGAATTAAACTGAACATTTATGATGAGACAAGAGCAACCTGGATGTCAGAGAGAGAGAGAGAGAGAGAGAGAGAGAGAGAGAGAGAGAGAGGGAGGGAGGGAGAGAACCTGCTGTCATTAATTTTTATTTTACTGTCTGAACTCGGAATTAAACTGAACATTTATGATGAGACAAGAGTAATTCTTTTCTCCTTCCTCGCTCTACCATCTTCAAGGCGGGGGGCGGGGGGCGAAGAGAAAGAGAGAGAGAGAGAGTGTGTTCAAGTCATCCTCTTCCCTTTTCGGTGAGTTCGGGTCATCGGTGGGGTCAGCTCGTTCGCCCAATGGACAACCGTCGTGTTCACTTTTTTATTTCTTTTTTTTTAATTTCCTCTTTTATTATCCCGACTATTATCCCCTTTTGGCAATGTGTTCCCTCCCGGTCATCCAGCTATTATCCGATTAGGTCCGAAATGAACGTCCAGACTGGAGAACCTTGCAGCGTCGGCGTTATGTAACTTTACCTCTGGATGTTTACACACACATATACACACACATACACACACACATGTGGAGAAATTTAGGCTAGTGAGTATTCTAGGAAAGAGATTAAATAAAAGTATCGCAATATAGTAACAGTGTGAATAGAATCCAAAGTTAAACACACACAAATATATATATATATATATATATATATATATATATATATATATATATATATATATATATATATATATATATATATGTGTGTGTGTGTGTGTGTGTGTGTGTGTGTGTTGTGTGTGTGTGTCTGTATGAAATTGTTAGATATGCATACGTGATTCCTTTTCTGTATAGACGAATATTAGGCCACATATATCTCTTATCGAATTCCCAAAAGGAATTATAATGGATAAATACATCTGTTCCAGCCAGCCGAATTTGTAAGCCGACGGTCAGTCACCGCATTTAAACCAAAGGCCCAGGTTCCAATCCTGACCGAAGCAGATGCGCCTGTCAGTTATAATTCCTTCGAGTGTAGGTTATTTCCAGCGTGTGGTGAATTTGATATAAAGCGATGCCATATGCCTCTTGCCACTGACTGAAAGCGAGGCCTGAAGAATTCTTTAGACCTTGAGTGAAGTTGGCTTCAGATGGTGTTTGCCTTCTGGTTTTTAATCAGTCTTTTGAGATGCGACTGCCGGCGCTAGCCCCATGACCCTCTTACCTTTGTCTGCCACCCACCACTTTCGTCCGAGTACCAGGCATCTTATCCACCGCTAGATTAAAAGACCACGTAAGGTTTTTACTAGCGTAGGCCGAAATCCAGTATGCATCGACCTTGAATCAACGCCAACAGACATACATAAATGCTTCGTTATCTATCTGTCTATCTATCTATCTATCTATCTATAGTATATAAATATATATATATATATATTATGTATATATACATATACATTCATACATACACATACATACTTTTATATATATATATATATATATATATATATATATACATACATATATATATATATATATATATATATATATTATATATAAAATTAAGAAAATTGTGTTTGTGTCTCATTCTCGTATATGTAAATGAATAGACAAAGTTATTGTACATTTGCATGCGCGTGCAAAAATGTTTGTGATAAAATAGGAATAGTAATTTTTCTTGCTTTTTTGGGGTTTCTTTTTGGTTTAGATAGGATAATCCATAATCTGTTACGGAACATGGATACTTTTATGTTGAAGTTTTGTTGTTATCTTACGAAGCTGTAATTATTTTCTGATTAAATTTGTTATGTTTTAATTGCACAATTTTGACTTCGGCTAAAGATCAAGTCTTCAGCCAACATTCAGGGAAGATTTGCAGCTGTGTATTTTTGAAGGCAGGATCTCTCTCTCTCTCTCTCTCTCTCTCTCTCTCTCTCTCTCTCTCTCTCTAGTATACTCACATACATTATATGTATAAAGATTATTATTCAGAAGATAGGACCCTCTCATATGTAACTAGCTTACAGAGGCCATTGATATGAAATTCAAGCTTCCAAAGAACATTGTGTTCATTTGAATATATATATATATATACTATATATATATGTATATATGTATATATATATATATATATATATATATATATATATATATATATATATATATATATATATATATATATATATATATATATATATATATATATGTGTGTGTGTGTGTGTGTGTGTGTATACAGTTTAACTAATTTTTTTAGTGTTGTTCACTACTGCTATCAGAGGGGAAGTTGACTATACATTATTTCTCGGCAAATATCGTATTATCAACAAGTAGGAATTGTTAGGATTGTTAGAGTGATAAAAGTAAAGAGTGGCAGAGAGTGAAAGAGACAGAGAAAGAATTTTCAAGTAGTCTTCATAAACAAGTTTCAATCGATGCCGTTTATCTGATTTCTAAGTTGTCTTCATAAATCTATTTCAATCGATCTTTATCTGAATATTATAACACAATGACCTTCACAAACTATCCCTTCTTAAATACACACTATATATAATACACACATATATATATATATATATATATGTGTATGTATATATATATATATATGCATATAATTACACATGTACACCATTTCCTAAATAGAGGTTCATATGGCGGTATGTTTGTCACACGTCAGTGGTAGAGCATTTAGTTTGTGTTTTTTAAGGTCCATGGTTTCATTCTGGCGTACTACCACTGGTCGACCAAACTGTAATTGGGTGTCATTGTCGCCTTTGATCAAAGGAGAGACATGGGGCCAGCAGCCTCATCCCAAAAGAACTGCTGAAAGCCGGAGGCTAGCGCCTTTAGGTGCCACTTTATAGTGTATGAAAAAGGCACATGATGAAAAAATTTTTGTACGTATATGTGTGTGTGTATGCATGTATATATATGTATATATATATTATCTCTCTCTCTCTCTCTCTCTCTCTCTCTCTCTCTCTCTCTCTCTCTCTATATATATATATATATATATATATATATATATATATATATATATATATATATATATATATATATATATATATATATATATATATATATATATATGTAATGCTGTGCGTTGTGTACTTACTTTTCTTTTGTCTATACCTTATATATCCATATTTTGCCCATTATGGCACTGATGCCATTCATGTCTATCTCTGTCCTCCGAACAATATTCGATTCAATCTCTATCTCAAAGGAAGCCTGTTGTTCGAGATATGTCTGAATCA
This sequence comes from Macrobrachium rosenbergii, assembly GCF_040412425.1. Classification (NCBI taxonomy): domain Eukaryota; kingdom Metazoa; phylum Arthropoda; class Malacostraca; order Decapoda; family Palaemonidae; genus Macrobrachium; species Macrobrachium rosenbergii. Next base: position 11,972,948 of record NC_089758.1, read on the forward strand.
CTCTCTGTCCATAAAGTGTATGGTTTGAACATGTTCATTGTCTGATTTCGTCTGGAATCCCCGTCGTTCCAGGCGACGTGCATCCAGAGGACTCCAGATCCCAGACGGTGATAATACGAAGAAAAACAATAGGCCTATTCCACGGCTTCTCCTTTATGGTTTCTTGAAATATGGTGTCTCAGAGGAATTTCATGCTTCAGATTTTTTTGCAAGTGACATTTTTGGGGTCTGTGGTTTCTTTGTTTATTTTTTATATGCTATTGTGCTTATTTTGTAGTGTTCTAGGAACCTATGTGTCTATGGTTCTAGGGTTCTCATGTTTTTGTTTATTGACAGTTCTAAGAACTTTTAACAATCTGCCTGTGAATAATCCCTCCGTTTGTTTAAGTTTACTTGGAAAACAGCCGAAAAAACAAGCACATTTAAGGACCTTTTATTTCCTTCTGTTTTTCACATTTTAAGTTTTTATTTCCTTAGATCCTCAGCCAACTTTTTAGATATACAAATTTAATGTGTTTTTTTTTTAGAAATTTGTTTAAATAATGGTTTGTCGCCTTTTAAAATTCTTTTTTACTTCTCACTGGTTTTATGTCCTTTAATGAGCTCTGTATATAACAGGCCTTTGTTTTTTGGGCTTACTGCGACCTTTTCTACCGTTAGGCCTCCTAAATTGTTTTTTTTTTTTTCGGTGACAAATTATCAGGGCTGGGCCTCATTATCTAAATTAGTTGTTACCTTTTAGGCTAAGAGTTTATATTCTCGTTTGGGTTATTTATTTATTGTTGCTCCGATGTAGGGAAGACATTTTCAGAAACAATGAATAATGGAAGACCTTCTGGTTTTCTGTTACCAGAATTTAAAATCATTTTGGAAAAACCATTTGCTTTCTGTTTTAAATTTTAGAAAGGACTTTCCGATAAAAGTTCTCTGTAAATAGGGATTAAATATTTTCTTTTGAATTTAGAAAAATCTTTTCATATACATTTAAAAGAATTGAGATTTTTAGAAAAACATTTAGTTGATTTGAGTTTATTTAGTTCATTATATCTTGGAATTCCGTTTCTCTTTTGAGAGAGGTTACGTTGTGGTTTGTATTCCGATCACATAAGTTGTTGTTCAGCTAAGGCTAGATATTATCAAGTCGTGAAATTAAACCATCATTATAAAGTGGTATATTGATAAAACTGGCTCTTAATTTATTGAAACCGTGAAACCTAAGTAATCTTTTATGAGTTTTAAGATTGTGGTTTCATTCACCAGTTGTTTGCAGATGCTACTGATTCCAA
>NC_089758.1:11979233-12014233 GCF_040412425.1 Macrobrachium rosenbergii
GTGAAGTTCATACTTCCAAACACGCACACACATTAACTATATATATATATATATATATATATATATATATATATATATATATATATATATATATATATATATATATATGTATGTGTGTTGTTTGTGTGTATATAAATACTTACAATTATAATTTTATATATGTTAGACGTCAGCAACTCAATCACATGGGGAGAAGAAGTAAACTTAACATTATATATATATATATATATATATATATATATATATATATATATATATATATATATATATATATATATATATATATATATATATATATATAAATGCGTTATGTGTATACTGACTTGTGTCATAATTAAAAATTTACCGCTCTTCTGACACAGGTCTGTATTACAGAGCACATTTTTCTTATAGCTTTGAAAGTGTTAGAATCAAGTTGTCAGTATTTCCGTTTTTAAACATTGGCTGTAACTTTCATTCCTTGCTTGTTCATCATACTTATAATGAGAAATTGGACAACTTCTCTTTTTTTTCTCCTGTATCATGTGAGAAATTATCTTTCTTAATCTCCGTGAGATAATTTATTACAGTCTAGAATCATAAGACAAATTCTCTCTCTCTCTCTCTCTCTCTCTCTCTCTCTCTCTCTCTCTCTCTCTCTCTCTCTCTCTCTCTCTAGTTAGGTTTCGTCTCCGCCGGACACACTGTTTCTAAATATAGAGCTGACCAAGCGCGGGCTGGTACTCTGATCAAATACATGCTTAGCAGAGTAAAAGTTTTCATTTTATGCGAATAGGCGATGTTTAACATCAATTAGCCGAGGTAAACAGGTTTATTTTATATTTGAATTAGGGAGTTTTATATTCTCAGTTTAAGAATAATAGTAATAGCTGTGGTATGCAGTTAAAAGTCTTCAAAAGCTTAAATAGGTATGTGATATATATATATATATATATATATATGTATATTTTATATATATATATATATATATATATATATATATATATATATATATATATATATATATATATATATATATATATATGTGTGTGTGTGTGTGTGTATATATATATATATTACATATATGTGTGTGTGTGTGTATTACCTGTAAAATTGTGGGAGTGAGTCTGTACAGTGTTGGCGATAGAATATGTTCCCTTATCCACCTCAGCTCCTGTAGAGGTCCAGCACGTTATCTAGTGGAAAAATGCGCATTTAATTACGTACTTTGATAACAGATCATTTAGTTAAGAATTTTGCATCGTTGTTAATGGCCTCTCGTTGATGATCCTTAAGGTCCCTCCATTTTTGGAGCCGTAAACTCGACGTATCCTGAAGGAAGAAGAAGGAGAGGAGAAGAAAAAGAGAGGAAGAAGACGATGAGATGGCAGTTGAAACGTGGGTGGGTAGGTTGGCCTGACTGCACCTCAAAATATTAAGAAATATTACGACAGTTTGTGCTTGCAATGTTATATATTGTGGCAGTAAACGAGACTGCAGGAAAATGCTTTTAAATTTATATGGTTATTATATAGGCATTAGTAGTCGGTTTTATTTTTCCCTTAGTGTTGTCATTATTTTTGAAACAAATTACCTGTGATTTCATTTCTTTCAAAATTCATAGTTCCTTGTATTCTTTTGTATAATGTATAGAAAGCTCATCAAATATTTGATAACGTATAATTCTTCTCCTTTTACAACTAATAATCGTAGTGGTAATAATAATGATAATAATCTTAGTACGTAGATGAACTAATTTGAACACATTATGTCTTTAAATACTGTACAAGGGCTTTTCTTTCTTACCGTAGTTTACATTTAACACAAATATTAGTAATAGTTTTATATAGAATTATATTTAGAATGTTTGTAATATATGTATATGTATGTATGTATGTATATATAAATTATATATGTATATATAAATATATATATATATATATATATATATATATATATATATATATATATATATATATATATATATAACATAAAACTGACGCTGGTAGCAATACCGTAATGGTGTGTGTAATGTTAACCATAATAAGTCATTGAAATATAAAATAGGATGGAAATACGGTCAAATGAAAAATAAATCCACAAGCAGTTCTGTATGGATTTTTTTGAATTTTGTGATATATACACATATATGATTAGTTTGTATGTATCATACCGCCTTGGTATGTGTACATGTATGCAACTCGTGCTGTCATCAGTATAGGAGTGGCGTAAAATTAAACTTAATAATTCAGTTGAATGTAATTATGATAGGATAGACATATTACCAAATAAAAAGAAATACTGGTAACACCTGAAAGAGAAGGAAGTTCGGAAAAAAGGCAAAAGACTAAAAGGAAAACGAGGCAAGCTGAAATAACAAGGAGTCGCTCGAGTTGGTGCAAGATTTATCAAAGGTCATTCCTCCCTGTCCTGTTCACTGACTTTTACGAGGGCTTTTTTTTTTTTTTCCTCCCGACGCCGGGTCTTAAGTTTGCCGGAGTAAATTGTTACCGTTGGGTGCCTGCGCCGAAGTACTTCTCGCTGGAGAGAACAGTTAATCAAAGTACTTCGTAGTGATATGGAACCGTTATTCATACCATTGTTTTGAGGCGAGTAATTGTTTCTGAGGGTTCTGGTGAGGCTTTTGGTTGTATGGTGTTTGTATAGATGTAAGGGGTATAATAATGGTGCTGACAAATGGTCATTGAAAAAATGATGACGTTAACGGGAAACGGAACTGATACTCCTAAACCTTCGACTATGATATCGCGAATAATTATTATTTTTTATATTACGAGATTTCTTTACTCTCGTAATTGAGCACTCTGTAAAGTATTCCTGGAATGTATGTGCTGTTGAAAAATAATTTTTCTGTGAATTTATATAGTTATATATATATATATATATATATATATATATATATATATATATATATATATATATACATATATTATACATAATATACATACATATACATTTTGTAGTATTTATACAACAGTAGTTAAAATCACCCACACTATCTGTATATGAATGTCAGTCGTTAGTTTTTTCTTGGAGTTTTCTTTCATATATCTCTTTCCTGGTCGATGTGTGTTTTTAATGTTGACATTTTAACAGTGATCCGTATGATAAGTTGATTGCAATTCATACACACTGCATTCTTTTTATCTTGGGTTAAGGTTAAGGTCAAAGTTAGTGCCAAAACCTCCTTGCTAATATCCCCTTTTTTGCCCACCTATAGGATGGTTTTATCATTAATTCACAGGAACAGTTTCAACCGCTTCTCTGAGGAGATTAGCTTCTCGTTTGCTTATGTGGTATACGTAGTACCCGTCAAACTACCGCATCTTACAGTTTTAATTAAGGCCCCCCAAAAAATACAGTATTCTTTAGACCTTGGTTTTAGTGTTCGGCCATTTTCCTGCGTCTTACCTTCAAGAGCCAAACAATGGAATTCTTATCCCTTTGACGTTTTCTTCAATTCCGATAAACTTTTTCCTTCTAAGAGGCAACCTACTGCTACATAAGGAAGTAGTCACGACTCTACTATATATTTTCATTCCTTTTTTTATTTATTAAGAGATACAAAAAGTTCCTCGTCCCGTCAGCCAACGTATTTTCTTGGTTTGATTAAAGTGTGTATTGTTATAATACAGACACCTTTACATTCTCGCTACTTGGAAATCTTCAGGAAGCGGCCAAGTCATGGAATTTAATTGATACATTTCGCTTCCAGATACGTGCGAGTGTATATTCAAAGGTTTATGTATATATATATATATATATATATATATATATATATATATATATATATATATATATATATATATGTGTGTGTGTGTGTGTGTGTGTGTCTGTGTGTATCTGTGTGCATGTATATATAGTATATATTATACATATGCATAATATTAGTGTTAGGCTTCAAAAACAAGATCGTATGTCTTCGAAAGATTGTATTTTGTAAATTAAAGAATCCGGAATCTAAACCATCCCGTCTAATTGGAGCCTAACGTTAGTAATCAGAATATCTGTACACAGTGAAGTTATGTGGCTACTTTGTGATTAATGTATATATATATATATATATATATATATATATATATATATATATATATATATGTATATATATATATATATATATATATATATATATATATATATATATATGTATATGTATATATATTGGATTATTCTATATTTGTCGATCTAAGGTTGGATTGGGTTCTATTTATCGATCTCTTAAATACATATGTATGTGTGACTTTTTTTGGTCAAGCTGGTCGTATTGATAAATGTCATCTATACATGAATCTTGTCTATATGTCTATGTGTTCAGTAGATAATAGTTTCATGAACCTCTCTCTCTCTCTCTCTCTCTCTCTCTCTCTCTCTCTCTCTCTCTCTCTCTCTCTCTCTCTCTAGTTAAGTCTTCAGTAGCTTCTCTTTTGAGGTCTTCTGTTTGTTTATCGTGCGAGTCCTTCATGATTCTTTGTTCCTTGACTTTACTTTTTCAGTTAACGTTTGTTTGTTTCCGCTTTCTTAATCCTTAGTTCAGAAAGGTTCTAAAAAGAATTGACTCTTTATGCTATTGTTGGTCTGTTAGCCTTCTTTGTTTGCTCTCTCTCTCTCTCTCTCTCTCTCTCTCTCTCTCTCTCTCTCTCTCTCTCTCTCTCTCTCTCTCATTTAACTAAAGCTCTTCTTACACGCAGCGAGAAAGATAGGAGTGTTAGCCTCGTCTCTCTCTCTCTCTCTCTCTCTCTCTCTCTCTCTCTCGTAATTTTGTGAGTTTTAGATTACGCTTATCACTAAGAGAAAATAGTAATCCTGATAATATGGAAGAGAAAGAATACTAAAGCAACAGAAATTATAATATAAAGAAGAGGAGACGAAAAAGAAAAACTAGAACCATGTAATAAGAAGGAAATAAACAATGAGAAAATTCTTATCTCCAGTTGGATTTACTACTATCTTGTAGTATTATGATCATGGTTAAAGATGCGGGAGAGATACTGTGGGGGTATTTTAGAGATAAAGATACGCATAATTACGTAAGGGAACGATTTTTTATAAGAGTCAAGGAACTGAAGCCGAATGGATCCTCCCAAGTGATTCGTTTTTAATTTAGGTTACTCCCCTAGTGGGTTATCGCCTACGGTGTGCCTTTATCAGCACAGTGTAGATAGTACTGAATGTTTGTTTACACAGATCCTGAAACTTGCAGTGTATTGTTTTCTGACATTTGTTTTCATTTCTTTCCTTTTGTCTCTTCTCACTAAGCTGTCCAAGTTCTTTAACTTTATTTTACTCCAGTATAGGAACAAACCCTTTGGGCAAGCCTTATGAGTCTCGAAATATTACTCAGTGGTTTTTTTGAATTACCTTAGGATATTGATAGTAGATTATTATTGTGACCGTTTGTGCTGGCATTATTAATATTATTATTATCGATATGATGTTAATGATGATGGTTATTATTAGCACGAATTTTAGTGATTTTATATGGGTGAAAGCGTTATTATTTCTTATCACTATGCGTTTCCTTCTTCGGTAATTTATGCCCAAGGAAGCCATTGTCCTCGGTTCTGCCCACACCCTTCAAGACGACAACCAACGCACGATGGAGACCAAGGAGAGTGCTTCGGCGCTTTTTTTTTCAGGGTCTGACAGCCTTGGCCTTGGGTCGTGGAGGGAAAAGTGAAAACGAAGGACAGGGAGTGGAGCAGAATAAATATCACAAAATAATCAATAAATTGTCAATGGATAAATTTGTTGCTGAATCAGTTTTTCTCTTGGTTACGTGTTTCACTTTTTTCTCGTGAGGGCAGTCTATACATTTGGAGCTTGCTTAAGAAGTTTACATTCATACGAATGCCTGCACTTTTTGCATAATAATAATAATAATAATAATAATAATAATAATAATACTAGTAGTAGTAATAATAATAATAATAATAATAATAATAATAATAATAATAATAATAATAATAATAATAATAATAATAATAGTCTGTGGGTAATGAGTCCCCCGTTTAGATTGACAGTCTTCCTGGCAGGGTTCTTTCTCCGAGTCTCCTTAGGGTTAGGATTAGACATCTTGACCCTCCTAAAGCGGAATTACTCTAGTAATATAATCTTTGTAGAACTCGTGCGCTCTCGAATTCTGGAGGCGTTCATTGCTATTGTACATGAGTGTATTTTCCTGTTTATGGTAAAATTAAAAGTTTTTATATGTTCATTGCTTTGCAGAAGTTTCGCGCGGCTGGTAATGTAAAACAGTGGATTTGTACCTGCGAATCTTGGGAATTGGTTGAAAATTTTCTGTGTTCACTACTACAAAGAACTCTTGGGCATATATAACTCTTTGTACGGTATGTGAAAAGCATTAGTTTACATCGTAGAAACAGAAATGCTATTAAAATTGTAATTTTTATGTCCCTATTCTCTCCCATGAAAGAGTCTGATGTCATTTAGGCACTCGGGCATTCCACACTTTTCTCCTTTCTGACGAACGTAAGGAAATTTCAGGCATATTTTCTACAGACATTGATTCCTGCAACTGTTACCAGAATTTTTCGTTTTCGTTTCCAGTTTGTTTTAAAGCACACTTTTCAGGTATTTAAGATTTTACATAATGCTTCAAATTTTCTTTAACAAAAGGCATTGTTAAATAGTAGCAGTGGAAGATTAAGGATATGGAAAATCATTATCTAATAAATATTGTTAGTGAAAACCATCATTCGTAATATAAATTCATCCGTGTATGTATGTATGTGTGTGTATATATATATATATATATATATATATATATATATATATATATATATATATATATATATATATATATATATGTATGTATATATATATATATATATATATATATATATATATATATATCTGCCTTCAGGGTGCATATAGATGAAAATTAAATATTCAGTTTGATCCTGTTAAAGGTAGTACAGAGGTATTGCTGTTATTATACTTTCGCAAACAAGAGAAACTAAGGAACAATTTGATTAATTAAGAAATTAATATTTCTGAAGTAAGGTTTTCGGGTATGTCCGAAAGAAGCTTAGGCAATACTTTTTCTTTTTTATTCTTCTTGAGAAATTTCAGTAGAGAATAACTGAATAACGGAAGCAAAGTGAGGACAACCTTGTAATTAACACTCAATAATAATGACACTGCGCAGTCACCGCGTGCATCAGCTCTAAATAAAGTAAATGCATGCAGAATTTGAAGGACCTTTTTGGAGCTGAATATTCGATGAGTTTAATGATGTGTTTGGCCTCAGGATTAATTACCAAGGAAATCAAATGGTGTTGCGTCATATTAAAGGATGAAGACGATTCAAGGCCATGATAGTTTTCAAATGCATCGATTCACGTTTCAAGCAATTCTCTCCATTTTATTGGAGTTTCGTCATTTTCTCAATTGTCTGTGAATCCTGTAAATTTTATTTTCCGGAAGAAAGACTACGAATTTCTTATTTTGATACAGATTTTCATTATCGATATATCTGAATGAATTTAAATCCATACATGCAAAGATACACACGTATTTTTCTTTTATCTTTAGATGTAAGCCTATTTAGTTGGCAGTGCTGTGAAAGCTTCCAGGTTGAATGTACCTGTTATTGCTTGTCTTTTGTCACCATTACCACTTAGAGGGAACGGTTTATTAGTGATATATATATATATATATATATATATATATATATATATATATATATATATATATATATATATATATATATATATATATATATATATATATATATATATATAGGAGGAGCCCATAAAAACTCCAAGAAAGCCGTTATGTCACTGCAGTTGACAGCTTAATCTTCTTAATCGCTAGTTGGAGGAAGATTTTGTCTGTAATATCTGAGTCCCAAGCTCCTTTTGAGAGGTTCATCATATCTCTTTGTTAAATCAGTGCTGATTTTGCCATCTGGCTTTTGAATCGACCATTGCTGCTATAAATTGTACATGACAAATTCCAGTTTATTCAGTGATTATAGTTATTTATGTGGTTAAAAATAGCTGAGCTCTGTTGGCCATACCTTACTGAACGTTTTTGTTGTATTAATCTCTGGGGGAGTGCTTTACCTGTAAAACTGGATGAAGGATTGGTCACAGTCAAAGCAAGAGATTGCGTATACTTTGGGAGTATATGAAATCCATTGCCTCGTCTGCGACCAATCCTCCATCGGTTTTATAGGTAAAGCACTCCCCCATAGATTAATGTAACATAAACTTTCAGTAAGGTATGGCCACCAGAGCTCAGCAATTTTTAACCACATAAATAACCATAATCACAGAATAAGCTGGAATTTGTCACGTATAATTTATAGCAGTATTTATAGGTTCAAAAGCCAGATGGTAGAATCAGCACTGATTAAACAAAGAGATACAGTGAACCTCTCAAAAGGAGCTTGGGACTCAGATATTATAGACAAAATCATCTTCCAACCAGAGATTAAGAAGATTAAGAAGATTAAGAAGCTGTCAACTGGAGTGACGTAATGGCTGACCTCTGGAACTCTTGGTATAAATACCGCTTTTCTGTAGCTCTTATTTCATTCATTACCTGCCTGTAGAGGAAGGGCTCCTTTTATTAGATGGACTTTTGCTTTAATAGAAAATATTTCACAGTCATTACACAGATACTCATACTTCGTGAGTAACACCTACATCACACTTTCCCCCTTTTGGTGATCAATTCTTGAACGGGGAAGGTAAGCCTTCATTATGTAATTGTTGAAATCCATCACCTCTTAATGATGGACATATTCTGGGAAAGGAGTTAAACCTGAATGTTAAGTAATGTTCTTATTGATTAATGGATAGACACCTAATGATGTGCATGAGTATGTGTGTTTCTGAGTACGCGTTTCTCATGCTTAGGAAATTACCCAAGGTGAATCGTGTATTTTGAAGAAATTATTATTATTATTATTATTATTATTATTATTATTATTATTATTATGTAAAATATCACAGTTTTGGTTACTTCTTGTGATAATATAATGAAATTTTCTTCTTGCATTCGCTCTTGAAATATGTAAGACCATGGACAGCTGCCATTCATAATAAAAAGAGACCAAAAATACCAAAAAGCGTTAACCAAACGTTATTTTGAAATGCCGAACGCTAGACTTTGTGCAATTCCGTTTCCTAATGAGATCGTCCTCTTCACTGAGGATTTCTGCATTGATAATGAAGGCTAAATTGATACCTCATTATATTGATGCATTGCCTCCATTGTGAGCCACCATCCGTATCTGCTTGAATAAGCTGTTCACTGCACTGTAATAAATGGTTCTCTTTCCGCAGCTGCTCCGAAATAGTTTTAACTTATTGACTTGAGACCTCCGTTAGCACGGCTCTATCAGATGTTATTAAAAGTCAATCAGTCGCTGACGACCGTTAGGCAAATTCAAACATCTGAATTCAAACAGGGAGCCAACGGTTATTTTAGCGCGATCTGACGAGCGCGTTTGTTTGCCCAGGTAGTGGATGGACCACCTGGTCGCTCTAAAACAGTATGAGAAACTCGCCAAGGTAATGGTTTTGGTGATGGCTAATTGTGATTGAACAGTGACGCTGATGGAAATTCTATTGTTCGTGGAAAAAATATCGCTCCTCAAGATTTGGCTGCTGTTTCTGATGTACGTTTATCGACGGAATGTTTGTGAAACGGCTTCGTCTCTCTTTTAGTGTTGAACTGGAAAATTCCTGCAAATTTGCTCTTACCGTAATGATTAATACTGGCAAAACAGTTCAATCTCCCCTGGCTAGTCGTGATGAAAGATAGATGAAAATAAATAAAAGGAATTAAACTGAGATGATGATAAATCTTTCCTTTTTTCCGACAAACCATAAAACCCGACAGACTCAGGGGAAATATAATGCCATGGTTTTGAGTGAATAACAAAGATGATCATTTCCCAGTGCATAACGAGAACAATGTGGCCTGTAAAACTGCGACATCATATTGTCGTGGAGTTCATGAGATCTCTGTCCAAAACTCTGTCTATATTAAGAACAGGGAAAGAGAGGCAAACAGCCATCTGTTGAAGCTATAGTTAACTACTGCGTAGGTATGGAGGAGTTGATACATCTGATTGAAGTTTTTTTTTTATTTATCGAAAGGCTTTGGAATTAAGCTTCGTTGGCTAATTGTAAACTTTTGTGATTAAATAACTTCCGGATAATTGCCATCGGAATTTCAAGGAAAATTTCCGGGTAATTACCACTGGAATTTCAAGGAAAAGTTCCAGGTAATTACCATTACAAGGAAAAGTTCTAGGTAATTGCCATTGGAATTGCAAGAAAAATTCCAGGTAATTACCATTGGAATTGCAAGGAAAAGTTCCAGGTAATTACCACTGGAGTTTCAAGGAAAAGTTCCAGGTATTTATCATTGGAATCGCAAGGAAAATTTCCAGGTAATTACTATTGGAATTGCAAGGAAAAGTTCCAGGTAATTACCATTGGAATTGAAAGGAAAAGTTCCAGGCAGTTACCATTGGAATTGCAAGGAAAAGTTCCGGGTAATTACCATTGGATTTGCAAGGGAGATTTCTTGGTAATTACCATTGGAATTGCAAGGAAAAGTTCCATGCAATTACCATTGGAACTGCAAGGAAAAGTTCCAGGTAATTACCATTGAAATTTCAAGGAAAAGTTCCAGGTAATTATCATTGGAATTGCAAGGAAAATTCCAGGTAATTACAATTGGAATTGCAAGGAAAATTCCAGGTAATTACCATTGGAATGGCAAGGAAAAGTTCCAGCTAATTATCATTGGAATGGCAAGGAAAATTCCAAGTAATTACAATCGGAACTGCAAGGAAAAGTTCCAGGTAATTACCATTGGAATGGCAAGGAAAAGTTCCAGCTAATTACCATTGGAATGGCAAGGAAAAGTTCCAGCTAATTATCATTGGAATGGCAAGGAAAATTCCAAGTAATTACAATCGGAACTGCAAGGAAAAATTCCAGGTAATTACCATTGGAATGGCAAGGAAAAGTTCCAGCTAATTACCATTGGAATGGCAAGGAAAAGTTCCAGGTAATTATCATTGGAATTGCAAGGAAAAGTTCCAGGTAATTACCATTGGAATTGCAAGGAAAATTTCCAGTTAATTACCATCTGAACTGCAAGAAACGGAAGCAGGAAGAGAATACCAAAGTTTAGCGCCTTCTGCAAGGGAAGAAAACGGAGGATTACTGATATCCACCGAGTAAACGTGGAAATTGGCGGCGTGACATGTTTTAGCAGAATTACGTTCATGCTTCATTTATCGTCGCAAAGTTGCCGTTAGATTAATGGGTGGGTAACGTTTATTGTCTTACAGCGGTTTCTTCAGATCACTTGCTTTATTGCAATTCGCTGAGCTTAGATTAGACCAGATTCTTAGAAAAGACTTCGCGTCTGGGTCCGTGAAGCGGATTTTATACAGTTAATTTGAAGTTAAGTATTTTTTCCGGAAAAAAAATGAATCTGATACGTGCATTTTTTTACGTTATAAACACTATACACCTATGTTTTTATTGGCGTAATGATGTATGTTTGCAGAACAAGGCACCATTGATTTAGTTTTAGAGTAACAAGTACAGTGCAAGATGAATCCTTCCTCCATTCATTTTTTTTATACATTTGTCACTCGAGTGATTATGGTTATTTATCCACGTATTATTAAGTTTACCGACTATCCGCTACCTAATGCTGTCGATATCTCCTGGGTCAATTTCAACTCCCGCTACAACTGCCTTGGTTATAACTCATCTTCGTCTCTCAGTGAAATTTGGCGCATCTGACGGGGTAAATCTGTGCTGCTATTTGTAACAGTGTGGTCATCTCAGCGGCAGTGCTTAATAGCCTCTAGCTAGGTGGTATTCACATCATCAGTAATCCTACAGTAGACCTTGGACTGTGCCATAGTGTGGACTATGGCCTTCCAGTCGAATGTTTGCGTTTCCTTACTGAAGGGTACACTTGGGCATTCTCCCTTTTTCTTTGCTTGCTTATTTTTTAGAGTTTGTTTGATTTTTTCTAATATGTCTTTCTTGATAACGTGTTGACATTAGTTGCAACTGGTTATTTACGTGAATTCAGTATTAGTTGTAATCTACTTTGGTCCTATCTTCTCTTTCGAAGGTTATTTCTGAAGAATGTATGCTCATTATGAATAATAGTATAATTATAATAATAATAAATAATAATAAAAAATAATAGGTTACCCTTCAGTCTCCTTCTCCTCCAATGTTTACTCACCATTATCACCATAATTTTCGTCAGCCATCTTGCACTTTTCTCCCCTCCTGCCCACCTCTCCATTTCACTCCTCTTTGCCTCCCCTGAATGACCTTCCCTCCGTCACGTTCTGCTGCCCACGCATCCTTAATGCCTATGACCAAACGCCAGGTTCATTTTTTTACTTCTTTTTTTTCTGCCGGATGGTCTCCTTCATCTCCATAATTTTTCCTCACCACTTTATCATTTCCTATGTCTCTATTATTCCCCATAAGAATGTTCCGTCCATATTATTCCCCATTAGAATGCTCCGTCCATAATCTGTCATTTCACCAAGGGCATTCCTTCAGTCACCATGTTTCCAAGAACTATCCGTGCATTATCATTTTTCCAAGTGCCTTCCCTCCATCTCCGTCATTTTCCCAAGTGCCTTCCCTTCATCTCCATCATTTTCCCAAGTGACTTCCCTCCATCTCCATCATTTTCCCGAGTGCCTTCCCTTCATCTCCATCATTTTCCCAAGTGACTTCCCTCCATCGCCATCATTTTCCCAAGTGCCTTCCCTTCATCTCCATCATTTTCCCAAGTGACTTCCTCCATCTCCATCATTTTCCCAAGTACCTTCCCTTCATCTCCATCATTTTCCCAAGTGCCTTCCCTCCATCTCCATCATTTTCCCAAGTGCCTTCCCTCCATCTCCATCATTTTCCCAAGTGCCTTTCCTCCATTTCCATCATTTTCCCAAGTGACTTCCCTCCTTCTCCATCATTTTCCCAAGTGCCTTCCCTTCATCTCCATCATTTTCCCAAGTGACTTCCCTCCGTCTCCATCATTTTCCCAAGTACCTTCCCTCCATCTCCATCATTCTCCCAAGTGCCTTCCCTTCATCTCCATCATTCCCTTCAGCACCCTGCCATCTGTCGTCACCGTTCCATTGACATTCATCCTTTTTGATACACAGTCCCTCCAATAGCCTTCTTTCTATCCCCCAACATCTCATCCCAGCCTCAAAAACTTCTCCCTCATTCTCCCCCGTCTCCCTCAGGGTCACCATCTTCATCTCTTCCCTCGGGTATGCAACCCTCAGCCTCCAATATTTCCCTTATCATCCTCCCTTCTCCTCCCTCGTGTGTTTTCCCTTTCGATGGCTGTGCTTGGGAAGAATAAGTCTGTCGCGTGTTGCTGTCACTTAGTATGTTTCTTGCCTTGTGGCTTGATTGCTCGTTGCTGTTGGCGTGCTTGTGAGCCGCGAGGAACATATTATCCCCTTTGTGGTAATGTCTGCCCTTCGGTTGTGCGTTTTCGACGTCCTCGATAGTTAAAGTTGTGACGCCAGTTTATCAAGAAAGCAATCATTTTGCCGGTCTTGATTCTGGTGTATTATTTTTTTTTTTATGGCGTTTGCATGGTGAATCAAGGTATTTTAAGCATGGCACATATAAATGATTTTTATTTGAGTTCTTTAAATTTCGGTGGTTATGTGGATTAAGTTTGACATCAAATAAGAATTCCAGTATCTTTAATAATACAATAATGTAGACGATAAATTTCGCATATGCTTTGTCTCCCTGTTTTCTTGGTTTTGTACAAAATGTTACTGTATCTAATGCAGTTTATATGCAATACTCTCATAAACATTTTTGCCAAAGACGATATTACAAAAAAAAAATGCCGAGCTCCCCACCACAAATATTAGATACAAAGTGGAGAAACTTTATTTATATTGTAAACTTAGGCAGTATTTTTTCAGTTGCAAATTTATTTTTTTGTAATGTCTCGTATTTCAAACAAAATATAGAAAAAAAATGTTTATAGTCCTTTTATTTGAAGCTGTTCATGTAGGCCGAGAGTCGTGGCCAGTTTTGTCATCACTTTCACATCCATTAAAAATCAACGATCCACACTCATACCTTTCGCATTCATATCAATGAATGACTGACTTACGGCCTGCTCTATGAGCAAGAGCCGATGCTGGCATAACGCCAGCTTAATCATGAACAACAACTGACGATGTGTAGAAAGGCCTTTTTATAACTATTACATAATTATATAAGCCGCAGTTTTCAGAGTAAGAAGGATTATTATCAGTATGAGGTAAATCAATAAGAAAACGATCATTAACCAAAACGACGTTATCACGTAGCTAGTAGATAGATACCTAGAGCGGCTAAGTAATTCTTCAAGTAGCGTTAGGGTCTTTAAGGCAAACACAGCCTATCTTTTCGCAGCGAGCTATTCCAACCCGACCCTCCAGTACATCATCTTAAGTGGAGTTTTCTTTCGGGTCATGTAAACTTTCATTGTATGCCTAGTAAACTTAATTTTCTTCGTTTCATCATCGCTGATTGTTTTGAATAATGCGTTCATCGTTTGCCATGACGTGCTTGCATTACAGTTTTTTTTTTCTCAGCACATTATTCAACGTTTAATTTTTTTCATTTTTCTTGGAGAGACATGCTTTGATTGCAAATTGCCTGTAAATGGTATGCAGCGAATGTGATTTTATTCTATAGTGGTCCGGCTTTATGCATGTTTTTATATGTATATATATATATATATATATATATATATATATATATATATATATATATCCATATATATATATAGTGTGTATGTATATACTGTACATATATATGTATAATTTCATTATATATGTATGTATATATATATATATATATATATATATATATATATATATATATATATATATATATATATATATATATATAAATATATCACATATTTCCACAGGTGAAGAATATTTTTCATCTGTAGAAAGTGTGATAAATGAATCACGTATTATAATCAAAAGTGATTATAATCATATATATATATATATATATATATATATATATATATATATATATATATATATATGTGTGTGTGTGTGTGTATGTATGTATATAAATGAGTAGGTTAAGCCACAAATATAATTCATTATCGGAGGCAGGTCTAAAGCGTTTTGTAAAGTAGAGGCCGATGGGACGGCAACCTAATATTCTCATCTAGCCCAAACTCATTGGAGAGAGAAAGTTAAGTGAACAGGAAAAAGAGGAGTAGGAATAGATAGAACCTCCCTTTAGGATGAGAAGCTGTAAAGGGAAAGGAAAACAGAAGCTGGAAAATAATTCCAGAGCCTGATCGTATAGGGAACGAAATAGTTCATGGAATTCGCAGTTTCTATAAAGGAAGCGAATATTGCTTTCCAGAGTTTATTTTTCTCCTAGATTACCTTTGGGCCTCGATGACCAAAGTCATTGCAACGCCAGGTATCGTTGACTAAGCAATCAATTATTAGATCACTTGCTTTACTGCAGTTTATGTAATTTCGATTATACCACATGCTGACTAGGCCTTTACAAATGGCTTTGTGAAACTTAGTGTTCTGCATTTAAATTAATGCGTCTGGGCCAGACTGATTGATTTATTTTGTACTCTGCCTTTAAGTCAACAGATATTATCGGTGCCGAAAATGCATCATTTACTACAAATAGACATAATGATAAACCAACAGATAACGTAATGAATTATGCATGTACCTCTTCGTTTGGAAAAATAAAAAACCACATGAAAATGTATAAAAAATCAAAATACTCCTGGCTGCTCAAAAGACTACAGTGAACAAAAAAGTATCAGCTGCTTCTGTGGATTTTGAAATCGATACCTAATGTGGGGAAAAGATTTCGTCATATTAAAAGGCATTCTAGGTTAATGTGAATTTAAATGTCCAGACGGCCTGAAAGCCAGTTATTCTGGGAAAAGAGAATAGGAAAATTTAGGCAAATTGATGAAATCGCCACTTAAGCGCTCTTCCCATCGGCATTTTGTACATAAAGAGGAATATTAGCAATCGCCGAGAAGAAAAATCTGCATAATTTTTGAGCCATCTCATTGTGAAATTCAAATCCTTGGTGAGGAAACTCTGTAATTTTTTTTTTTAAATTGGAGGCGGTTTTTTATATTTTGTGTTTTTAGGGTTTTAAAGTGGTAGTCTTGTTTTTCATTCAGGATAAAAACAAAATTTATCCAGACGAAGATCACTGGATACTCGTAACTGTCCATTATTCAGCCTGTGTTGAAACGTCTAGTCATGCAGCCAAGCACTTACAGTATATCCTCTTTTGTGTCGTAATCTGTGGAACCCCAAAAAATATAGCTTATGTTGTGTCATCATCTGTGTGACTGAACTCTTGTAGACTACGTGTTACGTCTTAGCCTGTATTTTGTTTTAGTCTTATTTAGCTAAATTTTCACACTATAAGCTGCATCTTTATTTAAGTAGACAAATATTCGTAGTCATTGTTTTATCGTCTTATTATGTAACCATATCCAGTGAAATTTAAACTCTAGATTTTCTTAATTTTTCCTTTAAAGAAAATCACACAAAGTAACTGTGATTCACACGAGCTTACTTTTATTTGTGTGGAATGCTCACTTTTTATATAAACTCAGATCATGCACATCTGTCACTTATCAGTACGAATGTATTTTCATTTCCGCTCGTTTCCTGCAATCGTTTCCTCAGACAACTTTCCTTCGAATCCTCTTTCGGCAACCGGACGTTCCATTCATACTTTTTTCCATTCTCTCTCTCTCTCTCTCTCTCTCTCTCTCTCTCTCTCTCTCTCTCTCTCTCTCTCTCTCTCTCTCTCTCTCTTGCTTTCCCCAGCCGGATGGTTCCGCCTGCATTATCCCAGACGGTTTTTTTTAGACCGATTCTTAATTCGTTTGACATTCACAGGTATGCTGTTGTCCTTTCTCTCTCTCTCTCTCTTAAGTACTTTCTTCCTGGGAGGAAGGGACAGACGAAAGGGGAGCTAATTCTCCTCAGTCCCCCCGCCTACCTTTTTTCACGTCGCTTGCGATATAGGTTCCTCCTCATCCTCGTTTTTTCATCTCTCTCTCTCTCTCTCTCTCTCTCTCTCTCTCTCTCTCTCTCTCTCTCTCTCTCTCTCTCTCTCTCAGCCTCCTTATTTTCTTCTTCCTTTTCAATCTCTTTGTCCTCAGCCTTCTTCTCCTTCCACATTTCTTTTCCTCTCCATGCTTTCGTTACCTTTTTCTTGAGTTCTTCCTCTTCTTATTTCCTAGCAAGACAACCTCATCCTTTTCCTCCTTCTCAGAACTGCCCCTTCTCATCCTATTACTCCTAACTTTCATGTCCTTCTCATCCTCTTCCTCCCTCTTCTCTTATTCCTCCTACTCCTTCAGTTCATTTTACCCCTCCTCCTCCTCCTCCTCCTCCTCCTCCTCAGAAGGTGCCAATTTCAAACGGAGTCAGCCATCCGTCTTGAATTCCTCATCGCTTCGTCTGGAAGACAAATTTATGGTTGTATTTATGCAGGTGTGGTTCTCTCTACAGGTCTTCATCCTTTTGTGATCCAGCGCTACCCTCCTTCATTCTCCTTTTTTTTTTTATCTCTCTCCCCCCCCTCCTCCATCATCATCATCATTGTCATTCTCATCACTGTTTTCATACCTTCGTATTTTTACTTTCGGCTCTTTTCTGATTATATAAAAGGTACAGTATATATGTATATATGTATAAATAAGATATTCATATATATTATTTATATATACTCGTATATATACATATATATTTATTTATGTGTGTGTATTTGTGTATATATATATATATATATATATATATATATATATATATATATATATATATATATATATATATATATATATATATATATATATCTGATAGTTTGACTGGGATTAAAATGAGACTGCTAGCACATGCCTTTCCATGCCCTTTGGCCCAGAACCACCACAGTCGATTGATTACCGAGTAAGTAATTAATTGATTAGGTCAACAAAGGGACAATGCAATCAGAAGGAATGTGCCCAAAATGTTCTTGTTTTTTTCGTTTTTCAAGACAAATCAAAGGAACATATTTTGTACGTATTTGATGTTCTGATTAAGTAATCAAAGACTAAATTTAGCTCTTGGTTGTCTTTTGAGCAGCCAGGAGTATTTTGATTTTTTATACATTTTCATATGGTTTTTTATTTTTCCAAACGAAGAGGTACATGCATAATTCATTATGTTATCTGTTGGTTTATCATTATGTCTATTTGTAGTAAATATAGGGAATAGAAAGTGATGGATAGATGTTGCAGAAGGGGAATTGAAAATGAAGAGCTTCAGCATCCAAGAAGCGAGGGAGTGCGTGTAAAACGATTTGAAAGATACAGTGTGTGTATGGGAATTAGACGCGCTGATAATGAGCCTTCTCTGTAGGCATACAAATCGGCTAATGTGGACGTTTTCAGCACGGGGCTTCATCCGTGATCAACGATTATAGTATGATTGTGATAGTGAGATTTGTTGTGCCTTTTATAGGAACCACTGGGAACCACCTGCTCGGTATGGTAAACTGATATATATATATATATATATATATATATATATATATATATATATATATATATATATATTTTTATATATATCACATGTATGTATTTTTTTATCAACATTAATAAAAAAATAAGAGACAGGGTGTAGGTCCTGGCCGGTTTCGACTTTATTTTCAAGCCATTTATTTTTCAATGGCTTGAAAATAAAGTCGAAACTGGTCAGGACCCACCCTGTCTCTATTTTTTCACCTGTGGTAATGTGTGATAAAATGAATCACGTACAAAAGTGATTATAATCATCATATATATATGTATGTATATATATACACTATATGTATATATATATATATATGTATATATATACACTATATATATATATATATATATATATATATATATATATATACACTATATATATATATATATATATATATACACTATATATATATATATATATATATATATATATATATATATATATATATATTATGGTTAGAGATATATATGTCTTATGTTTACACTTATGTGTACTTTCGATGTCCATAAGTCTGTGACTGTGAATTTATAAGCTATTTTATTACCTATGTTATGACTGTAATCTTTGCAAAATCGTGGGAAACGTTGGACATAATTTCTAGTAACTTTTCCAATAGACTTTTATTTTTATCTCTCTCTCTCTCTCTCTCTCTTTTTTCACAGGGCATTAAGAATAGACAAAAAAGGAAAGTTCATGATGTAGAATATGTTACAGATTAAATGAAGTAGAAGAGTTGATAATAATAAATCATTATTATTATTATTATTATTATTATTATTATTATTATTATTAATGTAATTTTCTTGGATTAATGACGAAAAGAAGACTAATCTTATTATTATCATCATTATTTCTGTTATAATATCATTTGATCATTACTCGTTTATGCTAACAAAAGACGGCTTATGCCTTTCGAATCCCAGTAATGTTTGGCATTTTTACAAAATGGTTTATTAACCCAAATTTCAGTCCTCCTCCATTTTCCGGGCCTGAGGCTGGCAGAAAATATTTCCATTATTGGGATGTGCTCATTTATTACCAAGCACATTCCAGTAACAAAGAAAATGGACAACCCTATTTTCAAGAAAAATTTGAAAAGAATCAGAATTTTGTCGGAATCATCTAGATGAACACAGGATTTATTATTTATTAATAAGACGAAGAGCGAAAACCTGAACACCACCCAGGACGACCCGAGAGAGCCCTGTAGCCTCGTCCTCCAAAGATGGCGTCGAGAGGCTGTTGTAACCACGGCAGGTCGTTCTCCATCCTCTGATGCTGCCGAAGGAGGGAACGAACTAAGAAACGTTCCAGGGGTTCCTGCGTTACGCTCCGTGCTGTATGGAGGAGGATGAGCTCGGTCCCGTTGCACGAATCGCTCAAGTGTGAGCGAGTCGATCCTTGCGTTGATTGTCCTGTTGAGCCCGACCGCCCGGCTGTTAAGTTCCATGCCCCTTGCCTTTCGATCGACTTCCATCGGAATTTTCTGGTGTCTTCGATGAAGTGGGCAGGGGGTTTCTTGAGGAGTTGGTGCTGGCAAAGTGCAGTACAGCAATGGGAGAGGTTAATGTAGAGATTAAATTTGACTGAAGGGCAAGTCACCTGTGGAGTTCACGACTCCTCCTCTACCTCTTTCTCTCTTTCCAGGTTCTGGCTCCGCCCACTTTCAGAGCCTTAGCCAATCAGGGTGCTTGCTGCCTAAAGGTTTTGGGTGGAGTTAATTTCCTAATAATTCTTCGTTTGTGTAACTTGTATTAATTGTGACTCAGTCGATATGAATTTGGTTGAAATCGGTTAAAAGGCTAAATAAAATAGGTAAATAATCATTTTCTTTTATTTAAAATAACCAGCTTTCATATCTCCCTTCCAGATCTGAGCGGACGAAGCGCAACTAAAACTATCGTTCGGCCGGCCTTAGGTGAGCGAAAGTCAGTGGAGAGGCTTGTCTTGGCAAGGCGGATCCGAACAGGTAAGCTGATGAAGGTGTCTCAGTGTGAGTGTTGTTACCATAGTGAGTGGTATTGGTGTCGGGAAGGAGCTCAGGGGTGTGAGACATTTGGGGGCTGTAGCCTTCTTCACCAATGGCTACAGGTAGGTTCTGTGTTTCTCCCAGGTGTGCATATTAAGAGAAAAAAGCAGTGGGCTGAGAAAAAGGCAAAGAACGGGCGCCCTGGCAAGGAGTTTTGCAAATTGCAAAGCGAAAATGGAAGATGGCGAAAGGAGAGTAGTGCCTTTGGCGTGAGACAGAGAGAAGTCGTTTTATGGTGTCAAGTGTCCAGGTGTGTTTCTGAGTGTGCCAAAGTGGAATCTCGTTCCCTTTAAAGGATTTTTAAAAAGTTGCGAGTGCTTCCCAACAAGTGCCTGGCGGCTTTTGGTTCCCAAAAAAAGGTAACTTTTTTTTTTTGCAAAAGATCTTGGATTTTTTTTTCAAATTCATCGGGGGAATATGGAGGCGAGAATTGGCCAAAAGCGTCGTTCCCTGAGGGGCCTGGCCGTCGCCGTCGACAACGTTCTCGCTCTCTCGTCGTGTGCTTTTGCAACGGAAAACAATGGTCACGGCGTCTGTCTGTGTGCCTGTGCGTGTGTGGATGCGGTTGTTTGCTGAAACCGAAAGTTGCTGGCGTCATGAAAATGGTTTCTCCTCATTTTCCTCTTCCCAGCTCGTTTTATTTCACGATTCATTTCTGCTTCCGATGAAGAGAATGTCATTTCCTCAGCGAGGTAGAGATTTCAATGAAGCGACGGTAAAACAGGGTGGAAGGAAGTAAGAGAAAAAGAAATCTCGACTTGAACGCGAGAGCGAAAATGAGGAGACCTTGGCGCTGTCATTTTGGCTTTTCTGTTTTCTGGGTTGGTTTAGATTATGTGTTCGTTTGGCAAGAACAATCGAGGAAATGTCTGTTAAACTTTTTTTTTAAGTCTGTAGGTGTATTTTTCTATTCTTTTTTTTTTTATCTAGAAGCATAATCACCAAGGTAACCAAAAAAGAAACATTACAATTTTGTTATTAAGATTGCTCAAGTCACGCAAATCTTTAGCATTTTACAATTACTGCCAAGTGTCTGCAGAGATATTTTTGCTGTTGTGAATCGTAATTTATTTGTAATAAATTGAAAGTATTTGCGAATGCATTATCTAATTAGTTCAGATAATTTAATAAAATAATATATGCATATATTTTTTTTACTGTAAATTTCATCAAGAACAGCAAACTGCGTTTAAGTAATCAAGGATATGTTGGTAATGGAAGTAAATAGAAAATGTAGTGAAATTGAGTCAGTAACAGAAATTCGTGCCAAATCCAGACTTGTTATTTCGGCGAAGTAATTAAAAAGTATAATCTTGGAATGTGATGCGGTAGAATGAATAACAAATTATCTTCACTGTTAGAAGATTGAGTCATTGTAGATCTGTCATTTTGTTTAATCTATTTAGGTGCGCCGGAAGAAGCCAGAATACTTAAACACAAAACAGTTTTTTACTACATTTTAAAACTTGCATGAAATAAAGCTAGTTTTATCTGGTAGACTTAGAAGTTGATGCAAATCCCAGAATGAGACAGAGCACTTGGATGGGACAAAAGAGGTCATGCAGAAGGGGTCAAAAAGAAGACTGTGTTATGAGAAGATGTGCTTATGATTACAGTTGCAGGAGACATTGTAAGTGGGACACCGGTCGATGAATAAGGGATGACAAGGGACAGGATTCATCGAGGCATTCTTATTATTAGGTTAGATGGTAATTAGGGGAGGTGAAAGAACGTAGTATTATTGTTATTATACCTAGTTGTATTATTATTATTATTATATTATTAACATGCAGGATTACTTAAAGGGAAGTGTAAGGTTAACGAAGAAATAAAAGGATTCAAGAGTGTGGCATTAAAACTAAACAGCGGCAGCCCAAAAGGGAAAAGGATAAGAATCAAAGAAGGGTTTTAGGTTTCATTAAAAATCAAAGCTCCGGAGAATACTTTTGTTTTGCATTTTATCATCAATAGTAGTCGCAACAGCATCAATTAAAGGGCCTGTGTGAAGAGAGAGGGAACGAGATTGATAAACTGATTGGTCTTGCACCAAAACTACCGTGACATTAACAGTGGTCATCGTCATCCAGAAAGAGAGAGTTTGTGTGGGAATGAAAAGAGAGAGAGAGAGAGATTAAGTGGCCTGTAGCCGAAACTCATGTAAGATCAACAATGGTCACTTTCTTAGAAAGAAGAGAAAGGAAAAGAAAGAACAAGCAATGATAATGAAGAGAATTCAGTTGGATGGAAGCAGGGAGGCAGGGCCCTGCCAGTGAGTGCCAAGCGCCGGGCACCTCTAAGGGTATGGAAAGTTGTCTCTGACCCACTTCGCCCTGTTGCATATAAGGCACTCGGGGCTGGGTGTGGGATGCTGCTGACGGGGATTGGAAGAGGGAGTTGAATCTCGCTTTTGTTCACTCTTGGGGTTTATTCGACTGTCCTCGTATCCTCCTCACCCCATCTCCTCCCCACCCCTCTTCCCTCCGGTGCATCTTGATATGTAACGCCCCTTTTGATTGGTCAAGACCGCTCCCATGTAAACTAGGTTGACCAGCTTCGCACCTAACGCGCCTCCTGGTTGGTCTAGAAGAGTTCTCTTTCGGGAAACATCTGTGGGTGCTGATGCTGCATCTCTGGGTCTCTTGAACGGGATGTGTAACACACTCTTGTGATTGGCAATGGTTTCCGAACGTGATATGTATCACACCCCGTGATTGGTCCAGACATGAACTTTTAATGTCGTTTTACGGCTCGGCTTCATTCTGACATTGTCTGTTTGCATGGAATTTTCTCTCTCTGAACGTATGTAAGATAGATAATCATGCTCTCTCTCTCTCTCTCTCTCTCTCTCTCTCTCTCTCTCTCTCTCTCTCTCTCTCTGAGTATAGGTATTGACGGGACGTTTGTGGTTCTTTGACGACCACAGATCAGTATGTGAATTTCTTTTAACAGATGCATTATGAAAAATGATGCGACTACTTATAACTATAAATTCTTCCCTGTTTTCAAGAGGCGTGTCTTTCACTTGTTTCGGGGCCAACCTCTACACTTTTCCTTTCTCATTGTTTCATTTGGGCTTGGATTAGATTACCCATCCCCGTCGGCCCATGCATTTTAAGAATATTAATTTTATCTAAATTATCGTGCCGTTTAAACGCTAAGTGACAATTAAGTGAGGGGGTTTTTTGACGGGATGAGCGTGTCATTACTTGTTATAGAAGTCTTTTTTCCTGTTCCGTAATTATTTGCACATTCTCTTTGCTCCTGACTGAATTGCGCAACGTTGTATGTTTCATGCTTTGTTACCACCGATGAGTCATGCATGTTAATGTTAGAAAGATATAGAATTAAAATCCCTGTCACCACAAGCGTTTAATGCTTAAAAAAAGTTGCTGGGGTTTTAGTTTTCCGATTAGAATAGACATTTATAGCTAATTTGCATAACATTCGCCATCATGATATTACTGATTATACTTGTATGTATGTAAAAACTGCGAATTTGTTATCTTCTTTGTATTATAATTGTTCTTTTGTTGCTATTTGTGTAAGTCCCTAATACAAGCTTAATGCAATATAGATCAAAGTTTGTTTAAATGTATGTATGTATATGTATATATATATATATATATATATATATATATATATATATGTGTGTGTGTGTGTGTGTGTGTGTGTGTGTGTGTGTGTGTATGTATGTATGTATGTATGTGTTAGTGCAAATTCTTTAAAATATACAGAATACCTCAATTATATGAGCAAGTATTCTTTGATTTGCATTTCATCATTTGAAACAAATTCTATTCCATTACGTTACACAAACCATGGTTCTGCGTTGTAAACTACGATGTCAGTAAGTTAGCAGGTGTATATTATGATATCACCTCATTTACTTTTTTTACACAACTAAATAATGAATAAAGGTGAAGGAAGCACATGAAATCCGTGTTCTTTTTTGTATTTTTTTGTTATTCTTTTTTCCATTTTCTTGCTTTTGAAAGGAAACTGTGTTGAGAACTCATTAGGGCGAAGGCGCTGTAGTCAGCATTTATCGCTCGTTGTGGTTTCGGGGTTGGTGTGAAATTCACCTCTCAGGATTTCTGCTCTTGCATGATTTGTTAGAGCTGTAAAGATTATATATATATATATATATATATATATATATATATATATATATATATATATATATATATATATATATATATATATATATATATATATATACAGTATATATATATATATATTATATATACATACACATATATATTATTTATTTCTATATGTGTGTGTGTTTGTTTGTGAGTATGATAAGATATTCTTGTTAAAAACGGTAAAAACTGCGGGTATTAAAGACGAATGTCTATGCTGATAAGGCAAAATGAAAATATCTGGCCATCTGTCTTCTCATTGAATTATACGTTTATATATATAAATATATATAATATATATATATATGTATGTTATATATATACTGTATATATACACACACATTTACGCTTATCGTAGTCAGAAACAGTCATGTAGAATTTCAAATTCATCTTATATCGCGATTCAAACTAGATCTGGAAAATAAAAGTAAGATAATTAGGAGTGAGAAATAAAGAAGTTAAAAGAAGAAATACAATCGACAGACTTGTATTGAAAGTAGTATAGAGCACTAGAATTGGACTAAAGGTTTCTCACAGAGAAGAAATACTTGAAAAAATAAGAAAGAATGCATTAAGAAGAAGTCTTCGGAAGCAGAAAATATTCCAGGACTAACGAAACTTTTGGAAGACTTGAAGACATTTAAACATTCCCTGGAAGTCGCGAAGTATTAGCTGGCGTTCTGAAGAAAAAATGTGACGTCACGCCCTCCCCTGTAGAATCTGGAAATACCAAGGGCGCCGACTGCCCACGCTCGACGCCCACATTCCTCGTCAGGGGCGCCCGTCTCTAGCCTTGCCCTACGCCCACAGCAATCCTCATGCACTTAAAACCTGAACGCCCTTGTTCTTCTTCTGCCGTTACAGTCAGATGACCTTGTGTTGTTATAATTAATTTGTTTATTACTGTAATGTTTCGTGTATCTTTATATGTACACTGTTTCAGAAATGGTGGAGGGTATTGTTTTGATTGTAGAAACTATTCAGCATTTGCTTCATTTTAATAATTGCATGGAATGATATACCTTTACTGTTATTTTTTATATTAAGGAAGGCAGAAATTAGATTCATTCAGTAAAAAAGAGTTTATGCTTGGTATGGAAGTTATTTATAGTTAGAAAAAATATTGTTTGGAGTAAATGTAATTGCTGTCTAAAAGATAATCTGCAAATATTACATTTGCTTTGTAAGCATTTAATCAATAGTCATGAATGTAGTTGACAGGCATGAGCTCAATCTTCACAAAATTTATAGACACGGAAGTATTCCTCATATAAAAAAGAAACCTAAATGAGTAAAAGTGACTTTCTGTTTTAAAACCAACGTTACTGTTATTAAAGAAAGTTATTAACGGATTTGAATTGCGAGAGTAGATTAAATGAGTTATAATTATGTAATTTTGGAAGTCATTCCTATTATAGTTGATAAGGGAAAGATAATACAAGCCATTGTCGTTAGTTTAATTTGTATGTATGCACTGCATGTCTATTTAATTAATGGTATGATCTTCATTATTTTATTTTTGGTGGAGGGATTTGTTCAAATGTGAAATGTTCTGCATGCAATGGTAAGTATTATTACTGGGTATTTATTTTAATATTTTATAATGTAAGTACAAGAACTTGCACAGGTAAGCTCATTTTGTTTTCAAGTTTCATATAAAGACACGGTTTTACATCCATCTATCTTTACATATGTACATACGTGCATACTTACATACATGCGTACATACCTACGTGTACTTCTAAGCGAACATAAGATAATCCACCACTAAGACCAGTCTTTGACATGTTGAATAAAAACATATAACGTTCTTATCAACGTTGGGAAATCACTTTACATGCTTGCAACAACACTTTTCACTTGTGGATTCTTGTTGGGACGCTGAGGCCGTCTTTTCTGGAAGGACATGCTGGAATGAGGACATGGAAGTAGGATAGGTTCGTGACTTCTTGGATAGGGATTGGTGTAAGTGCTTTAATACTTGTTTGGTTGAACTTTGAGGGTATTCTTTTTCATTTTCTTTTTATTTCATTCGTAATTTAACTGATTTGTCATTTTTATTATTGTGAGGGGAGTTTTTCAATCGGTTTTGATTACCAAAATTACTACATATTTCTCCGTACCTTTGTAATCGCTGTTTTGACATGCTTTTCTAATTTATTTTTAGGCCAGATCTACACATTAGCCAATCTGGTAGATTCTGAATAGCGAAAAGGTGATTTAAAATCTCCCCTTATCTTTATTGCATCCTGCAGCACTTGCCGACCCTAGTCAGTTTTTCCTTTCGGGTCTTCTTATCCGAACATTCGAAATGTGACGCCAGACGAGCTACGAAAGGTCAACGAGATTTACAAGCCTATTTACACAACTTAGCGGTTTCTGGGCCTAGCTGGTGTTGGCGTTGTGTCCTCAAACTCCCCAAAGGATGGGGTTTTGTCCCGTATAGGGAATTCACTGTCTGATTTCTGATGTTTGATTCTCAGACATCACTTTCGAGTTTGAGGTTTGTTCTTTCATTTAGTTTTAGGGCTTGAATTCTACATAGAACGGCACCTGAAAAAAATGTCGTTAGAGGTTGACTTTTGATTTTCAGATTATAGGGCGACTGCCTTGCGTAATATATCCTATAAAAAAAGTAGTAAATTTTCAACGTTTCATTTTGATATGTGTAAGATTTTTTATTTTTCATCAGGTAGGATAGATGGCAATTTCGTTCTATATGTCGCTCAGTTAAAAAAATCAGGGTTTTAAATTTGATTCTTCCACACATCACGTTTCATTTTTTCCTCTCAGTTTTGAAAGGGGGTTTGCGGTTGAATGTTACCGCAAATGGATAAAAAAAAAAAATGAAATAAAAACAAGACGGGTGGTCGTATTCGAACGCTCGATGTGAGAGATCTCTTCCGAAAAGATAAAAGGACATCTTTTTTTTTCTTGGGGTTCTACCACGTTGATTTTTACGTAGGTGGCCATATCCCTCTTGGGTCCTAACGCCCCTTGTTTAGGAGTTTGGAACTGAATTAGCAATTCTGCTGATTAAATCTATTGTGTTGAGGTGATTTTAAGATTAGCGAATCCGTGCAGTGGTTTTAAAAAGATATGTTAATTTGCGTTGTTAGTTGGTTTGTCCCAGAGATTTTTTATCGTTTCATCTATACTTGGAAGTTTTAGTTTTCTGTAAAAGAAAACCATTGAGATGGCTTTGTCTGTCCGTCTGTACTTTTTCTGTCAGCCCTCGAATCTTAAAAACTACTGAGCCTAGAGGGCTGCAAATTGGTGTGTCGATCATCCACCCTCCAGTCATCGAACATAGCAAATTGCAGCCCTCTAGCCTTAGTAGTTTTTATTTTATTTAAGGTTAAAGTTAGCCATGATCGTGCGTCTGGCAACGATATAGGATAGGCCACCACCGGTCCGTGGTTAAAGTTTCATGGACCGCGGCTCATACAGCATTATACCGAGACCACTGGAAGATGGATCTATTTTCGGTGGCCTAGATTATACGCTGTATAGAAAACTCGATTGCGCCGAAGAAACTTCAGCGCATTCTTGTTTTATCTTGTCGATACTAGATTGCGCAAAATCGATTGGCTCTCTCTCTCTCTCTCTCTCTCTCTCTCTCTCTCTCTCTCTCTCTCTCTCTCTCTCTCTCTCATTGTGTTTTGGCGATATTCTTTAGCCTGTGGTTAATTGTACATCAGTCAAGAAGTAATGTATTTTCAGCTCTCTCTCTCTCTCTCTCTCTCTCTCTCTCTCTCTCTCTCTCTCTCTCTCTCTCTCTCCTGCATCGTACATACTATTCCCATTCCGCGAACGCATGGCCTACTTACGCAAGAGACGCAGTGACGTCTTTTAATGTGCGATTGGTGTAGTTAGATTCTACCTATTGTTTAAATGAGAATGCCTTAGTATCAGCTATTGTTGCCAAGTAACCATTACGTCTTAATGTATACCTTTTTTTCCTCCCTCTAATCTGTCGAGTTTTTCCTTTGTGATATGTTAATAGGTTTTTTTTTTATATATATATTTCACATTGTTATTGATGCCTGATCAGTGATGTTTTCAGTTTATCGAATCATTTTTGTTCTTTACGGGTTTTCTCACTTATGTATCATATAAAAATATTTTCCTCATTTTTTTTGTTACTTATTACATAATGATTAAATCCCTTTTCGTATCCCGCCAATTTTCAGATTGCTGATTTTGTATTTTACTCTATTTGAAATTCTTGTAAAGTATTGCATTTGGGAAATATAAAAACAGTTGGTGCAGATTCCAAAGGCCATTTATTGCAGAATGATTCATTTCATTTACAAAAATATGGTTTCGTTTTCTATGTGTTGCAACAAAGTTCCATAATGAGAGTAGACATTTGCCCTCTTTTGTTTTTTTATTTCCCATGAATCTTTCATGTTGAACCGTGTCGTGTAATCCCATAATTACCGAGGTCGTTGTTTATTAGAGGAAACTAATCAAGTTAATAATATCCTTCTCTGGTTCATACGTCTGAGGTCGAGTCCCAAGTATCAATTAATGTTAGATGGTGTTCTGATGGCAGCGAAGGTCAGCCTCAGCTAATTTTCTCATAGATGTAGGAAGTCGTCTTCTTTCGCTGATTCATTTAGACGTTGATTGATCTAAACGTTGGATCGGCTGTAGTTAGAGGATTTTATGCTAACCTTTAAAAGGAAGCTTCCTATCGACGGATAGAGTGAGGAAGATCTAATGTTAGAACAGAGGTCGGACTCTTGTCAGGTTCTAGGAACACCACTGAGCTTGGTGTCAATAGAGCATGACTAGAATTTGTTGAATCGTAAAATAGTCAAGACACTGACACAAACACAAAAGCACATACACACACACACACAGTTTCTTATGAATGTCCATTAGCGTACCCAGTAGGCTCATCGAAATTCCCTTCATCAGCTTATTTAGATTTGAAAGGTAGTTAAAATGAAACACAGCAGTCCAAATGTTTTTAGACCAAAGATTCGTTTTAATGCTATTGCGTGAAAGTTCTTCCATGTTAGAAATAATGAACAAAGGGAGAAATCAAAGAGGACCCGATGGTTTCTCTTATTCACGTTGGTGTATGTGGGAGCTAATGTGAAGGTAAGGGCGGGGACGAAGGGACTTCTTTGTCCATAGGCGCGTAGGAAGAAAGGAGCGACGTCCGTCAGTTCGTCCACTTGTCAAATTTTGTGGGAATAGAAGTCAAAATCACATTTTATCATCCAAAATAGATTGATTTTCTTATAATCATTAAGTGAAATTTTCCTTGGTGTCATCTTTCAAGGGGCTGTCTCGCTTTCCCCATTTATGGGGCTTTTATCCTTCCATGTGATGTGTCAGATTGCTCCAGGTCCAAAATTATGTAATTTACTAGCTGTTCTGTAAGTTGCAGAATCTTGTTCGCCTAATTATCTAGGTCCTTTTTCTTACGAGTAGCTATGTAACGATAGTTCCCATTTTCTGCGACTCAGTGTACACTTTTTCTTTAAGTACTTGATTAATATTAGTTTTTTCTTGTTTTTCTTCAACTAGGAAAATGCAACCTCTGTAAATATACTAGATACAGGTGTTTATTCTTCTGTCTCTATATTGAAACAATTTTTTTATTTGCCTCAGCTGACTAGTCAGTGGTTTGATTTTCGCCCATTTTCTTGACTAAAATTAAATATTTTCCTTAGAGGGTGTTTATTTTTATAACCTGTAGGAAAAACACAATTCCCCTCTGCTTGCTAGCCAGGGGTGTAGGTTTTCCGGCTTTCCTTTACCAATTACTATCTCCTTCCCTCAGTTTTTTCTTCTTACAGTATGCCTCAACTGGCTTCCTGTACTCCAGCCCCCCCCCTACCTTTCACTTCCCTCTCCTTCCCCCCTTCCCTCTACCCTCAACCCTTTTCCTTTCACTCATAATGATGAAATTTCCTTTTTGGATGTTTTGCATGATTGCGTTTCGAGGCGTTTGTGCTTGAGGGTTTTTTCCTTACACTTATCCCATTTCTTTCTTTCAATCCGTTCCTTTCTTTTTGTATAGCTTTGTACATTTCATTCCACTGAAAATGGTGATATGTTGCGAACGCCTACACCTTTATATATATATATATATATATATATATATATATATATATATATATATATATATATATATATATATATATATATATATATATATATATATATATATATATATATATATAGTTTATATATATATATATTTTATATATATATATTATATATATATATGTTTATATATACTGTACATATATATTTATATATATACATACATATATATATATATATATATATATATATATATATATATATATATATATATATATATATATATATATATATTATATGTTTATATATTGCTTTCTGATACCGTGCTTCCTCTACTGCCATCCTGTAACAGTTTCTTGTTGCTAGCGTATGTCTGTGTGTTTGTGAAAAAGCGACAGACAAACTGAGAGACAAAGGGAATGATTGTATTTTTTTTTTCTTGTAATTTCATCTTAGTGGGCGAATTAAGTTTTAAAACGTACTCTCAGCCTCAATTTGTCTTTCTCTCTCTAACATATACAGTACACCATTGCACAAATAACATCCCACTGTCTGTCGTCAGTATGACAGAATTGTTTACAAACTGAATTTTTTTCAAAGCGAACGTAAGACTACATACAGTATAACTCGGTTATTTAACCAGTTTATAATAATCCCGTAACATTACGTAAGCTCTACGCCGAAAACCAGTTATAGGAGAGAGAGAGAGAGAGAGAGAGAGAGAGTCAAACTAATATAAATTCACACTACGCGTGCTTAGTTCATCTTGCAAGCAGGTTGTGCATTTGCTTGCTCGTGTTCTTGACATACGCATTTCTCATGCAAAATCGTATCCGCTTCGTACCGCCTCCGTCATCCCACCCGGAATTACCGGAGAGGAAATGAATTCATGGCATAGACTAAAGAGCCACGGTTGCTGAGAGCTTGTGTTATTAGTCATAACGTTCTCGGAGATATGAAAGAATGACACAGGAATTCAGGAAGAGATGGGTAGATCCGCTTCCAATTTTGACACCGGCCATAAATGTTGCTTGCGGAAGCCGAAATTCCGACAGTCGTCCATGTAATTTTTACTTTGTGTTTTGCTATAAAAGAGAATGCAAAGGCTACCCTTCTACGGTTAGCAGGAACAACTCAGTAGTAGATCTGTCGCAGTTTGACGCGCGGGCAGCAGTCGACGCATAAAAACAGGTTTGGTTAATATCAAGGTAAACTTAGAAGAGAGGGACGCAGCGGCCTCACCGGAAATAAATAGGGCAAAAAGAGATGAGTACAAGGCGATTCCTTTTGTATCCAGCGACATTCAGAGAAGTATAGAGAGGCAGGGAGAGATGACGAATTTCATTTAAATGTACCTAACCGGAAGAAAGGGAAAGTGATAGTTGTAATTATTTGTATGTACAATAAACTGGCGTTACAACGTCAAAGGTCAGCCACGCTGAAGGCAAGTGAATTAGCGACATGCAATAACTCAGCTTTTCTGTAATAGCAAAGGTCATTGGAAAAGAGAGAGAGAGAGAGAGAGAGAGAGAGAGAGAGAGAGAGAGAGAGAGAGAATGGTTTCACTGTAGGCCCTTTTTAAGGCATTACCAGTTAATACCCTCGTTATGCTAATGGCTCCGGGTAACCCCAGACGAGGTAAAACCTTCAGAGAACTTTCCCAGATTACCATAAGTGTCGGAGTTCACCAACACGAAGAAAAAGGCTTAGCTGAGAGAGAGAGAGAGAGAGAGAGAGAGAATTTCATGCTGCATTCTTTGAAAGCCAAATTCCTGAAGCCAGAAGAACGCAGATCCTGAAAGCAAGAATTTCTTTGGCGAAATCGCTGCCTTTGGATCTTTGACTTCTTGTGGCGAAGAATTCAGCCGGCTGGTTTAAAAATTCTGTTCGGAATATTACGATTTTCGAATACTTTCCAAAACGTTCTCCTTTCGACGGTTGTTAAAAAGGCGGTGTTTTTCTTCTGTACTGATTTTTTATTTACGTAAGCTGTGAATGTAAAAAAAAAAAATTCATTTCAATACCTAGTGTAGATTAAAATCTGTTTTGTGTTTGAGACGTTTTGTTTGAAGATTAAGCGAGATTTGAGTCAGTGGTTTATGCCCGAGTTTATATTTTCCATGACCTTGCATCTTGATTTGACGATTTTCATTCCTATATACTGAGAATGATTTGTATAAATTTTCTAATGAAATAAAAGGCTCAAAAGTTAAAGCTTGTGTCGTGATATGTTCTCAGGTTCCACGCATGGCGATGTTATGGTCGAAATCCATTACACTGAATTGATTAATCGATATATGTTGAAAGATCTTCAGTTTCAAAACGAGCGTGTATTACTGAAAATTTATGTCAGTCCTATTGAACACTGATTAAGTATGTGCTTGGATATATACGTTATCCTTGCATATGTATGTATGTATGTATGTATGTATGTGTGTGTGTGCAGAGAATAAGTAACCGTTATGCGTTATCCATGGCGATTTAGTTACGTATAGAAATCCTTAAAATAGCCATAATGCTCGTTTTCAAACAGCTTTACTTTGGGAGCCTTATGCTCCATGCGCTGTAAAAAAAGAACGAATGTTTTTTGAGCTGTTTAATGTTATGTTTCTTTGTCAACATATTGAAGAAAAGTGCATTCATCTAGGTACACGAAG
Source organism: Macrobrachium rosenbergii (assembly GCF_040412425.1). Classification (NCBI taxonomy): domain Eukaryota; kingdom Metazoa; phylum Arthropoda; class Malacostraca; order Decapoda; family Palaemonidae; genus Macrobrachium; species Macrobrachium rosenbergii. The sequence continues at coordinate 12,012,768 of NC_089758.1, forward strand.
AAAATATCATCTTGAGTGTTTAACGGCGCCGGCGTAGAAAGAAGACGCATTACGGTAATTGTTTCCATGCACCCGTTAAGCGCGTAGAAAGCTCTGGGTTCTCTTAAAATGTTCGAAAAATTGCGTCCGAGAAAGTTGAGTGATGTCTAGTTTTCTTCTGGTTCTAGACCACAGAATGTTTTATACATGTAAAATAGTATGAAGGTTGCACCAAGTTTTAGTCTCCCAATTAGATTAAATTTCTTGTGACATATGTTTCCAGTAGCTGTTCGTATTAGCTTGTGGTCAGTTGTATATATTTGTTGAGGTGTTTTTGTAGGCCTGTCAGCATCTGTATCTCCATATTTCATCCTTATGACGCTTTCGGTATGAAAATTGTGTTTTCTCCTTTAAAAAAGCGCAGCGAAACCAGCTTTACTAGATGTAATGGGTTCCAGCATTCAAGAGGTTGTGGTAATATTCGCTGAAATCCTATATGGATGTTATGCAATATATGACGCTGACGCTTCAAGGTCAACCTTGAAATGACAGCGTTGTTGATTTTGTATCATCCATCTGGTGTTCCAGCGAAAGTTTTCCCCCGCTGATGCAGTGCTGGTTGTCGTTTAAGGGAAATGGGACCAAGAATGTCAAACGGCCAGTGACATTTTAAAGGCATGTGACAGACAAGAGGAGTAGGAAAGAGTCGAGAAGTTTGTCATTTTCAAGCACATACACGAATAGAAAGAACGGGACCAAGCGCTTGAACTTGAATTATTGAGGTTGTTACGACTCGGTTCCTTTCACGCCATGATTCTGGAACATATAAGAAAACGAACTCGTTCCCATTCGAAAGAACTTTTCATTAACTCACAGAGAGAGAGAGAGAGTGAAAAACGCTGACCTTCGGCGTTCCACACTGCACAGTGAAATCTTTGAAACAGAAAGCTTCCCTTTCATAGTAACGTAAAACTTAAGTGAAACAAATAGGCTCGTTTTATCGAATTCCGTCGCTCGCAGAATCGGTAATTAAAGACGGGGCTGAGACCGCCGACTTGATCTTTACCCAGAAAGATCAACTGCGATGGGAAAAACGTAATGCAACCCAAGAGGATGAGGATAGATAGTGGGGAAGGGGTTCTGGGGGAGTGGTTGCTAGATAGAGGGCGTTGTCGCGACCTTCCTCTACTTCGCAGCCATCCACCCCTTCTTCTGGGGCTATAACGGGCGGCCATTCCTTATTTGTCCCGATCCAGGCTTTGCAATTAAAACCAAGCTCGAGCTATACTTAGTGGGACGAATTTTGCCGTTGTTTCTTCTTAGTGATGAATGACTAGGAGTTAATTCTTTAATGGGGAGCTCTTATCAATGTGATTGGCAGAATATAGCGATAGAATGTGCCAACATACACGCATACATATATGTGTGTGTGTGTGTGGGTGCGTGTGTTTTTGTGGGCGAACGTGCGGTCGCTCGCTGTCATTTGT
>NC_089758.1:12019233-12066733 GCF_040412425.1 Macrobrachium rosenbergii
GAGGAAGACGCTTTCCTTCTTTCACTGCTAAGGTGAAGGTTCGGGTTTTCTCTAATATGACGAGGGTTTTTATATGGCGTCACGATGTTGTATCGTATTCTCTCTCTCTCTCTCTCTCTCTCTCTCTCTCTCTCTCTCTCTCTACACGCGCGCGCGCGCACACACTCATAGCCGGCATTCCAGATGCACTGGGATCCAGACAGCGAGGGATACCTGCCACAAAAGAAGCACGTCCTACGGATAGCGGATGTACTGGTGATGTCATCATCCTTTCGTGGATCAGGTAGAAGCGAGGAAAATGAGTAAAAAGGCGAGGGAGAACAATAACTCGGTGCAATGAGACATGTTGGATGAAAAGAAAGGATGTGGCCGAGGAATTATAGATTGTTGAAAGGGAAAGGATGAAAAGAAGAAAATGGACCGGGGCGGCCGGTGGTCTCGGATGAATAGAGTGTAATAGTAGACTGAAGGATACACTTAAGTATCGTAATCCCTTGGATGGAAAGGGTAAAGAAGGCATCTATAAGCCTGAATAAAATTTTGTGTTGCATAAATAAGATTGAAGGATTTCAATTTGCGTCATGAAACCTAGAGAAATAAACCTGACTTCTTTTGGGATCTTCCATTTTAAGTTTTATTTCGGTTTTTGGCTTATAGTGAGTGATGCATCCCGGGAATTGGCGCATTCTTTCGGGGCATCACCCTGCGAAACAATCGAAATAAACTCAACTTGTAGAAGGATCCAGAGATAAGCGGTTTCTTTCTTAAAGTTTTAATGACGCTTTGCGGAGAAGTCGCTGAAAAACTAATCGACATCGTGAGGTTAGTTAATTACATCATTCCTGACGACCTGTTGTAATTATGGAGTTTCGTTCTTATATTCGGTACGCAAGCAGTTTCAGAAGAGTTGTAAGGTTACTGCTATTTTTTTCCGTCAGCTCTCTTACTGAGTTGGCTATCGGTTCTCATTATGACCGATTGCCTCTTACGCCAGATTCCTATGGATTGTTGAAGTATGCAGTAACAGCTGGTACCTTACAAGGCAGGAGCTTCAACCCTTCTCTTAGTCCCTTATTTTATCCAGAGTTGGGACCGCGTGAGCGCACAAACGTACATGATCGTAGAAAATAGTCACTGAGAGATCTGAGAATCTCATCAGCTCGCTTTCGTAAAGAGTTGCCTTCACGTGACGCCATTTTAATCGAAGCCACGAGAGAAATGCCTCTGAGAAAGATGACGTCATGTAGGATGGTTAAGCAACCGCAGGGTTCCAGAGGTCCAACTCAACTGAACACCTGCCTTGAACGTTAGGGAATAGGTCTTTGTTCTTGCAGCAGTCTCGTCGTAAGACTCAGAAACTTCTGTTAAGGAGGTGCACTCGGCAGTCAAAAAAAAAAAAGGAAAACGGAAATCAATTTTTCTCTTTTGTTATCTGTCTGATTGGAGGTAATATAAGAAAGTAGATGCGTTTACTGTGTATTTTATTGGGGATGGAGACTAATGGGCGCCGGGGAAGAAATAAAACTGAAATGGGTTGAGAACGATAAGACCTTAAAGGAAATTGCACATTTTTCGTGAGGAAACGAAGGATTAATGGTTGCCATTGTAGAAGTGAATTATTTTTTATTCTTAAAAGTATTTAGAAAACTTACAAAAGGAAAAGGCCTTACGGAAACATTTAAAAAAATAATATTAGTTTTAATTTAGATAGTTAATGGAGACCATAAAAACAGCAGTAGATCCCCTCAGGAAGAGGTCGTTGCCCTCTGTGTTGTCCTAAAAGAACAGTGGAAATGATGACAAATTACATTTCCTCTCTCTCTCTCTCTCTCTCTCTCTCTCTCTCTCTCTCTCTCTCTCTCTCTCTCCTCCTCCTCCTCCTCCTCCTCCTCCTCTCCTCCTCCTCATCATCATCATCATCATCATCATCATCATTATCACAGTTTTCCATCCACACTTATAAACGGACGCAGGCAATGCTCACGCACGCCAACCGCAGCCTGATGATGTCTACGATGACGTCAGGAATATGCTCTCCCCAATTTTTTACTCGGCATTTCCTCCGTAGACATCGGACCGTCTGCTCGGGCCGAACAGCACGTACGATTGTGACGACAACAACTTTTTTTTTTAAATTCTATTTTTCTTGAATTGCATAAAGTGTTATTCTCTGTTTACGTGAAGTTATTTAAAAAAAAAAAAGGAGCTTCTTCACTTTTTTGTTTTTGTATTTCGTTAGTGTCTGTTATGTCATTTTTTTTTATTTCGTTGCATTAGATATCACGTCGGTGGAAATATTCAGATTTTGCGGGACTGTGACACTTGCAGTCTTCGGTTTTGCCTGTAAAATACTGAATAACCCCACTTTTTACGAAGAATAGCTTTTTCCGTTGAGCAGAGTTACAGAAGGTAACTATTTGCAAGTGAGCGAAGTAAGTTCCTTTGTGTGAAAAGAAAGAGCAAGAAAAAATTTGAACGTAACAATAGACTCGAAGGTACCGAGACGCTGCATTATGCTTCTAGTTTACTGTCTGGCGCTTGTGAAGAGACAAGGCGCTTGGGAGCGCCAAGCTTGGGGGAGGGGTTGGTTGCAGGAGGTCGAGAAGACATGAGAAGGAAACACAGGGAAGAAAGGGAGAGAGAAAACTGCCAAAATAGACAAAAGGATAATAAGAAGGAGGAAGAGTTGAGAGAGAGAGAGAGAGAGAGAGAGAGAGAGAGAGAGAGAGAGGGGGGGTGGGTGTAATTATCCTTGAGAGTAACGTCTGCTACCTGGTCAGAGCAGGTAATTGAGGGAAGGCACACGGAAGACGGATAAAAATAGGTACGGTTCAAGCAAAAATGGATGTAAGGATCGTATTCAGATTTAACAAAACTGCAAGATAGCACAGGTCTAAATAAAAGAAGTTAGAAGTTTTAAGTTTCAGAAACGCTCTCGTTGAAACCAAGGTGATTTTAACTCGCTGTTAAGTAGCATTCCACTCCATTTACCTCTCTTAATGTCGACAAAAAATTCGTTGTCTCAAGCTGCCGTGATTTCAACTCATAGTTAAGTGGCTTCCATTAAGAAGTACTATCATTTTGGTAACATAACTAGTTCTGTTGTTAAGCTTCAGTCAGTCTTAATGATTGCTCTAGAAGCAAGAGCGCGTACCAGCACTAGGTTGGGATAAACTATAGCAAGAACAACAACATTCACTCGTTTCTAGATTAATTACATTTTCTGTTTTTACAAAAATTGTCCACATAAATGCCCGAGTATTTGCTTTTGTAGATTATCTAGCCGATTATTAACACACTGGTTGTGCTTTACATTACATCTCTCCCATCTGACGACGTGGTAAATAGATTGTCCGCCCATGAGAGTCAGCAGTCGGCCTGACAAAGCTCGCAATGATAATGAGATAAGGTGGTAAAAAGGGTGTTGGATGTTTTTTGTTACGCGGTAAGTACTTGTGGTTTTGTGATGTATATTTTTTTTCATCTAGAAGTTAGTAGCAGGAGGCTGATGGCTGCGGTTAAGAGAAATACCCAGGGTATCCTAAACCGCAGCGAATGGGCATTCACCTTTTGCCCCTCGAGGTGGGAAAGAGTATTTTCAAGGGCATGTGGAGGTATCGAAGGCGGGCGGCCGGGCATGGTGTTTAAAAAAAAGAAATAAAAGAATAATGATGATGACATGAGAATGGAATGTATAGCATGCGGATTTTAACATTGGAATAGTTTATTTGAAATTCCACATGAGCAGTTGGAAAGGTCTCTGTTTCTGGCGTTCTTTACATAGATTTAATTTGAAGAGTTGCAAAAGATTTACTGGCATTCTTTTTCAAACCCAGTTCATTTTGAGAAATTGGAAGAGCTTTCAGTGAAGGAATTTTGTTTTAGTTTTACAACTAATACAGAGCCTTGAGAATTAAATGGTTGCTGAGAATTATTTTTCACAAAAATTACAGCTGAGGCCACTACATTATTTCCAGTGCTATTCCGATAGGGAACATCTGATAGTGAAACTTGTTCATATTTCTCGTTAGAGAAGAACAAATGTTTCAGTGATTGACAAGAAATATGTGAAGGTGTCTATCATGTTATTGAGACCATATATTATTGGGTTATGGTTAAAATACCAGTTTGTGTAAGACCAATGAAATACTGAAACTGTCAACCTTGCCCCTTAAGGCGACATCTCCATTACCCATATTTTTTATGTTTCGCAAACCACCAGACAGATGACATTAATCACGAACGAGAATTTGTGTGTGTGTGTGACATGAGTTGGGGGTGACGAGGACAAACCTTTTAATGGCAACGGAGGCCTTAAAAAGGACTCATACACGAAAGGAACGCGTCTGGGATAATGTCTGAAAGGGACAATTTATTTTTATTTGGCTTCTGTTATTCCCTCAACTTTATGGGGGCATTTGTTCGCCCATTTTATTAGGTCTATTAGGGTTAATTTTCCTGGGACCGACAGGGCCCATGAGGACGGATAAGAAGACGGCAATGAGTTCAAGAAGAACCGGTTTCTCTTTCGTAAGGCGACTGTACGTATTATTGGCAATGGGATAGGTCTAACCTGTTATTGCTTAAGGAAAATTATTTTTGTAAAATAATAAGTTACGAATGCCGGTATTAAGGATGATCTCGCTTTCTGTGACTGGAAGACCTGTTATTTTTTATTAAAAAAAATAGAATTTGCCTATAGGGAGTCTTTCTTCGTCTCAAGAGAGCTAATTATAAAGGCACAAAGCGAGAGAGAGATTAGATGCTTTCGTTTATAATTGAACAGGAATTAGAACACCACCGGTCATTGGTGTCTGATGAGAGAGAGAGAGCGAGAGAGAGAGAATCTTCCTCAAACTGTTTTCAATGCTTTTCCCGCATCAGAATTTATGCAGGGTCCTCCAACTTAAGATTGTGGTTTGTTTGGGTCGTGTCAAGGGATGGACGCAGCCATGGCAGTGGTTAGTTCGGTTTCAAGGTATTAACATTTAGGCCTAGTTATTGAAGAGACTTCTCACCCATGTGATGTTTTATCTTCTTGGTTGGCCCTTTTTTGAAAGCTTATGATTTGTGTCTTTTCTTAGTGTTTTGTTGTATCTGTGCTTGACGAATGGGAAACGAACGGAGTTTTTTTTGCTTTGATTAACTATTTCTTGCTCTCAAGTTGTTGTAATTTTCTGCATTTCTTTGCTGTCAATGATTGACTGTAGATATATTTGCTGTATCATTTTCTGTGTTTTTTTTTACTCATAGCTTACTTATCTCTGTTTCCTTACCCCTCTCGCTGTGTCTCGAGCAGCTTCTGTCCCCAACATCTGTTTATACCCTATTCCTAATTACTGTACCATTTGCTTGTAAAACATTGTATAATTTGGCTTTAGGTGATATGTTTTCCTCCTTGTTTTTATTTTATCTCCCATCCCCTTTAAGTTTATTCTTTAGGTTCTCATTTGTCTAATGTGAATACTTTTGCTGATGACAAGAACACACACACACACACACACACACACACACATATTATATATATATATATATATATATATATATATATATATATATATATATATATATATATATATATATATATATACACACATATATATATATATATATATATATATATATATATATATATATATATATATATATATGTATGTATATATATATATATATATATCATGTTCAGTGAAGGCCAGGTCTTTGGAAGCAACTTAACATAAATGTATGAGTAACAAAAGGGAGAGGGACAATAAAACATCGAAAACTTTTAATGGAAATATCTCCATAAGTGATAAATAACCTCCCAGGTATTGAATAGCTTCTTCATATTCTTCTTCTTAGTTTACCTTTTTCAGGTTTCCTTTTGCATAAGAAAATATAACTCCAAATGATATTTGATCCTTGTATCATATAAATTCCTTGCAGTCTCCTGAATTTTCCTTGTTTGAAAATTCACTTCTAATAATTTGTAAAGTACTTGAATAAGAAGAAATATATTGACGTCATATATTTCCCCAAAGCATTTTCCGTTGCCTAATAATCTCTTAACAAAACCTCACGAAAAGAGAAAAAGAAATATTAAAGAAAATAGAAAAGATATTGTTGCTTCGAGGTCGTATACCGGTTTTCGCTCTGTCCCAGCCTACAAGGAAAAGGAGAGAGAGAGAGAGAGAGAGAGAGAGAGAGAGAGAGAGAGAGAGAGAGAGAGAGAGAGAGAGAGACCTCTTATGTAAATGCACCCTGCACATCAGAATTCCACCCGCCCTGTTGGCCACGATTATCCAAAAACTTGGACGAAATGGATCGTAACTTTCCAGTTTTGTCTTCCTAACTCTCGTTTTCTGTTCGCTTACGATTCAGATCTGGAAAATGAGGGAGGAGCTATGCGAAAAAGAAGATAGGTAAGGCTCTAGAAGTAGACATGTTTAATGCCTGAAATCCAAAAAATTCAAACTACTAGACAGGGAAAGGCACAATCTAGGGCTGAGAGAGAGAGAGAGAGAGAGAGAGGAGTTTGCAGGAAGGACACGGATGGTGACGTCATGGGTGGTATTTCCAGGTACCGCCACGATGCCTCTAGTCTCTGAATAAGTGAGTTCTTAGTAGCTCTTGCATCTCCTAGAAGTGTTAGCGCTCGTGTCAAATAAAGTTCTTCATGTTGTGATTAACTTATATTTGTCACTAATAAAGTGTCGCAGAAAGATTCAAGGTTCCCCTCTTTAGCATATGTTGCATACCTCTTTGGCTGGTCCGTCCATCGCTCTCTCTCTCTCTCCACTCACACACTCTCTCTCTCTCTCTCTCTCGCGCACACACACACACACACACACACACACACACACACACACACACACACACACACACACACACACACTGTCATTGCTTTTTGCTAGCTAAGAGCTCGCCAACAAACCTTTTGAGTAAAATAGAACGGGAAAGTTAGTTAAAAAAAAAAAAAAAATTAGTACTGTATATACGAGTAGGCTGGCATCCTTCTCTCACACTCAGTCTTTTTCATTTTATTTCCTCGAATAAAATCCAGTATTCGAAAGATGCAGATTTCCTCTAGGGAATAAAAAAATGTGGAAAATTGGAAAGTGGGGTTTGGATACGAGTCGAACTCGTTCTGAAAGGTGGAGGAGAGGCAAGTGTGGCCCAGTTACCAATAAATCGCTGAAAGAAGATAATCAGTTATGTTTTATTTTCATGGATTTTCCATGATAATATTAATGATTGATTAACATTAAATGAAAAAACTCATGACTGGGATCTCTCTCTCTCTCTCTCTCTCTCTCTCTCTCTCTCTCTCTGCAAAAATACATATGGTTAGAAAATAATAGAAGTTTTGGCTATTGGAAAGGATTGTCATTAGTACTGCTTCTTCTTTTCGATCACATGTAAGAATGGAGGAATAAGGCACGAAGGGAGGGAACGAGGGAGTCTGGGAGGAAGGGAGGGAGATTCACTTCCTTATAAAGCCAAGATTTCTAATCTCGTGTCTCTTCCTTTTGATAAAAGGAAGGGTCAGACACTTCAGTTTATCGCTTGCTCTTTCTAGAGACAGTTATTTATGTCTCTGCCTAGTGGGTCTCTCTCTCTCTCTCTCTCTCTCTCTCTCTCTCTCTCTCTCTCTCTCTCTCTCTCTCTCAAATTGGAAGTAGAATATTGTTGATGTTGTAGCTTTGGTGTGTGGCTTTCCGTCAATAATATTCAACAGCGTTTTTCAATTCCGTTGTTATTATAGGTTTTACATACTATAACTGCGTGGTGGTAATGATATCATTATTGTTATTTACGTTAGTAATGTTGTGCGGGTAATTGTTCGTTGTTTATTGTATTTTTAGCACTGACTGTTAAATCTCCTTTTGGTATTTGTGTATGACCGCAAGGAAAAATAAAGAGCAGTATTATTATTATTAGATTTTAGGGACGTACTTTGCTGTCGTGTAGTTAGAAATAATGTAGTTTTTTTTATATCGCTCTCAGCTTATAGTTTTCCTTCATACTTGCATATTTTCAAATTTTATTTTCATAGTGCTATCCGTCCTATCACTTCTCTCTTGAATCTTCTTTCTCTGCTCTTTCTCTCCCACGCTGGTATCCTGGACGTCCTGTAAGGGTTATGACCTGCGTAGGTGGCGGTCGGTCTGCCTAAATGCGGCCTGTAAATGTGCCATCAATTCTCTTTTTATGTCCGCGGTTGGATTTTTTTTTTTTTTTTTTTTACGAATTTTATTTTCTACGCTCTGCAGATGTCACTTTCCTGACTTATTCTGCCCAGTAGATTCCCTATTTACTGAACGGAGATGACTCATCCGTACAAATGGGATTTTTCACCACGTAAATCAGATAAGGCCCCATTTAGGTCATTGGCCTATCGCTATTGGTCGAATTCTCGTTTCCTCCAGGCCAATCAGCGCCCCCGTTTACCTTGCTTTTGCTTATCCGACTTAGCTTTGTGATCAGATAAAATGTTCTTGTTATGGTGGTTTGACTGTATGTCTTATAGCTTGCTCAGACTAGTGCACAGCGCTGATCTGTTTTATGACTTAGCCTACCGGTTCTGGTAAAAATTTATCTGATTCCTTTCATATCGTAGCTGAATATTATGTAGAACTGAGATTCATATATTTTAAGGCATTTTTTTTAAATGCTATCAACTTCGATTTTATTCGAATTTTCACAAATCTGTCTTTTTTTATCTGTTCTTTGTTAGTTGCATTTGGTATTTTTTTTAACTCCTTTGTCGTATTTATCGTCAATTTTATAATACTTGATGACATGTGAAGCACTGCTGGAAAAATTTCAGAGTGAAAGTCTTGTGCTTTCATAACCCTGCCATTGTAAGCGATCATGAAGCATTTATTTCTAATCTTTCAACAAATCGATTGGTCTGCCTGGAAAAGAATCGAACATTGTACTTGGCAAATGATGGAATTCATAAATCGGTTCTTTAGAAAACGATCGACTTCCCAACCTTGATTGCAGAGTCAACCTTAGCACTTCCTTCTCACATATGTTATTCCCCTCCCGGCACTCCTCGTTCCCTGTGGAGGTTCGTGGAGAACATCGCTTACCTAAACGCCATCTTGTGAAATCCTTCTATAGCAGTGAGAGTAGTTTGCGAGGCCTACGTGTGGGCGAAGTAATAGCGGGATCTGTTGTGACTTTTGCCAACTCTCCCACTTCGTCTTTTTTTTTTTTTTTTATCATTAAATTCTCTGAGGCATATGTACTGTATTCGCGGCCGACGCCCCTTGAATGAGTCCCTGAAGGGGTTTGGTATATTATTTACGAACGAATTATTCAGTACTTAAAACTTGAACGCGCACATACAGTACACGCAATGTGTGTGTATATGTATATGTATATATATATATATATATATATATATATATATATATATATATATATATATATATATATATATATATATATATATAGTATATACATATATATGTATATATATAATATATATATATATTGTGTGTGTTTATATATATATATGAGAGAGAGGGAGAAAGTATAATTCCCAAATCTTGGGATGGTTAATATTGTATCATTTTGTATCATTTTGTTCTGTTCTGGCTGAAATCCTGGGCTTCTTGTCGTGAAATGATTACTGATGAACGGATTGAAAGTAAACGTCTTCTGGGGCAGGATGGACGGAATAACAATGAACAACGCTGGGCCAAGAAATTGACGGGTTTGGAGTGGTATAGATGAAGGCAGAGTTACTTTCTAGACTTCTTAACATACGAACATGAGATGCAGCAGATTGCCCGTTTTCAAAAGACTGACCAGTGAGAGAAGAGGGGAATTTTGTATAATAGCAAATTTACCTTCTTTTTATTCGTATTGTTATGATGACACTGATTTTCTCATTGGAGTGCATATAGTAATTTTCGCCAAGAAATTCAATTAAAAGTACTAACTTTTATTTAATTACAAGTACTGTAGCAATTAATTCAGGCTAGTTCGCGCTTTCGTATATAAAAATGGCAGTTGGTTTTTCAACATCAGAGTGAGCTATTTTTATAGTCCTCAAATTCATATCTAAAGGACGAGCATGAAGGGACGCACCCATGAAGACATGTAATCAGCATCATTGACAATTCCGTACAATCACGAGTGCGCAAGATGGAAACATGCGTTCATTAAGCGCAAATCACATGTAAGTGTTGGGTATTTTCGTTCGGGTAATGGACCAGATCGTCCTCTAGATAGAAAATGGCCTGAAATGAAGCATGACGCGATTAGGGTCCCTTCAGCGGTCTCACTCGACCTTAACGGAGGAGGAGGACCACCTTTTTGGGTACGGGAGAAAAAGGCTTACCTCCACTCTCTCTCTCTCTCTCTCTCTCTCTCTCTCTCTCTCTCTCTCTCTCTCTCTCTCTCTCTCTTTGCGGGGCAATGACCGTCTTCAGAATTTCTCCCCCATGTCCTGACTCATTGCTTATGTATGGGTATGTAAATATGGAAAACGCCCTACAATACCCTTTAATGTAGCGAGAGTGGCCATCTTTATCATTGACACGGGTATTTTTACACTTTCGTTTTCATAATTTGATGTTATATGTATTAGAGTATGCATATAAAATTATCTGCTAACATGAGTTATGGTTACTTTATTTATTGGAGAATAAATTCTATCCGATACATATTCAATATTGATGGTGGTTTCATACTTTTGAAGACGTAGTCCAATCTCTTTATCATTTTATATTGTCTCCACCCTTTATTTCTATCCACTCATTGTCATTTTATTACATTCCTTTGCGTCTAAGAATCTTATACTATTTCGATCTCAGAATTTAATTTGAGAGAGAGAGATAGAGAGAGATTTACCACAATTGCGTCTCCTTAATAAGGAATCTTAATAACGGGGGAAGTTCATGACACTAATTGTAGGAGGCCTGAGACAGCTGAGTGAACTTCTGTCATCAGTATCTCCATCGAAGTGTATGAGATAAAACTACCTAAATCTGAACCTAAAAGCATATCAAAAACACCTACGTAAGGTTTTATTTCTGCACACGTACGACCTCGCATGTGTGTGTGGTCTGCCTTATTCAGAAATGGCTAATAGTTGTAATGCAGAACTCTCCCTGTGAACTGGTCACCCGTAGAGAAAGGGCAGACACAAGTCTGTAAATTAGAGAGAGAGAGAGAGAGAGAGAGAGAGAGAGAGAGAGAGAGAGAGAGAGAGAGAGAGAGAGAATTGTTGTGTAGCTCACCTCAAGCACAATGCCGGTGATAATCCATGTCATAAGGACATCACGACCTCATGGTTCTGCCCTCACGCGTTTCCCGCCGTGACCCTGAAAAGAAAAGGCTTTGGAGCGAAAACGGTGGGAGGAAAGTTCCTTCTCCGGGGCAGAAAATGTCAAGGATAAGAAGGCCTCGAAAAAAAAAAAGAATGAGTCTGTCGGAAACGAAAGAATTTTTAGGTGATTTTTTCCTCTCGTTGTTTTCGGTAGAAGTGTATGAAATGATTTTTTCTTGCTTGTATGTTTTTTATTGGTCTTTAGTTTTATTTGCATCATATAAAATGTACTTTTTGGAAAAGTGTTTATTTATATATGTGCTTATTTTCATTCTCTCGTTTTTGTTTTTCCAGTTAGGCGAAATGAAACGTGATATGTTCTAAATAGAGGATTAAACCGTGACATTGAAAAACAGCCTTTTTTTTTTTATAATGTCGGAAGTGCCATACGACGTTCGGGTAATTATGTGAGCCTTTAGGCTTCGGTTGATAATTGCTAGGTAATAATGCTACAAGGAGAGTCCATCTTATGTATTTTTGTCTGTTTGTTCTTGGACAGATCATCAGAATAGTTGTCTCCTCCCGGAAATGATTCGTTTGTAATTAATGCAATTTTCAGTGAATAAAAGCTCATAATATTTGAGGAAGCATTTTAAGACTGCCGTAGCTCCAGTTTCGGTAACCAGCAGACTTCTTCAGCTGATGCGCTATCGTTCAGGTATTCGGTAGCTTCCATAATTTATATTCAAAACATTGTCTTATTTTTTTCGCAAAATTGTTATTTAAATGCTCTATTGGAAGGCAAGTCTTTGTTAAACACTAAATGGATTCATCTCTCTCTCTCTCTCTCTCTCTCTCTCTCTCTCTTTCTCTTTCTCTTTGTCTCTCTCTCTCAATTACTAAGGTCTGCTGTTACTCTCTAAAGGAAATCTGATCATACTCCCACGTTTTTTGTAATATATATAATTTGATATTTGTTTCCGTTTTACTTTTGTCTGATTCTTGTTGTCATAGTACATTGAGGTTTCAATAATGGTTTTTGCGGGATTGGCTTATGGTAAGGTTTGTCTGGAAATGAAATCGCCTTGGTTGATGTTTTTATTTACAGTCATTCTGTGCTTGTGGTTTATGATAATAAACTTTCTGACAATTTCAAATTAGAAAGTTTCTGTAAATTCTGTGTTGTATATGTTTGTATATTATATATGTGTTTACAGAAATATATAAACATATAATCTCTGCATGCTTAGAGACAAATACATAAAAATAAATATTTTAACCTGTACACATTTTCACTTTGGAGAGGGTTGATTCAGGATGTATACATATACATCCAGCTACAGAATATATATATATATATATATATATATATATATATATATATATATATATATATATATGTGTGTGTGTGTGTGTGTGTGTGTGTGTGTGTGTGTCTGTGGATCGATTTCATAGAAGGATTACCGCTATGTTCGTCTTTTATAATTACAAAACTGAGACCGATACGCTGTTTGAAATCGTATATAAGGTTAGTGTAAGTCAGCCCAACATACCATGTCTTCCTGAAACATTTCCTGAAAGGTAGACAGACGCAGTCGAAGGCTCATATCTCTGATATGAGCCTTCCTCTCCTCTTCACTCCAAATCAGTCAAGTCTGCGTGTTTGGAACTTCCGGCCGGGAACCGCTGTTAACACCGATCGCTGTGGGATTTCGGTGATGTCGGTAAACTGATAAGTCACGAGGGTAAACATACCGAAAGATGGGAGGGCAGGTGTGAACCCTGTGAAGCCATGGCTAGGTTGGTACAGAGATTTGCCATTAACATCTCTGTGGCGTTTGTAGTCCGCTTTTTAGCATTGATCACAGTTGTATGGTTTTTTAAAAAGTTGTTCTGATCGTGAAAGAGGGTGTTTTGGTTTGTTGGTCTGTAGCCTTCAGTTAATCAACACTTCTTCGTTAAAACGAAGAAGTGTTGATTAACTGAAGGCGGTTCTTGGGGTTTGAAAGACAGTAGTGAAGTCTTTTCAGTCAGTACTTCAGTCATTTCAGCGTTATTGCAGTCTTATCATCTTATTTTTTTTATCCATTGCTTTACTACGAATATATAAGCTTAATAGCGTGGGTTATCTGGGAAAGCTAGGACATTGATCTTTTCACATGATACTGTGATTATAATTCTTAAGCCAGTAATGAGTCATTTGAGTTGGTCACTACACCTTCTGAAGCGATTTTTACGGTTTTCGGAAAGAGTGACACTGACTTTGACGACTGTCACGGGTTTTGAAGGCAACGGTCCCTCGGAGTGTTCAGCCATAGCAGAACTCTCCCTTGCAGCTACAAGGATCATGGCTAGCGTTTTTTTTAGCTCATCTCACACATTCTTAGCAACTGTCTTCTTGTAAAGAGCTGATGATTAGCATCTATCGCTGATAGCCAAGGGGAACAGAGTGGGAATCAACGACCCTCCCCTGCATGTTTGTTCAAAGGTTAGTGCTCTAGAGTGCGTGAGCGCGTGCGTACGTGCGTGCCTAACTGAGCAATGCATGTGAAAAGCCGTCATTATTTGCACAAGCGAAAGAAGAGTCTCTCGCTTCGCTCGGTGCTCCGCGAGTGGAGACTTGGTCGGACTTTCTTAGTGAGTTGGTCGAGTGCCTTTGATATCGATGGAGCTTTCTTTATTCCGTTTGTCTTGATCTTTAAATGTCATGTTTTCTTTCCTCCTCTCTCTCTCTCTCTCTCTCTCTCTCTCTCTCTCTCTCTCTCTCTCTCTCTCTCTCTCTCTCCTTGTTCTTGTTATGCCTTTTTTGCACTTTTATTCCACTCTGGAATTAAAAAGATTAGTTGCCATCCACCATTATATTCCCCATGGTAGTACTATCGTTTTCTTTTGAATTTTTTTATCATTTGCAATACTGATTGCCAAGACAGATTCGATATTCCTGTTCGAAAACTCGCCTCAAAGTTTTAAAATAAATACAAACTTGTATCAAACTCTTTTCTCGTGGAAGTTTGGAAACACTTGTAAAATAAATACATATCTTCCACCTTATCTACCATATTCTTCGCTTTGGGAAATTCCTCGCCCTCGCTTATCAAAGTAGTCAAAACAAATACAAAACCTTCATCTTACTAACTTTTTTTATTTCCTCGATTATTCAACCATCGACAAAGCCGCTGTATTTTATGTTACGCTCTTTGGAGCGAGTGATTGGCAGAAATCTCTTTCTCGGGTGAATGTTTTACTATAGCATACAAATGTTGTTCGTTCGTTTTCTCGGATGACGTCACTGGCACAAAGGGGAGCTTTCAGAATTAGCTGGCTTGACGGCGTTAGCGTTTAATTGCTTTCATTGGCTTAGTTATATATTGTGTGACACGTTAGAGATTAAATGATTGGTAGGAAGGTAGACTTAGTAACTGAGGCGTTAATTCAGTTGCAAAAGATTGGATGAAAAAATATAATACTGTAATAGGTATCGTATCCTGATGACTAGGAATGATTTTTTTACTTACGGTATATATATGTATATGTCTGTATGTGTTTGTGTGTGATTGTATATATGCATGTGTGTATGCATATATATATACAGTATACATATACATACAATTACTGGTATCGTCTTTCATTTCTAAACTTTTAGAACTCAAGAAGGCTTCGAAACACGGATCTATTTCAGTGTATGGGCCGGGAGCCGCCCTTTCCATTCATTCTTACCGCTAGAGGTCAGGGCATGTCAGAAAGCATCACGGAAGAACTCGCTTAAAATAGAGAAAGTCTCAATTGTTCCTCCTTTCTCAGTATATATGTCTCTCTCTCTCTCTCTCTCTCTCTCTCTCTCTCTCTCTCTCTCTCTCTCTCTCTCTCTCTCTACATAATATATGTGAGATATATATATATATATCTATCTATGTATATATATATATATATATATATATATATATATATATATATATATATATATATATATATATATATATAATCATGAAGCTATTAAATGTCGTTTAATATCCAATTCACGCTACTTCGGGAATATCCCCGATGGGGAATTATCACCGAATGGGATTTTCTAAGTGATAAATGGATCGGTATCACTTAAAAAATTCCCTTTGGTGATGATTCCCATCGGGGATATTCCCGAAGTAGCGTGAATTGGGTATTCAACGACATTAGTATTTTCGTGATTGTATATAAATCACGGTGTGATAAAAATTTCATATATATATATATATATATATATATATATATATATATATATATGAAATAAGCAGTTTTTGGTAATAATTAATATTTGCATATCAGGTTCATATTAATGAGGGGATTATATCGGAAGAAATACCCAAAAAATTTATATCAAGAAGAATTGGTCATAGTAATAGTAGAGCTGACGGAAACCCGAATAACGAAAGTAAAAATGGAAAAAAATGAGTGTTACGAATCTATTTGAGAGAAATTACCTAATTGGGCTGAAGTAAGTAAATTCCTCCATTAAGTCATCTGATCGCCTTTTACCAGTCTATTGATGATTATTATTAATAGGAGGGTGGATGTATTTTACTCATGGTTAATGATTGCCCAAAGTGAAGGGAAAAGGCAGGGTGTCAGAACCGGTAAGAATGCAGATGCAAAAATTCTTCCGCAGGAATTTCTGGTTTGTTCGGGTTGCTGGAACATTCTCACGTGACGCCCTCAACACTCCGCAGCCCGCTGGACTTTTCTCTCACCTTGACTCCTTTCAGGAAGAAACACAGAGAGAGAGAGAGAGAGAGAGAGAGAGAGAGAGAGAGAGAGAGAGAGAGAGATTGTAAGGAAAAGGAATGAGTGGCTCTGGCTTTTGTAAATGAGTCTACCTTTAGTATATTCATAATTGTTTACTTTCCATTTCCTTGAATGTATATTACGTACAACTACTAAAATTATAATGTTTGTATATTTGGGTCAGAACACAAAACACAAGAAATACCCAAGTGGAATCCCCACAAGATAAAATTAACCCAAGCAGGTTTTTTTTCCTCCTTCCTTCGATAACGCAGCATGCACGCTGTGAAAAGAAAGCCAGTGTCCTATTTTCCGGAGATGCAGCGGATCGGGGTAGGCCGGCGGTGTCCTACATGCTGGAGCTGGAGTGCAAGTTGTTGTGATACCTGGCCTCTCGCTGGAGTGCTCAGGAGGAGTAGGAGGAGTGCTCAAAGGGAGTGGACCACGGGTAGATATTTTATGGGGGGCTAGAGGGATGTATAAAATCGCACGTCAATGCGTGGGCAGTGGTCATCCATTAACACTCCTGGACTTTCTCCCGTCGTGGTGGAGTAGAGATCAGCTCCCATTCATGTGGAGTGTGGAAGTCTCGGTTCCGCAAATAAAGTGGAATCTGAGATGGAATTTGGCAATGATGTCTTTTGGTAAAAATTTCCTGCAGACACGTTTCATAGATTTGCTAATCGTCGTTATAGTTTCATTAGAGGATATAATGAGAATGAGTCTCTCTCTCTCTCTCTCTCTCTCTCTCTCTCTCTCTCTCTCTCTCTCTCTCTCTCTCTCTCTCTCTCTCGATACAGAAGTTATGGCACGCTAACGGTGTATCACTTAAATCCATTTCTTAAATATATACGCAATAATAATTGACTAGTTCCCAAAGAATTCCATGCTACAGCACTCTAATTCTCTCTCTCCTCGCTCTTACTACTGCTAATGCTACTACTAGAAACTTTCATTCAGTAAGGATGCCAGAAAGTAGATGTACGATAATTTGAAAACGAGAGGCATGTCACGACTACCATACAATGGCACCCTATACGGAGAAAACTGTAAGCAGCAGTGTCTTGCAATCTTCTCTCTTCTTTAGAGTTTCTGTTGGATCTTGGTGATTCGTTGGTCACGAAATTTTCAAATAAGGAATTTTTTACTGCTTTTTTTTTTATTTCGATAAAAATGGTATTTAGTTTTTTCACCGTATCGTGACTCGATGGGTGTGCAAGCACTAATTTTTCTGTAATAATGTTACGTTAGTTCATGAGAAGTTTTTTCATTTCCTGTTTCAAAATGCATTTGGTTTTTGGCTTTTTAAGTAAAATCAGCGTATGGCATTAGAGGTTAATACTGTGCTTTTGATAATGAGGGGGTTTCTGTCTGTATAGGCGGTATGAATAATATAATCATTTTGGTAATTGCATTAATTGGGTTCAATCTCAAGCTAGAGTTTCGTACAGTAATCCGATAATCTTACAAGAAACTTTGATGCGTATCTTTTGGGCAACTTAACGAAATTTCATGGTTTGCTAGAAACACTTGTTTTTACCCCAAAACACTTTCATTCCCACATTACAAGATTCCTGTGGAAACTTGAGGAACCAGAGTGCTGCGTTGCTCTACGCAAAGTAGCCCTGGTGAAATGAAAGAAAGTTCCTTAGGCCTAATGAGAATTCCAACGCTTTTAAGTAGGCCTATGTGCCCCTGTGATTAACTCATTAGTCAGTGTCTTCATTTTTATGTCCAGTTGGTTGAAACAGGTATTTGGGAGAATCTGTCAGCCTGATGCGGTGGAAAAGATGCAGTTATGGGTTTTCTTCTTCTAGGCATAATTGTGATGGTAATGGCATAAACACACACACACACACACACACACAAAACGAGAGAGATAGGGATTGTTGTATTTCCTTGTAGGAGGGTTAGCGTCTAATGGATGTGAGATGAGAGTAAAATGATTGAGAATACTCTGTTCTTTTTCTGTTGCATCCATTTCATTACATAAAATTTTATCATGTTCTGATAAAGTAGAAGAAACCGTGGCTTAGAGAAATAGGCATTTTATCCAAAATACAGTATTGACGTAGAGTCGTAGACAAAGACTATTGGCGTAGACAAAGACTATTCGAAAGTTAATGATGCAACCCATAAATTAATCAAAGCGAGAGCGAAAGAACGCCCAATTTTTACATGAGAAATGCCCTTCTAAAAACCATGATAGCGGCGATGGTAATGACTTAATGATAGCCGTGCTGGAGAAGGAATGTGTGGAAGATAGTAGAGGCGCGATTAAAGGAGAAGACGATGAAAAGATAATGGGATACTTTTTTCAAATAGAAAGGAAGTGGGTGTGTGAGGCGGCTCTGCCGTCCTATTACATAAGGAAGAGGAAGAAAAAAGGGAAAAGCAAGTGTGTGTGTGTGAGAGAGAGAGAGAGAGAGAGAGGCAGGCAAGTAGACGCGTAATTGCATCCTGTCCTTTACGTTCTTCCATCCCTCTTCCTCTAGATCGGCGTTTTTAGCTCGTTCCTGAGAGAGAGAGAGAGAGAGAGAGAGAGAGAGAGAGAGAGAGAGAGAGAGAGAGATTTGCTGTGATGGTTTTGTGAAGTGCATTAGGGTAAATGGTAAGAGATATTTAAAAACATTTCTGGAGAATATACGCGGAGTGAGAGAGAGAATTTTATGTCCATCCTACATGGAGAAAAGGTAGGATTTAAGCCTTTATGCCCGAGAGACAAGATCATGAACGCCGAGTGACGAGAGTCAGGGGGGAGATGATTGAGTGACCATCTGTTGAGACAAAGATTAATTATTCCTAATTAAATTAATTATGTTTCATGTCATTACGTTCTTGTGTTCCGTGTAAATAAGGCACGGTAAATTACAGCTACTTTTTATACCGAACTTGTTGTATACTCCTTTGCCACATGTTCAGCCTCTGTGAAGAGAGAGAGAGAGAGAGAGATGATGATGATGATGATGATTTATCCTCAGTGTTTGTTATTGTTGATATTTCTTGATTTTCAAAGTTGTTATAAGGCAATGTCGTTAGGACTATCGTTACATTACCCGTTCGTTCAGAGTTATGTTCGAAAGATATATCAAAGCGGGTCAGGTTCCATCCTCTCTCTCTCTCTCTCTCTCTCTCTCTCTCACGAATCTCTTGGATATTTCACAGTCGTTCCGCTTTTTTATTCCATTGCCTTTTACCTAGTCTGGAGCTCTTCCTGGCCCTGACAAACCAGCCAGCGACTTGTGACAATTATAGTGGTTTATAATAAGCAGTTCCTTACGGATTTTCTCCTTTATTCGAAGACTGTGCTGAGTCACGAGCGTATTTTATCCAGAGAAAACGCTTGAAGCTAGCTCTCTCTCTCTCTCTCTCTCTCTCTCTCTCTCTCTCTCTCTCTCTCTCTCTCTCTCTCTCTCTCTCTCTCGTCGAGGGTAGTGCCGTGATGAAGTTCTATGTTTTCTATTTCTGTGCTCGGCATACTCGTCACTGTTTGGTACACATTTTTATTGTTTACCATTTTCTTTATATATTTTACATAGATGATTGCAAACTTCGAACCATGTTGCATCAAAAAGACACACACATATATATATACATATATGTATGTATGTATGCATGTATATATTTATAATCTTTGTGTATATATGTGCATTACTTTCTTATATCACTGGTCATTCTCTCCTCCAGAAGTGATTGTCCTTAGTGGTTCCGCGGTCTCTGGCTTTTATCATGCCATCTGGTGGTTGGTTATTAAACTGCTGATTTTCTTTACGCATGGAGGCACTCGGTCATCATTCTGCCTGTGTGTGAAAAAAAAAGATTTAATATTTTATGGTGACTGTAACTCATTAATAATTTACACAGTGTGTCCTTTGTTTTTAAAGACTTGCTGAACTCTCAGTATTATATATTATATATATATATATATATATATATATATATATATATATATATATATATATATATATATATATATATATATATATACATATATATACATACACACACACACACACACTGTACATGTGAAGGAGAATAACTTCAAAACCTAATAAGAAACTGGAAAGAAAAGTTCAGTTGAAGTAGAAACGGTAGCTTTCGTTTTTGTGTAGTTTTTCTTCTTTATTTTGCACATTTTCAACTAGTTCTTGTTTTTGGCTATTTCCTTTCCTTCAGTGATGTAGTTCTTCCGAGAAACCAATTCGGAAACTGGATATTTAATGGGAAGAAAGTAGGAAATTCAAGGCGAACGAGTGAGTTATACGTCTGATAATTTTCACCAGAATCACTACGTTTGTTTTTTGGAAGTTTGATACTAATATTATATATATACTGTATATATATATATATATATACTTATATATATATATATACTTATATATATATATATGTGTGTGTGTGTGTGTGTGTTTGTGTTTGTATGAATATCCACTACGGTGTTCTCCAATCTTCCATTAAAAATATAGAAAATGACAACTTATATAGAGGGCAGCTTGAGTAATATTTGAAAATAAAGTTACCGAAAGTAAGTTTATATCTTAGTTTAGTAAGATATGTATTGTTATAAAGGCGTAAATCATGTTATGACAATGAACCAATATCCAAAAGCTTTTGTCGATTTTCGAATACAGAGATTATCTCTCTCTCTCTCTCTCTCTCTCTCTCTCTCTCTCTCTCTCTCTCTCTCTCTCTCTCTCTCTCTCTCTCTCTCTCTCTCTCTCTGATATATATATATATATATATATATATATATATATATATATATATATATATATATATATATATATATATATATATATATTTATTCATATATATATATATATATTTACTGTTTATTCACAAGAAAAGGCTTTTGTATTTGAACTGTAGCTTATGTTGATATGGGTATGCCATGATTTGTACAGGGTTTTTCCTACGCGTTTTTAATTTAATAAAATGAAGTCCACAAGCACACTTGAGACATTTGCTGAAGAATGTAGCTAGGTCAAGTCTGGGGTTAGGAGTATAAGTGAAAACTCCCCCACCGGTGTTGAAATAGGATATGGCTGTAGGATCTCCGACGTATGATTTAACACTGGTTCCTTTTATTTTAGCCAGAAAGAAGGTGGTTTTTCATTTGACTATTCATTTTATTAAGGTAAATCGACGCCAGCGAAAGTTCAGAGGAGCGTATCAAATCCGTGGTAAATATTAACAGGTGTTCTTGGGCGAGGACTGGGAAATTGGAGTTTGGTTCAGGGTGGATGGGCGTCAACAGGCTGAGTTATTTAGGAGAGCTGACGAATGTCCTTTCTTTCTCTATCCCTTTATTGCTTTCGATTATCGAATTATCTATCACCTGTCTTTGGTCGTAAGGGGTATAAGAAAGGACAAGAATACGGATCCACCCAAACACTCTCTCTCTCTCTCTCTCTCTCTCTCTCTCTCTCTCTCTCTCTCTCTCTCTCTCTCTCTCTTGTGTATAAGCTTTCTTAAACCTTCCACTAATTATCTGCGCAAAACAGCTACGGAAAGAGAAAACTGTGGCGGTAAGTATGAACTGTACGCTTGGTACGTGTGGAAATGACTTCCCCTCCATTTTCTCACTCTCTTCTCGTACACAGACAGTTATCTAGGGGAGAAAAGCAGCGTTTCTGCAACGAAAATATTTGTGTTAATGTGCTTTAGTTAGTTCATGGCCATTGTGCGGTCATAACGGGAACGACTGTTACGTAGTTTATGATTAATGCCAGTTAATCTTACTAGAAAAGGCTTCTATAGTAAATTACTTTTAGTGGGATATTCTTGATACAGCATTTAATAGATGAATGTAGCAGAAGAAAACTAACTGCCTCGTATTTCAGGCCACCTCTTTCATCCTTAATTCACCCCTTGGACGAGTTCCCACTTTCACTCCGAACAGCTGTATCATGTGTGAAACGTCGGCTTTGCGTTAGGTTGCTAAGATCCACTGTAGTTCTTTTAGTGACGGCCTGGTAGTCAGTTTTGCATAAGAATTGCACACAATGGTACCTTTCTAGCTGGTTTGTTAGATTATATATATATATATATATATATATATATATATATATATATATATATATATATATATATATATATATATATATATATATATATATATATATATATATATATATATATATATATATATATATATATATATATATATATATATATATCTGTGTGTATTCACCTGTATAATGATTTGCTTGTTTTATGCATTATTTATTAGATATGTATACCTCTACCCAATTCTTTGTTTACATACCGTAGCTGCCACTATCTTTCTCCCTCTCTCCTTTCACTTCGACCCCCTCTGAAAGGCACTGCTCTTATCTATCCGTGAAACAAAGGTAGGTCAGCCTCTACCGAATCTTGCCGGTTATGTCACACTGAGTCACGCCGTTTGACCACGCCCCAAGAGCTTAGGGTAAAATGTCAAAGGGTAAATAGTGACGCTTATTATAGACGGGGTTTAGGTCAGGATGCTTTTACTTCAGTTAAGAAGAGAAAAAATGACATGCATTGGAAGGATTCGCGTGAGTGTAGTCCGTGGAAGTATATTTGATGTGAGATGTCTGTGTATGCCTGCGCTTGTACAGTATCCAGACACTGACAACGTCCTCTTAACTGTCCCTTTCTTTAAACATCTTGCAAAAAAACTGTCATCATGGTGTGTCTGTTACAGTTTAGACTGTGTAATAATGTGTGAAATTTCGCGCTTATTTTTGAGTCATTCAGAGGTGACCGTCTGAAGGATTCTTCCTAGACGCCAAGACTCGAATATTAGCAATAATTATCAGGGTGACCGTCCTCTGGAAGTCTGGCGTTTCTTTGCCCAATAACATGCTGAGCATGAAGTGCGAAGCCGAGTGCTCCCGAACAGCTATGTTTAAAGGTAATGCATGCACTCTTTTATCCAGTGATGGGAACTGAGACTTATTTTCTCTTTTTATCAGAATTCCTTGACCGAAACGCACTGGATGGGGTGGGTGGATGAATGGGAGTTCAGGGAAGAGAACGGATTTCTTTTTTCGTCCCTTTTCTAGTTCCGGATGAGATCGGAGTTCATTACCGCCGGAAGGAATCTTCTTTTATTTTAAGTCTTTGTTGCTCGGTTTTGGATAATGAATCACGTAGCGTGAAAATCGCTTACGGATTCCTGCGTGTACCTCGACTAAACTGGTGAGCCCTGGCGGGATTACATGCATTATCTCAAGTGTTGCATACAAAAGAACTGGTTTATTCTACGGTGTGTTTCATTTGTCGAATGTACTCGTATTGGCCCGAGCGCGGAACTAAACGCTTTAAGACACCTTTAAAACATTCTTATAAAAGTCTACGTGGATAGTGACGCATTCCTTCTTCCTTCTTCCTACTCGTAGAATAAGAAAAGGAAAAATAATGATTTCGTACCACTATCAGAAAAAAGATGAAAAAAAAAAACTTTTGGACTGTTTGTAAAAAATTAAAACTCACTGTTCCGGATCCGCTCCCTTCGAAGCGGACATGCGAACCATTCGAACCGTTTCATCCTTTCTTAGCACGAAAAGTGTTGCATTCTTCTTCCGAGAGCGGAGGTGAGCCCACTGACTCAATCCAAAGCATACATTGAGCTACGATTTCCTTCCTTCTTCCCTTCTTATTCTCTGGCCACAGAACTTCGAAATGTATGTTTATTGAATTCTATAGGATAGAAGGGTGTGTGGGGTTGGGCGAGAGCCGATTTCGTAAGAGCCTTCTGTCAGATGAGAAACCTCTGGACTTTGAGCTCTTGATGTACGCTGGGTGACCTCACTCGTTGAACGGTCGTTGCTTCTTTTTCTTATGAAAAAGAAATGCGAACTTTTTAGTGCCACTTTCTCTCTCTCTCTCTCTCTCTCTCTCTCTCTCTCTCTCTCTCTCTCTCTGCCTTTCTGGTGGCGATCTTCATATTTGTATTTAACTCTACCAGAAGTTTTTCGTACGATCTGTAATTTATCGTCATGAATTATTCAGCACAATTAATTTTTTTTTTTTTGCCTTATGATTGATTTTATTTTCTCATCACATTAAGGGATTAATTATCATCAAGAGTTAACAAAACCGACACCACAATTTGCTGTATTTACCCTTATTTTTAACCGCGGTAATGTTTTACCAAATGGCATTACACAAAACAGTTATGATTAATGTAACGATAATAAAATTCATCTTAGCAGAGTACATTAAACACAGTACCAGTTTTCAAAGCGGCAAAAGTAGAAATGACAAAGCATTGCGACAGTGATTACGACCATCTCTTCTTACGCCAAGTGTCAACCATAAATAAGTTGAACGGACAAACCACAATATGGAGACATAGACCGTAAGCAACATGTTGAGGTCTGTTGACATCTTTAGGTTTCCATATTCCCTCTAGGGGGACAACACGTTCGAGACAGGATGCTGCTGCTGCCAAGAGAGAGAGAGAGAGAGAGAGAGACTGACTATGCTGAAAAATAGTACGTGTTCCATACATAACGTAAATATATATATATATATATATATATATATATATATATATATATATATATATATATATATATATATAATATATATAATATATATATATATATATATATATACATATATATATATATATCATATGTATGTATGTATGAGCATGTCCAAGTATGTTTGCGCTCTACTCGTGTACAGACTTACATATATACACCTATTTATCAACCACAATTCAGCATGAAAGGTTGTCCGTCTGTAGTCATAAAAGGTGCGTATATTGAATGGTCTGACCGACGGTATATGGAGTCGAACAGGTTTCCAGTCGTGTGTGCTTTGGGAATACTAATAGACACTAGTGTTCTTTTGTTTAGGTTTGTACGGTAATTTATGTTTGTGTGTGTGTGTGTGTGTGGTTTTTTTTTTGCCATGATTGTTATCCTTAATCCTTATTTTCTTCTCTTGTTTTAAGTACCGTTCTTTTCGTTCTAAGTACCGTACTTTTCATTATGTTGTTTTTATACTTCTTCTTCTTCTTATTATTATTATTATTATTATTATTATTATTATTATTATTATTATTTGTTATTATTTTATTATTATTATTATTATTATTATTTGTTCGAGCAGAATTGCATTTCCCTTTACAAGACTAACTCGAAGATTTTTTTATATCAAACGATCCCCCCCCCCACCTAGTGAATATTCCCCGTTTATTTTTGGTCGCATCATGACCCATCGCAATAGTTTATGCCATACCCATTCCTTTTCTAGACTCGCCGGGTGGAATGAAGTTATTAATTGTTTATTGTAAACGAAATGGAACCGGTTTCATAAATGCTATCCTTTACCCTCCCAGGGATTAAGGATTAGCTTTCCTTTTCTAGTGGGAACCTTCCCTTTCTTTGTTTATCATTATTTATATATATATATATATATATTTATATATATATATATATATATATATATATATATATATATATATATATATAATGTGCACACGCACCTTTTGGTGCCTGTTTGTGTCTTTATTTTACGTAAAGAAGTCAGTTGCATTAAGTATTCAGTCAATATTTTTATGGACAAAACACTGACAGAACTTACCTGCGAAGCCTTTCAACTCATGTTAGCCAAATGGGCATCTCAAGGTGAATCTTTCGCCGTACCTTGAGTTGGCATCAGGCGGGCGCTCCCTTTAGTTGCTACTAGGAATTCCTGGGGATCCACTGGTAGCATGTTTAACCAGGTACTAATGATATAGACATATAGTTTGCTTCTTTCTTTTGTATTTAGCTTTTGTTTATCATAAAATTTTTGTCGTCGACCAGGTAATGTCTGTTAATTGGCATTCTGTTTTTAATTAACTGTACAATTAATTCCTTTAATTTTTATACATTTCATGTTTGTTTAATATCACACGGTCTAAAACTTCATTTGTTATGTTCCTCTTTATCGTGAGAGAGAGAGAGAGAGAGAGAGAGAGAGAGAGAGAGAGAGAGAGAGAGAGATCCCCGTGTTCATCTGCTGCCCGTACCTATCATGAATAATAAAAGAGCGGTCAGTGGCCATTGTTATTCAATAACTGCAAACTTGACATGCACAGAGAAACCCATGATTGATAGAAAACGCTGGTATCGATATCTTTCTCCACATTTTTTATTTACCGATATTTATTCGGTAAAACTCTCTCTCTCTCTCTCTCTCTCTCTCTCTCTCTCTCTCTCTCTCTCTCTCTCTCTCAATTCATATTTTCTTTCTCGCTGCCATCTGAGCCAAAGATCTCCAGAGACATCGCTTACGTCGTGCCTTTAGGCGATTGGCAAAAGCTCTCCCGTCAGAGCTTTCCCTTTTTACATGTTAAGTGCCTCTCTCTCTCTCTCTCTCTCTCTCTCTCTCTCTCTCTCTCTCTCTCTCTCTCTCTCTCTCTCTCTTCCTTTGAGAAATACAGCGAACGGCTGGTTTCGCCGAATTAAAGATGAAATATTGGTATAAAATATTAAATAGAGTATCATGAATGTATCATTATATATATATACATGAATATATATATATATATATATATATATATATATATATATATATATATATATATATATATATATATATATATATATATATATATATATATATATATATGATATGTATGTGTGTGTGAATAACTGGAAATTAAAACGCTCCCTTAAAGATCATTCTCAGTACTAAGAACCCTTTTAAATATAACAGCTCTTTGGAGTCTAAAAGTTATTAAAGAAAACTTTCTGTTTTTCTAAACCATAATCAGCAAAGTTGTTAGTCTTGTCAGTTTATTGTTGCGATGAAGGTGGTGATTTGAATTCCTCCGAAGATAGTAATCCTAATGTGCAGCTGGCGCGTCGTCGGTTGTTTTAACTTGTCAGTTTTTATCTGTTTTCTTCTTCCTTCCTTCCTTCCTCTTGAGATGAATAAAGATAGACCACCAAAAGCCTTATCACTTCACCGCAAACGCTTTGGCGCCAGCCATGTTTGTTAAGTGAAGGCCAGTCGATGAGGCTAAAGTATCTGCGGTCTGCGTTTATAACCTTCCTTAATCGAAGTGCACCTCTCTCTCTCTCTCTCTCTCTCTCTCTCTCTCTCTCTCTCTCTCTCTCTCTCTCTCTCTCTCTCTCTCGGATAATGACGCCTTCGGTATCTTGTGCATTGGTTGACTCTTTCAGTATTTAAAAGGAATTGTAACGTCGTCATGGTCCAGATGTGTTACAGAAACTGAACAACAAAAGCTGTTATTTTAACGGCCGAGTAAATACTGATCAGATGATGTATGGCTGAAGCAGCATGACCTTAAAGAAATAATAACAGCAGTAACCAAAAAAAAGTGACATACCAACCCTGAAACAGCACCCCAGTTCTGGAAGAGAGAAGACGTTTCACTCACCACATCATAGCAGGTGCTGTGCATACTAACTAAATAATAGCAGTTCCGCATCGCCTTGTACGGCATATGTAGGACGCTAGGAGTCTCTTAGTGGTGACAGGGGCCCTGGGTAGGAATGTGCTGGGGTGGTGCGTATAGATAGTAAAGGAGGCAGTAGGAAGGAGTGGTATCTTCAGCCTTCAAGATGCATATACAGCTCCTTTGACTCATTGGTATTCTTCCTCGGTGATTTTCAAGATGGGTCTAATATGCATAGTTATGTCATAAGAAGGCTTGATCATTTTGTGTTGCACATTTTTCTTCTTCTATTTTATCTTTTCTTCTTCTTCTTCTTCTTCTTAAAGAAATGAGGTAAAGGAAATGATAAAACTCTCTCCTCGGGCTTCTTAATGAGGTCCTTGAAAAACTTAATATAATTTAAGGAGAAGCAACCGGCCAGGAACCTCGATGATACCTCTGTGCCTTTATTGATCAACTCCATCTTGTGAAACTTTTTAAATACCAACCTGAAGACGGTAGATCAATCAGGAAGAGAAGCGGAACCTTACTTTGAGTAGTTCCCCAAGGCGGGAAAAAAAAAGAGCCCACGACGTTAAAATACTTAATGTGTACTTTGCTCCCTCTTAAGCATTATGATTAAGTAAAGTGAGTGGAACCTTGAAGAATTTTGGGGGAAATCCGAGGAGCGAAAGTATATAGGATGTTGGTCTTGGGGTTTGCATGTTTATTTTTACTTTCGTCTGATCAGTAAGACTTGTTTACAACCAGTGCCGAATAGCTGCTTCCTTCATTGGTGATGCATAATTTTTGACATCTTTGCATTAGATAATAATCAATCGTTTACTTTTTTGTATATACATACACACCTGCGAACACACACACATATATATATATGTGTTTGTGTGTGTATTAACGTTTAAAGTTACGCAGGGGTGATTAAGTATCAGAATCGACTCATTGTTTTTTCATCTTCAGTTTATATTAACGCGTCAATAAACTTTCATTTCAAAGTGTGTAATTTGCATTAAGAACATTCATTTGTGTAATGAGTCTGAATGATGAATGTAATAGACAGTCCCTGAAGGACGTCGAGCCAACTTAAAGCAGAGAACTCAACCTTGCAGATACATGAGAGGGGAAGTGGTTGGGGGAGGGGGAGATTGGGGTGGGAGGGAGCTGAAGGAGTCGAGTTGCTATTGGGCGTTTATAATACCAAAGAGGTTTCGTGCCAAATCTTATGAACCATTATGTTTGTTACCTTGGAATTCTAAGGATTGTCGTTGTTTTATACGCAGTTTTTATCGATTTTGTCGTAGCATTTGACATACGTCTTTACGGCTGCGTTTGCTCTTGTTGGGGAATTTGTTAAAACTTTGCTTCTTGCTTAAGCCAAGTAAATTTAAGTCTTCGATTGCGAAGTGGTTAAGGAGGAGCATTTTTTTTTTTTTTTTTTTTTTTTTTTTACCTGAATAAATTTTTTTTTAATGGATGTGCGAATATGCCAGATTACCAATGATTCTTATGAATTTTCGAAATACTGTAGACACGTGAAGGTCGAGGAAGTGATTGATATAAAGCTGCCGTGCAGTTCTGCTTGCTACTCGGTAGGAGGGTGCAGGATATCTTAAGAAATAAATAATATATTTTTTCCTAGACTCAGTCTGATTTATTAGTTTTTAATTGTTTAATGCCAAAAGCCAGTACGTACATAAGAGGTATTTTATTGGTGCCAAATTTATAAAATAGTTCAAGTATTTAGGTCGCTTTAATAGTCAGCCCCTCTTCTGAAATTAACACTTTGGTGACTTATTGGCTCAGATATTTGGCAGCGCAGTTTTATTCTGCATCCAAAGAAATAAGAAAAACGGATTATTCACGTTACGCCTTAGCGAAAACAATGGGTTTATGGTCACTAGGTTGAATGTGTGTGCGTCTGTTTGTGGGTCCATTTGTTAATTGTGGTCGGCCGGCCTTGTGGTTAGTGGGACGGTCGAACCAGATAATATGGGAGGGTGGTAAGTGGGAGGGGGGAGGAATGTACGGAACTGGGTGGAAAGAAGCGAAAAGGTGAAAAATGGAAAAGAATTTTCAACAGCGTCAGGAGAAACATGCATTAATATATTTTGGGAATACTCAGGCGGATCAAGAAGAATGCCCATCATTTGCCCGAAGAGAATACAGAGATGTAAAACCACTAAAGGAAAATTTAAGGAAGAGTATTCTTCGATATCCGAAGCTGGATTTCGGGAGGAATGTTCATTAACCTCGAAGACTCAGACAATACAGGTAAAAGTATTCATCGCCCTCTGAAGCAGGATATAAGGAAGAATGTCCATCACATTCCTGAGCTAAAATGATATACCGAAGAGTATCTCCATCCAAAGCAGTCTGAAGGGAAGAGTGTTTGGTACCATCCGAGGGAAAATGTTGAATCTGGGCAGAAATTCCAGAACTTGTTTAACTACGTTTAGAATATCAAGGGAATCCATATAACACTGAAATATTAAAAAAAACAAGTTTAGGATCGTAGCCCCTAATATTTCGGAAACATCACCAGATGGGATTTCTTTATATTTCGTTTAGCTTAGAAACGTACCCAGATCATCTCCGACCGGAAGCAATAATTGGAGACTTGAAAAGCCCCAAAGCATGAGAGGTTCCGAGTGGTCCTAGTTCTTAGTTGAGACAAAGAATGTAATTAGTGAAGGTACATTAATTATATACCTTATGGAAACATTCATTGTTTACCTCGTCTTTAAGTTTCACTCGTATAACCTAGACTGCTGATCACTCTTAGAAGTGTTATAACCCGTCAAGTATAAGCTTTTACTTTATTGATATCTGAAATGAATTTGTCGTCACGCGTGTGATGTTACTTTTATAAATTAAGCCTTAATTTTTAAATGAAGACATAGAATGCCAGGTGTGAATAGGAAGGGGAACACAGCGTGGTAATTAACATCCAGGTAGGAAAAGAAAGTGCTTGCGTATTGCACAATTGAAAGCAATTAATACAACAACCTTTTCAGCATGCAATCTCTCTTTCTCCCTCTCTCTCCGTTCGCGTGCGTGACGGTAATCATTGAGTTTGCCATACGTTAATTTTAGATACCAATTATCTCATTATCATATTCATCGAATGTTAATTGAAAAGGAGATCTCGTATATATTATGTATTAAAACGCGGATAATATTTTTCCAGTGTGAATTCATAATCATAGCTAAAGCACTGAAAAGTCCAAATGAGATATAATATAAGGAAGGAAAAAACTTGCAAAATTTTTCAAGTATTGTTTAAGGATCTCCTCCCCTCTCTTTCTCTCTCTCTCTCTCTCTCTCTCTCTCTCTCTCTCTCTCTCTCTCTCTCTCTCTCTCTCTCTCTGCGTTAGCGAGCTCAGTTCTCGAACTGACCAGACAAGGAGGGACAATATGGGATGTTCATTAAAAATTCGGTATATCTCTCT
The DNA here is from genome assembly GCF_040412425.1 of Macrobrachium rosenbergii. Classification (NCBI taxonomy): domain Eukaryota; kingdom Metazoa; phylum Arthropoda; class Malacostraca; order Decapoda; family Palaemonidae; genus Macrobrachium; species Macrobrachium rosenbergii. The sequence goes on from NC_089758.1 coordinate 12,050,111, forward strand.
TGACCTAGGCAGTGATTGAGTGCCTTCTAGTTGCAAGTGGAGAGAGAGAGAGAGAGAGAGAGAGAGAGAGAGAGAGAGAGAGAGAGAGAGAGAGAGAGAGAGAGAGAGAGAGGTTGGGGGAGGGGGACAGGAAACATGAGCATACAATATTCCATCCAGGACCCACTAAGCTTAGTGGGTCCTGATTCCATCAGAATTATAGTAGCGTAACGGAAGGTCTTCGGCAAGGTAATCTTCACCGACATGGTTGATGTTCTTCTTTAGAATATATTGTAATACTGTTTGGAATCTTGTATTGCATCTATGCTTCCGAAGAGAGACGAGGAGCATCTCTAGACTTTACTGAAACTCAGCCTCGAGTTCTGTCTTTTGGCCTTCTAAGAATTTCGTATATCATAGGTCGGGGGCCTTGTAATTCTGATGGTTCCTCATCTTTTTTTGGTCAGAATTTCCTGCTTGCCAATAACTAACCCTCTCTCTCTCTCTCTCTCTCTCTCTCTCTCTCTCTCTCTCTCTCTCTCTCTCTCTCTCTCTCTCTCTTGTGACCAAGTTATTTTTGTTTGTTTGTATCTATCTATCTATTGATTTATCAATCTATGTGTCTTGCACCAGAAACCTCCTTTATATAATCATTAATTATTAAAACCGCTCAGATTCTGGCTTATTTTTGAATGCAGCTCGAGTCGTTACGTCCAAATTTGTATAGAATCCACTTTTTTTTCTCAGTCCTTTGCGTGGCAAGTTTTTTGGTGGGGGATCGGGCGTTTTCGTTTAAGTTACTGTTCTAGTTTGCCGCCTAGATGTTGTATGTGTTATATATATATATATATATATATACATACACACGTATATATATACAGTATATATAGTATATATATATATATATATATATATATATATATATATATATATATATATATATATATATATATATATATATATATATATATATATATATATATATTGTGTTTTCGTGTATAGAAACTCCTTTTTAGTCCTGCGAAAACTCGAGGAGGAAGGGTTTTCAAATCGAAGGTTCTTTGAAGTAGATCAATATTTTCTCCTTAAGCCATAAAGGGAACCCTATCTACTTTTCTTCAATACCTCTAACAATGGGTGTGGATTTGGCAAGACTGTTGGCGTCAGATTGGGCGTGGTGTATATGTGGGCGAAGTGTGGGCGTGGGTAGAAGTGAGAGGGCTCTGTCGATCTATACTTCGCCCACGTAAAATCCTTGGGATTTGGGTAACCCCGCCCTGCCGACATAACCCCCACTAAAAATAATCCCTTGATTATATACCCCCAAGAAGTCCCCTTCCTGAGAGTTGGACCTCGGGCTCTTGAAGGCCCCTGAAAGGGTCCCATGCCATGAGCCACACAGGTTCCTCTACCTGTAATACATTACCCATGTAGGGTTATGATAAGCCTCATAGCCGTAATTGCCAAGTATTCACATAGGTTATCTTTGTTTCCATGAGCAAAGTGAACAGAAAGAGTTCCATATGTGAGACGTATTGCCATCAGCCCTTCCATAACCTTAAGCCTTCAACCATATGACTGCCCTTACGTTTGAATCATAGCCACGGGGAATTTAAACTAAACCTCATAGTGACCGGAAACACCCCCCCCCCCACCTCCCCAATTAGCTATTCTTATTTCTCTTTGTTTCCGTTGGCTTGGTTATAAGCCTTGGTGACCGACGTGTTTACAAACGTTATTTCTTAATTGACTTCCTGGCGCCAAACACATTTACCTAAGGTGCAACGTTTGACTTTAAGGCGTTCTTAAACGATACTTTATGGAATGTTGTTCTGTTAATATGAGGAATTTTTGCCGATGTTTCGTTCGTTTCTTAAGTCTTAAAAACTATTTTCCAGATTGTTTCTGAGAATGTAAAAAACTATTTTCCAGATTGTTTCTGAGAATGTATGTTCTGAGAACGCCAGTTTCTCGAAGGTACATCTGATCCATTATTTGTTTAGTATGCGCTCACTTCACTTTCTAATTAAATGCCGGGTACCTTTCAAATTATAAATTAGTAATATATCTGCTACTGACATTTAGCCTTATACGCGAATTGTTTATTATTGTTATATGACAAATGTATATTGATTAAAAAATTCCCTAAATAGCCTGCTTACTAAAGAAGTCAATCGTTTCATTCAAAAGGTCGACGGGTGTCCTTGTATAATAATGAACCATTCTTTTTGGACTTTTGCACCTAATAAGCTACAAAGTTCAAACGGCGTTTCAGGTATCTGGGGAATAGGATATGTTGCTTTTGAAGTTTTCCACATGCGACTTTGTCCTGAATCCGTTTGCTTTCGTTTTGTTCTGCATGTAAAAGCTAAAATAAAAATATATTCTATATGATTACGCGGTACAACAGAGAAATTTTATGTCATAAAACTTGTGGTTATTAATTTTTTTGAATAAACTAGTAATGATGTTCTCATTATTAAAAAACAGTATTTACGGCTTCACTGGCAATCGTAATCGTATTGCGCAAGGAGTAGTACTGTAAATTCTGTTCGGTCCGTTAATGATAGGCTTGAGCTTTGGAATATGAAAGTTGTTTGGCTTCTTGCAGCCATCAACCCATATTTAGACTTCAGGAAAATGCAAATTACGATAGGTTCTAGATTTTGTTTTGCTTTATAAAGATTTCATATATGTTGAATTTTGGTCGAAAGAGAGGATGATTAAGTACCTTCTGGAGACATACAGTTTTAGAAGAATTTTTGTCTACGTTTTTCTGTTTTTAATCAGATGTTTTCTGAATGTTGTACGGTTTTTTATTTTTTATGAACAAACCAACGCCACCACTGCATCATATCACGTGCTGATTAACAACTGAACTGACGCTTAAAGAATGTTCAGCATGTTGCCACTAGTCCTAAACTGCAAATTTGCATCAACTTACGCATATTATGGGGTTGCAGTGGCATTACAATACTGTCCCTGGCCAAAGCCATATAGAGAGTGAATAGGGTTGAGACACGCTGGCTATTGGCTAGCTGGACTGAAGAAAGACCTTGGCATACACACATTTGGACGCAGTTGAGGGCTGAAATTGGCATATATATCTATGCTTAACTCGAGGCGAGGTTAAGGATGAAGTCTTCATTCCAGCCGAGGATTTGTTGGTTCTTCATTTGATTCTGAGTATTTATTTATTCAGACATATTTCTGTTTGTGTTTACTTTTTGTATCTACGTATTTATGTTGTATGTACTTGGTTAATATTCAAATTCAGCAAAGGTAATTCCACTGAAGATGGCGCGAAAGGGAGATTCAGACAAAACTCATTGGACATGTTAATACATTCACACAGTCGTATGAAAATTAATGTTTACGCCTTCACATTTACAAGTCATCACCATTTTAAACATTGCCTTACCCCACCTGCTTGTTCTTGTGCTTTGTCGCGGGGCTTATTTTTATTGTTGACTGATTGATTCGGTTGGTACGCAGGGGTAAGTTCTCGATTAAGCCGTCAAGTACAGCAATGAGTTTGCTAGGCTTGTTGCCTAGTTTTTCTCTGAAACTATCTCTGAAGGGGGATATGAATCCTTGCTTATAAACATTTATTTATTTATTTGTCATTTTATTTTAAGCCATGTTATATGTTTTATAAACTAAATTTAATGATTTTCTTTTCTTTTCTCTTTGCAGTGAAAATGAAGCCGCCCGGCGGTTTCATGATAACATTCACGTTATATACGTTACTTTCGTTATGCTCAGTGGTAAGTACTGCTTTTTATTTTGCCCTTCAAGTATTTGTCTCATCTTGCATTGAAGATGATTTCCTGACGTTGGCTAATTCTCCGCTTTATCATATTTATTTAGCTTTTCTTTTGCTGTGATTATTCGTACATGTATGTTTACTCTAAAGACAAATTTGGTACGCCAGTGTTTCCCCAGCATGTTCTCTCTCTCTCTCTCTCTCTCTCTCTCTCTCTCTCTCTCTCTCTCTCTCTCTCTCTCTCTCTCTCTCTCTCTCTCTCTCAAAATTCTGTTCTGTCATTCCATTGATAGAATTCATTAATGTGTATGTATATATGTATTTATGTATGTATGTCATTATGTACACGTTTTGAATGGATCTCTTCTCTTTAACCTCCCTATTACACTTTTACTTAAACCTCTAACCTAGCTGATTATTTATCTAATGCCGTTCACTGGAAAATTAAATAGGCTCTCTTAGGTCCAGAGGGATCCATCTGATGCAATTTCACAGCAGTGTTGAAACGCTTGGTAGACAATATAAATATTGTAGGTAGCTGACCAAAGATGGATCGTAGATGGAATCCCTAGGGGAAAGTTCAGACAGTGGATAAGTTTTAGAAATGTGTACATACATACATACACATACATTTATATGTATATTTATTATGCGTGTGTGTGTGTGTGTATCATATTTGCGCTATATGCCTTAAATGTGTAATTGAATTCTAACATTAACGCCAAGAGTGATATCAGGGAGCATATTATAAATTATTTAAAATTTTGCTTGACATTACGATTTCTAAACCCTTTCTTTCCCTTAACCCTTTTTAATTTCTCAGTTTCATTGTGGTGTTCATGAGCGTTTCCAATATGTTGCTTGAGAGAGTTTCTTTTGTGTGCGTGTGTGTATCTTTAGAAGTTTTTCCTGTAGGGAATAATTTTTTCATACAAGTGTTTTACATAAAATCAGGGAAGGGTTTTTATTAAATCCTTCATTTCATTGAAAAGCTTACTTTCTCTTACCAGCCAAAAAAGGAAAATTGAGGTTATTTGCTATAATTTAGTAATTAGGAACTAGTGATCAATTCATCCTTTTTTTTAGGGGAAACCAGCTTTGGTTTTTAGTTACTTTAATCATCGCTATATATGTTATTATTATTGTTCAGTCAAGGGTCCATTCTACAGAGAGAGAGAGAGAGAGAGAGAGAGAGAGAGAGAGAGAGAGAGAGAGAGAGAGAGAGAGAGAGAGAGAGAATCATGCCGATAATCTCCTTGGAAAGATTGGCAGTAATGACTCTTTGCGGGATGGAGAAAGCCCGAGTGAGGAAAAGAACCGGAAAAACGACACTGAACAAAGCTTTTCCTCCTCCTCCTCCTCCTCCTCCTCCTCCTCCTCCTCCTCCTCCTCCTCCTCCTCCTCCTCCTCCTCCTCCTCGCTTCCTTCATCCTTCTTCCCTCCCTCCTTGCCGCTTGTAAGATTCTCACTCATAAGCGCGATTTCCCTCGAAGCCACTAATGATGCATAAGCCGTTTCATTCTCATTCTAATTAAGCTATTATTAAAGTATAAAATTTCACATCGCCCCCTCAGGTTTTCTTTTTGAGGGGAAAAAAGATAGAAATGGTGGTTTTTTTCGACTTTATCCATTTTCACTTTTATTATTGGTTATATTTTTATGTATTTATAGACCCTTATATTTTATATATATTTATATATATATATATATATATATATATATATATATATATATATATATATATATATATATATATATATATATATATATATATATATATATATATATATATATATATATATATATATGTATATATATATGAGAGAGAGAGCGCACTTACTTTTATAAAGGTATATATACGGATACGCTTTGTTTCTTAAGCTGCGTCTAAGCCAAGTTATATAAAAATAATTAATTTGGTTTATGAATTAAAATTTCCTTTTTAGGCACATAGCGGTAGTCCATGTATGAAGAAATATTACAAAGCCTTCATATGTCCGTGCATTCTTTGACAGTTCCGTCACTCCGTTATTTTAGGCCCTTCCTGTAGTTTTCAGTTTTTCATCTTTTTTTTTTTTTTTAGATAAGCGAAATGACAGACCCATAATTTAAATGGAAGGCATTTTCCCTTGCCATTATTCTTCTCTCTGATACGTTTAAAAGTATGATGAAAGTGAAAAGGTGTTTTGTACCTCTCTACTTTTATTTTTTTTTTACTATTATAAAATACTTTAATAATAATAGCCTTTTTTGTTGTTTTCAAGACAAATCACAGGCGATTTTATCCATTTGTCATTCTTTTTAAAACTATCGTAGAGTAATATTGAAAGAGAAAATTTCAGTGTTGTCTTTTAGCCGTCGACAAAAGCAAGATATAAGAAAAATATTTAGTCTCATCATTTTATATGAACCAAAAAAAAATGGACACAAAATGCTTACATCACACTGAATGTCACCGAACGGATTCACTTTCTGGAAGCTCTCATTTCTTTTTTTAGTTTTCTCGCTTTAGTTTCAGGAATTCCAGATATATTCGGCTTTCCGTTTAGAATTTTGTTTCTTGATCGTTAATTTCTTTTGCACTTCTATTTCTAATTAGCCTGAGCGCCAATTACTCTAAAAGTATTGGGTTAAGAATATTGAAAGTTATTTTACCTTTACCGATGGTGTTATGCGTTTTTTAGAGTTAAAACTTCAACAGTATTGCAAATGATAGTTTACACAGAATTCATTTAGATGTGTACTTTGATGACATTTTAATCTAGAAACCATTTTTATGAAAACTGTATTAAAATTGAAGATTAAAGTTTTCAGGCTTGAATTCCGTCGCACTGCGTAACAATTTTTCTTGGCGCTATAACTTAGGATTTCGCCTCTATATGCATTTGGTCTTTAATTCATCTGCTTATCCTGAAATAGATAGGGTATAAGAATAGGAACTGAATCCAGCAGGGGAACGCTCCACCTTTGCTGAACGATCATTTTAATTATTTAGTTTAAAATTCTCTCTCTCTCTCTCTCTCTCTCTCTCTCTCTCTCTCTCTCTCTCTCTCTCTCTCTCTCTCTCTCTCACACAGTAGTGACTGCCCTCCTTTACCAGATGATCCTTTGAGAAACTACAGACCTCAGACCTCCCCGAAGCAAGGATATTACCCGTAATGAGGAAAACAGTCGTCTCATTTACCTGTCATCATCATACCTGTTGTGCGGAAGAGAGATCCAATCGATAGATCTTCATTTAGGTCTGAAGATGACTGACTCGCAGAAAGTGGGGGGGCTGTGATTACTGGTGTATATTACCTACTTGTGTGAATACTGTGTGTGTGTGTAAGAGAGAGAGAGAGAGAACAAACATGCGTGCTTGAGGTGGAGTGACCTGTTAAGTTTATGGATTTCCATTGTTTTTCTTAGGGAAGAGATGTTTCCCCTCTTAAATTTACTTCTGTGTGAAATTTACTAATAGCATCGATGGTAGCCTATGTTCTATTTTAAAGGTAAATCGAGATATAACAATATTAGTAATTAAATGCAAATTATTAGGAATTATAGCGTAGTTATTCCTTTGTGCATTTATCTCCCATCACCACAGTTATGAAACACAAGCTGAATTAATCCTTGAATAAGAAGAATGAACAGTAACGATGATATTTCAAGTGACTTGACAAATATTATCAACGTTAGATTACAATAGGAACTTTGGTCTTTATTTTATTAGTTTCCAGATCTGGTAGAAAGGGAAAGGTGAAATTTGAGTCGACGATTATCTCAAAGCCCCGCCTGTTAACATAATTATTTTATGATTATACTCTCGGGTATTTTAAGATAATGAGTGGCTGTAGTCTTTTTGTAGATTTCAGATTTTATTCAACCTTCTCTTTAACGAACTTTATTAAACAGGTGAATAATCGTAGATACCTGATATTCGTATTACGTTATAATGGCTTTGTTCACTTTTGTTATGTGCCAAAAAGTTGGGACGAGAAATAATAAGAAAGTATATTGTGAAGAATCCTATTTTGGTGTTGCCACCAATCTTGGTTTTTTACGCTTCTCTTTCATTTGAACAAATTTAGTCGAGTAAACATTTACTTTTTTGGGTCTGGGAACTTGTGTAATTATTGAAGTTTGCTCAAAGTGAAGTCGTCTAATCACAGACATATTCACAGAGCATGAAAGAGGAGTCCAGTGAAATGTGTAACCTTTCAAGAAGAACGAGTTATTTTGACCGTGTAACGATGTTGACGTTGGTGATTTCAACGAATTTGAGTAGTAATCCGTGAAGGCACGTTTTTATGTATGAGGATGATATTAGGTGATTTCAACGCATTCGGGTAATTATCCACGGTGACATATGCATATTCTGGTAATTGTCGTACGTATCACGTTCATTGCTAACTTATTCAAGTAATCATCCCAAGTCCCACTTGCAACATTTGTTTCGGTATTTATTCTGAAACCTAAGTACTTTGTATCCTGCTTTTAAATGATGCATTGAAAGCGAATTTGTCGGAAGTGCTTCTGTGGTCGTCTAGATATTGTTTTTCAGTGAATTTTTTTACCACAAGTATTAACTTTCAATATTCTGGGAAACTACAGATTATATATATATATATATATATATATATATATATATATATATATATATATATATATATATATATATATATATATATATATATATATATATATATATCTCGGTCAGTCCGTCTACTCATCACGCTTCTGTCTGGTATTCCTGTGTACTGAGCAAAGACGGAATTTAGGACTAAATCCTTCTTACCATAACTTTCTCCAGATGTTCCGAATGAATTACTGGGTTCGTTGGCCATTCCGTTTGGGGCTCGGTCAGTCCACAGTCTGGACGAAAGCCGTGTAGCATGTAGATGTCGTCTCAATGACCAGATTATAAAAAGGAAAGCTGGAGACGCGCTCACCACTTCCGCTTTGAATCACTAAGAGCTGGAATGATGGCGCACGAATTTCAAGCGTCGGTAGTACACCTCTCTCTCTCTCTCTCTCTCTCTCTCTCTCTCTCTCTCTCTCTCTCTCTCTCTCTCTATATATATATATATATATATATATATATATATATATATATATATATATATATATATGTATATATATATATATATATATATATATGTGTGTGTGTGTGTGTGTGTGTGTGTGTGTGTGTGTGTGTGTTTGTAAGCACGCTTGTTTCGTGTATATGTGATGTGGCTTTGAGTACTTTATTGGAACATAATATGAACAGCCCAGTTCGTTGTTGCATAATCTTTAGTTTATGTCTTTTTCGTCCCATTATAATGTAGTTGTTACCTAAGTTCCAGCTGTAATCTTTAAGTTATTCAGTATTTTGTCTGGTTTGTATTATCCATAATCTTACGGAACCATTGTGCATGGGGAGTGTGCCGAGATAATTTCTTGCATGTACTTCTGTGCCTTCATATGCTTATGTATTTTCTTTTATTTATATCTGTGGCTTTAACTGCTTATATTCATTAGTTTTTCTTTATAGTTTAGGTTAATTTTCAGTGTCCCATACACGATAATGACATTTCTGTGCATATTTGATGAGAATCCAGAATGTTGCTTCTTGTAACGTTAACTTTTCGTACGCTGTCATCAGTGACAGTTGAAGTTATGTTTCAGATACACCCTTATTTTGTATGCTATTTTCCCTTCAAAGGTTCTATTAAGTCCCAACCTCTCGCACATAACAGATACCTGTGAAGGAATCGCCTGAAAGTTGTCGAAAGTTTCTGTTTGCATCCACTACTTTTCCATTCAAGTTTGTATTGATTTCCAAACCTACATGTAAGTCACGGGCGTGACTGGAGGAAGTGCCTCCTCGGAGATTGCCCAAGTTTTTCCCCTATTCGCATGAAATGCAAGGTGAAAGTGAAATTTTCAGGGGTAAGAGGAAAGGCGCTGTCGAAATCCCCATAAGAGCGACCTGAAGAAAGGTAATGATGATCCATTTCAGACGCATAAATATCTGAGAACCCCCTGTCCACCCGTCACCCTCCCCTCCCCCTTAACCCGCCTTTATAACGAGAGGCACTTGAGGACGAAGCCAGAAATTAGGACAGAGTGGAAACAATTATTCCATTCCAGTTATTCCTCGAGGTGGGGAAAAAGAAAGTGTATCATAATAATAATCCTTTGCGACACGGTGGTTGTACAATCTTGAAAAAAACTTTTGGGGGGAATTAAGTCATATTTTTTTTTCCATCTAATTAACGTTTCGTAACGTTTATAGGAACTGCTTTCTTTGGGAAGCTAATAATTCATAACGCGTATATAATTCTTTTAAGTAAGGCGTTTTTTCATGTGTTTATTTTTAGTCATATCGAAAAAATTTCGCTAATGTATAACTCCCAAGGCGACCATTTTTGTAGGTTTCATAATGAATCCCTCACATGTGACAGTCCTCTCTTTTTTAATGAAACCGTTTAGGAGAAAGTTTAGTGTAGCTATTATGGGAGGAAAAGAACTTTCCTCCAGAAATTGGCCATAATGTATCATCACTTATCATCATTTTCTGGACAATTGCCCCATTTTTTTGCGCTCGAGTCGTGAGCGAATTCATCTTCATGTCGGTGCATTGGAAGTCTGTGCCGGTTGGAACGACGGCTTTTCCTTTCGCATCCTCCTCTGTCAGAATTCCAAGGAGTTCTCAGATATTGGGTTGCTATAGAAAGTGTTTGTTGTTATTATGGCTTTGCCTTTAAACAATTACGAATCCAGGTAATAGATAAAAGACGAGACAGAAGTAACTAAAATAATTTCGTTAACTTGTATGACTGAATATGGTTTAGGCTAAAGGTTAAATGTATAGTTTTAATAACGAAAAATAAATAAGAAACGAAGTTGGAATATATATGTAATTTCAAGCAGTAAATCTATGAATGAAACCATTGAAAAAGATACAAAAATTGTAACAATGTTATGTAGTATTTTTCACACGAAGGTTAAGTTGTGAAATTCGGTTAATAACACACAAAAAAACTATAGTTCTCTAATTCACAGGTCTGAAAGTTACACCAAGTAATTAAAAAAAAAAAACCTCTTCCGCAGTTTTACGAATTACCGAACTTGAGACAGCCGGGTTAACATTAACTCATAAAATGTAGGTCTGAGGGGTCGCTGGTTGCAGAATACCAGACCTAGGTGGAATTTGTTGCGACTGGAGGGGTTTTAAGTGGCGGTCCGCCCTCTGTCTGCCATTCACCGAACCTTACTTTTCATGTTCCTTCAATGAGGGTGTCTGTAGAAGACGCCCTTTGCCTTCTGGAGAGCAAAGCGTAGATTAGGTGATGTGAAATGTACCTGGTGTGGCTGAGTCTTGCTGGAATGGTGGGGAGTTGTTTACAGTATGGCGTAACTCGGGTTACATTTATGTATTTCTTCTTTTAGTCTTCGTATGTATTCGTTCGTTAATGAAATTTTCAAGTGTTTTCATTTATATAAGTTAATCATTGATATATTTATTTATTTATTTGCCTCTTATGTCGAAGGATTTTTGTGTTACGATGTCATTCCCCGTTCTCATCATTATTGCTTGTGCGTACCTCTCTCTCTCTCTCTCTCTCTCTCTCTCTCTCTCTCTCTCTCTCTCTCTCTCTCTCTCTCTCTCTCTCTCTCTCTCATGCAAATTTGAAAATTGCAGGCCATGCCAAGACAGCGTATATCCTCTTCCAAACCCTAAATCCTCGCCTTTTATTTGGGGCTGTAAAACATTTTGCGGTTGATGTAAATTTTTTGGTGATTTGCGGCAACAGCCCTATAGGAATAAAAGGAAGGAGGCTCGGAATGTGCAAGATGACGAACAGCAATAAAAGATAATATGGTAACCTTTTTTTTAAACGGTGGTCTAGGTGGTGTGTCATCCCCAGCAGTAAATGTCACAGAAGGTGCGAATGGGGACTTCGCTTTCATGTAAAGTAGGGTGTGTGCTCGTGCCTCCGTGTGCGTGTGTGTGTTTGTGTGTGAGGCAGGTATAAGAATACGTAAAAGATAATTATAATCATTATAGGTAAACAGAACCTTGCGCTTCTTCTGTCCTAGAGGGTTTTTTCGGTTTGTAGAGAAAGGTATTCTTATAATTGCGTTCACTCGCACAGGTTCTCTCTCTCTCTCTCTCTCTCTCTCTCTCTCTCTCTCTCTCTCTCTCTCTCTCTCTCTCTCTCTCTCTCTCTACAAAAATCTTTAGTAATGTAATGAGAGTCCAATATTGAATAATGGATGCTATAGTTAGGTACGAGTTTTGTTATATCACTTGAACCTTCAGTTTTCTTTTTCCACCTCATTTTTCCTTATGGTAGGTTAGGTAAGGGTATTGGAAGGCCCAGTCGATTTTCAGGTTTTTTTTTAATATTCCATGGAAGATTTCATGAGATATACTGTATATAATCTAAACTTTCTAGAAATTAATTTTCACGGCGGTTCCCCCGAATTCGGTCTGCGACTGCCACGAAAAGTAGGTTGCCATATCATGTAATAACCTCTTGCTTTCACAGAAAGCACCAAGGAAACATAGAGAGAAATGGAGAAATTACAGAAAGAAGCATACTGGAAAACTGATTTTCATTAAGTTTAATACAAGTACATTCACGGACACACTTTGTGTTCTCAGTAGTTTCTTCAAAACATGCGATAATCAAAATAAAATGAAATATGGTTGCTTGTGTATGAGAGAAAAAGTTTGTTTGGACTTGATGTTTAGGAAAATATTCAGCATGTTAATTAAATCATGCCAGTAGAATATGTTAACTATCAAGAATTGAGAGAGTCCCTAAAAGACTAGCAGAAGTTTCTTCAGTTGCTGAAGGAGGGAAATTGAGATTGAAGCGAGAGAAAGTGTGTATTTTTTCTTATTGTGTGAAATACTGGTGTCTTCTGTCTGTTAGGTTGGGAGTTTGATAGAAATTTAGGAATATGAAAGAGAGAGAGGGAGAGAGAGTGTGTGTGTGTGTGTGTGTGTGTGTGTGTGTGTGTGTGTGCGTGTCTGTGTTATGTATATATGCATAAAATTGGAAATGCATGAAATTCAATAATTCCACTCTATCTCTTTTTCTCTTTATCTGTCTATCTCTCTATCCATTTACTTTATTTATCTATCTATCTAAGAGAGATATTTGTGCTTTGATTTTATATATATATTGATTTTATATATATATATATATATATATATATATATATATATATATATATATATATATATATATATATATATATCATAGAAATACACATTATATATCTCTCTCTCATTTATTTTTCTCTTTTATTCTACAAACATACTAAGGAATGTTTGTAGCTTCAAGAAAATAGAAAATAAAAACAGAAAAACATATATACTATATATGTGTGTGTGTGTGTGTGTGTTTAAAATCATCATTGCTTATTGTTTCTTTCCTATCGTAACTTCTCCATTCCAACCGCGTATAATGTGTGGGGTCAGAGCCGTGTGACCTCAGTCATAGACCTCTGCTAGTACATCATTGTGAGGTAATGTTATTTAGCTGAGGACCCCCCCCCCCGCCAGTTTCTCTGAACATTACAAACATAAAAACGTGACAATACCAATCCATAGAAAGAAATGTTTTGAGCATGTTACCGTCACTCATCAACCGTCCATTGACTGTGTTAATGTCTTTTGTAGTTGTTTACATTTATACTGGATTTTTCTGTATCTTATTCAAGTACTGGATGGCGACAATTTGTTTATTAATCATTTTTAAGTATCACCAAATACCTAAATACTAGGAGATAAGAATGGTATTTGTTTTTTAATACTTTCCTGTTAGAATAGACCTTATATTGATAGAATATGTATTTCATTATGCTTATGCTCTTGTTTGATATAATCAGTGTTTCAGATGTAGATGCATGGGTATGAATTATATGAATATAATTGATTAGTTCACGTCTGAATATAAAGATATATTTTACAAATATCTGGAATAATTATTGATGCGGAACCTTCTCTTAAAAAGGACTGGAGAAGTAATCGATCGCCTCATAAATTCACTTCACAAATTGTTGAGAACCGTAGCCTTTTTCTAATTTTTGTCAACATCACCATCTTTTCCATCTACTCCTCTGAATCCTCCCTCTACTTTTTTTTCTAATCGTTTTCTATCTTCCATAACCTTAATAATGTGTAACATTATTCAAATCACTCCCTTCTTCTTCTTCTTCTTCTTCTTCTTCTTCTTCTTCTTCTTCTTCTTCTTCTTCTTCTTCTATTTACTTCGTCATTTAAATCACCTTCTCTTCTTTCTTCCCCTTCGCATTCCTCCGGCGATGCCCCTAAGGTGAAGGTGATTCAGGGTGAAAGTGAAGATGCTTAGTTGTACTATTCATCATCCTTCGTAATTCCCTTGTTTAGGTGGCACTTGGCAGTGTGGGAATCGTAGATGCCATTTGTCTTCTTGGGGAATCTTTCTCTTGTGGTGTTATTGTTGTTGTTGTTGCTGCTGCTATTAATTCGTAGGTGTTTTTGCAGCTCATATATCTTTTAATGTAGATGCTTTTCATGATAGAAAATAAACGTTTTTAGTAAAGCAAAATAAAGGGGATGTTTGCATTCCACAGTAACTGATACCTTAATTGAATTTTACTTGTATCGATAATCATCAAGAATTTATATATATATATATATATATATATATATATATATATATATATATATATATATATATATATATATATATATATATATATATATATATATATATATATATATATATATATATATATATAAAGCGTTAGAATACCGGCCATTTAATAATGTGGTTGTTTGTTTTCAATCAGATTTTAATCCAGATTATGTCGTTAAAGAGAGAGAGAGAAAGATAGCGATAGTAAAGTGAGTTGAAAGCGAGATAGAGTTTAAAATGTGCCAGAAGTGTCCCAGAGACTGGCACACAGACATGCTGAAATGAAGGCGTGAGGGAGATGAAACAAAATAAACACGAGATAAGTAGAGAGATGGGTAAAGAACGGGCTTATAAAACGAAGGAGTCGTCTTCAAACAGAAAAATAATTTCTAGGTGTAATTATTGTTGATTAGTAAACTGGACGGTTGGACTGACAACGCACACCAATCGTAACGTCATAGTAAAAACAAACCGTCCCGCAGCTACCAATTTGCCCAAGTAGATAATCCACCGATTAGGAATTTCAGCAGCTAATCAAGTGTAACGCTTATGTATCTCGTAGGACTGGATCATCCGCGCGCGCGTGAGAACTTTTGCCTTAGAGTATAATTTTCTTTCCTCGTTTGAATCGGTGTAACGTAGCCCCAAGGCAATCTTTCATTTGTTTTTATTATTACAGTAATTGTGGTCGTTCTTGAGAAAAGTGAAAATCATTTTTCTTTTCGCTGTTTATTCCCCAAGGTCAAGATGCCACGAGGCTTACAACGTGTAATAATTCTTTCCAGTAATGAAGTTTGTGTCGTTGTAACGGTATTTTTTATTGAAATATCTTGATACATTTGGCAGAAGATGTGCTCTCGTGCTTGCAATTGCGTTTACTTTTTTGTCAGTATGAATTTGTTTTCGATTTCTTTAAGATTATTGCGCAAACTGTTATATTACACCTGTGTCTGGATATGAATAGATAGAGGGTGTGCCCGTACTCGTGTAATTAAAGGATTCCGTTGTAATTGCCTCACAAGGAGTCTTAACGAAAAACAAGACTCTTCCGTGTGGTAAGCAATTAAAGACATCGATCGGTAAATTATTGACTCACGCCTTCTCGGTTGATTAATATTTCAAAATCTTCTGAAAGCCTTCTTGATGTTCTTTAGCAGAGGATCATGTTGCATCCCCAGTCTAACCACAGCCATCGGAAATATCTACTATGCCACCGCCTCTTTCTCTCCTCCGTCTTATTCTTCCTTTTCTACGAGTGAAAGCGTCCTACAAATCCCCAAAGAGGAGTGAGTACCTGCGTTGAGAAATTCCTCGCGTCGTCTCATAAAACGCATGTGTTCATTTTCGTAGTTTTTTTTATCCTCTCGCGTGATTGCCCCGTCGATGTCGAAGATGCTAGGTCCACACAAATTATAAGTGGGCTTCCGTCGATACGAAGGGCTTCGGAAGGTACACATGTGCATGCAGCGGAGTTGGCTGGCTTCAAAATATAGACCGCTAGAAGTGTGTCACAGAGTCGGCGAGGGAGGAGGGGAAAGTCTTGGACGGACTCCTCTGGGAGGTTTGGTTGTTTCGTCTCGACCGCAGCAGCATACCAACCCTTCTGGTTAAGTGTTATGTGTGTTTATGCTCAAGTCGTACCGTGTTTGATGTATGTATGGACCTACGTGCAAGTGTACTGTGCTACAGTCTCTCTCTCTCTCTCTCTCTCTCTCTCTCTCTCTCTCTCTCTCTCTCTCTCTCTCTCTCTCTCTCTCTCTCAAATTCGTTAATGAATTGTCAGCGTTTCAGTTGAACAGAAATGTTGAAGGTTTTACTTTTTATATATATATATATATATAGATAGATAGATAGATAGATATTGTGTGTGTGTGTGTATGTTGTCTTATTAACAATGTTATTAGCATAATGTTGACGTTCTCCCGCCCCCAAAACTGCTCTCCCTGTGTTGTGTACGCCCATTACGCTGACAATAGTAAACATTACTCTTTTGTCAGTGAGTGTTAATTACCTTCTAGTAGGTAAAGCGAGCTCCGAGCCTGGAAATAATTGCCATCCACGAGTAAGCTAACTGATATATTGTTTAGGAATTACCTTAAAGTTACGACTACCCGAATTTCTTCTGTGTATTAATTTCGGTTTGTTTTCCCTCTCACTTTTTTAAATGATGTTGATTTTGGTTTAAAGATCAACAGTCGTAGCTACATATGTATA